>NW_006160024.1:984064-1005147 GCF_000334495.1 Tupaia belangeri chinensis
AAACTTGAAAAATGTTGTGCTCATTTCTTGCCTGAGTTTTATAAGTAATGTGTTGTTTTTAGCCTCAAGACTTTTTTGGTTTTAATTTTTAGAAATTTAGCTGTTTTTCTATTATGTAGATTGCTTTGGGTTTACCTATTTGAGATTTACCCTACTTTTTGAATCTGTAGCTTTTTATGTCTTTTGCAAAATTGGAAAAGTTCTCACCATTACTTAATTTTTTTCAGCCCCACATATTTTCTTCTCTCCTGTAAAAGATAGATCCATAGATCTCTTGGATTCTGTTTATTTATTTGTTCTTTTTTTCTAGTCTGTTTTTATTATTCACACTAGGTAATTTTTTTTTTTAAATTTAACCAGAGAGGGAGAGAGAGAGAGAGAAGGTGAGAAAGCAAGCCACCAGATCTGGGACTCAAACTGCAGTCAGCCATGTGGAAGTCCAGTGCCTTTAACCACCATGCCACCTGCCGGCCTCTGGACTGGGTAATTTTTAATTATCTGCCTTTAAGTTCACTGATTGATCCCTTGCTGTTTCCAAACTATTATTGAACCTATCATTGAACCTATCCACCAACTTTTTATTTCAGTTCTTCTATTTTTCAGTTTTATAATGTTTACTTATTTTTTGTTTACTATCTTTATTCACTTGGATTTTTATAACTTTTATTTTTTTCTTTTGTTTAAAGAGTGTTTTTAATTGCTCATTTTTATTTTTATGATTGGTGCTTTAAAATATTTTTCAGCATTTTCTAATATCTGAATCATCTTTGTGTTAGCATCCGTTGATTGTCTCTTCAAGTTGCAATTGTCCCAGTTCTTCTTATGACAAGTACTTTTTTTTTTTATAATGTCCTGGACGTTTTGGCTATGAAGTTGTGTGACTCTGGATCCTAGTCAATCTTTTTTACTAGGCAGTCATCCCATTTAGGTGTATGGGCTATGGTAGGTGTCGACGTTCAGTTCTACCCTTGGTCCAGCCGACACCTTCTTGATGGAGCACCAGTTCATACCACCTTGTTGCCATGAGTGGGTGTGTAAGGTCAGCTCCCTGCTAGGCCATGTTCACATGCTGAGTAGTTGGGAGAACAGAGAACCAGTTTGTACTCCTCATTTTATCTCATTATTGCCAGGGAGGGATGAATACTCAGCTCTTTGGACCCTCTTGACATCAACAACCAAAAAGCAGTGTGCTGACTAGCCCACCTCACACTGCCTCTGGCTGGTGCCAAGTGGGGGATGCAGGCTCAACTTCCTGCGGGACCTTGCTGGTGCAGCCCTGGTGGGGGCATGGAATGCTGCCTGCTTCTGTCATGTGGGGAGTGAATGACAGCTCCCACTCAGCCTATTAGATCCATTGAGCGGGAGCAGGGAGGGAGTACTGGACAGACAGTGGGTAATCTTGGAAGCTAGTAATAGGTACACTATACTCTTCTACTTACTTTGTACATGCTTACAATTTCACAATAGAAAGTGAAAAAATGCACCGTCCTTGAACTTTATTTAAGAAAACATCTACCATTTTCTTCATCTGTAGGAAAAACAAAACTAAGAGGAAATGAGAATAAATTGTTTTAGGAGAATGTGTAACTAACTTAACTAGGACTATATTTCACTAAGAAAACTTCCCATCCTAGTGCCCGGTCATCTTTAAAATTTGATCTTTATTGGTTGTAATTCCAAAAGTAATATAAACTCACTATAAAATAGCCACACAGAGAAAAGCAAAAAAATGAGATTCCTTTCTTTTTACAGCCCCATAGATTACCACTCTCCATGGCCTTATAAAACATTCTGTTTTGTGTGTGTGTGTGTGTGTGTGTGTGTGTGTGTGTGCACGTGCATGCGTGCACGTGTAAGTGCCTGTGCAAGTGTATGGTAATAGAACTGGAATTAAAATATACCTATTATTCTGAAGCTTCCACTTTTGGGGCTTAAACATTCTATTAGGAAGGCTTTATAAAACACAAAAACCAGCTATTTAGATTATGAAACCAGATGAAAAGGAAGGTCCTTTTGGTTCAGATTCGAAGATCATACCAATTTTATCCATTTTTTAACATCAGCGTGATCTTAAATATGGATGTTTATCTATCTATATGTAACACTTAACATAAATGATATGCTTATTACCTAAGGACACACATAAAAAAAATGACAGCAGAATTACAGCAGTGCAAACAGCCCATGCAGCAAGATCCTCAAGTCCTGTGGCTGCAGTCGGCCAGCCTTCTGCGGTTGGTGAACAGATGGCAGCAGGGTTCTGTGTCTGAGGGGGCTGCTTAGCAGAATGACTCAGCAAAGTAATGGTCTGGGGAGCACGGAGGAGGTTGACTGACATGATGAACTGTCAGAAGGAACATTCTCTTCAGCTGGTAAATTTCTCTTTTAAGATAATGAAAGTGTTTTAGGTTCCTCTTTGTCCATTTGCAAATAAACTGGTGAGTTAAAGTCACTCCCAGTGCAAATGAGAGTAGAGTACACACAGCATGAAGACGAAATGGTTTCCCCTTAATTTTGCATATTTTCTTGTCTGCACTTGACTCTGAAAGATATTTGCCTTCACCTGATTTACATTCGGGTTTGTTTCTTGCATATCAGTGTGACTCTTCTCTGTCCGCACAGCTTATCGATTAAGCCCATTTCAAATACGATGCCTTTGATTCGGTACCGTTGGCCCTAGTAGAATATTAGATAAAACCCAAGGAGGAGAACCAAATGTGGTGATAGGGAAGATCGGGCGGCCCTTGTCCAACAGAATTGTCTTGGGCTTCTATTGTATCTTACGAGGCTTATCTCTAAGTTGCTTACAGTACGTCCATGCTTGCTTTCTGGTTGATTGAAAAATTTGCTCAGTAGGGGTAATTTACAAAATTGAGATTCTTCTTTTTTTTTTTTTGGAGAGGTTTTTGCTATAGGGCGCATGCGCTCACCAGACAGACAGAGAGAGACAGAGAGACAGAAAGCGAGAAATCACCCCCCAGGGGGGATGGTCACGCCGCAATCCCTTCTCCTCCAGTCTCCTCTCGGGATCTTGGGCATGCACGCGCACGCACCCGGCGTGAGTTTTAAGCCACCGGGTCCGGGACGCGAACCGCGGTTGACTACGTGGGAGTCCAGTGACATAGCCATTACGCTAACTGCTGGTCCCCAAAATTGAGATTCTTGATTATCTCTTTTTTTAAAGAATTAATTAATTAATTAATTAATTAATTAAAATTTGACTAGAGAGGGACAGAGAGAGAGAGAAAGCGAAAAAGCAAGCCGCTAGGTCCAGGATTCGATTCACGGTTCGATTCAATTCGATTCACCAACATGCCACCTGCCAGCCCCTCAGATTCTCGATATTTCTAAGAACTAGTTGCCGTTAGTCATGGGGAACAGTGTGTTATGATTGGACAATGTCTGACCCAGTTGAGACCATGTTATTGTACCCCAGTACTTGGTATAAAATCTCATGCATTTACTCATTCACTCATCCATTTGTTCCATTAATTTTTTTTTCAATTACCAGAAGGCCCATATACTCACCAAAGAGAGGCAAAGAGACAGAGAGATGGAGGGACATGGAGAAAGCAACCACCCCCCCCCCTTGGGTGTATTCATGCTGCTGTCCCTTCTCCTCCATTTACCTATCCTGTTGGGATTTGGGGGCCTGCATTCATATGCATGTGGTATGTTTTTCAAGGTGCTAGGGCTGGGATTCCAGACATGGTCAGCCCTGTAAAATCTAGCTCCCTTAACTATTAGACTGAAGGGCCACCCCCAGCTAACTCTTATTACATGAAGTTTTAACACAAAGCATTGGGCTACATGTATATCCTGGACATCTGTCCTTAAGACTCTTCCAACATAAGCCTACATTTGTAGGACAAAATCCTGACACATCCCCAAGCTGTGTTCCACTTATCTCCCCCTGAGGACTAGAATCCCTTCTCTAATATCCCCAAGCCAAGGTACTGTGACTGTCACTGCCTGTGAGAACCTCAAAGCCACTCCCTTACCCCCATTCCTTCTCCTTGGACACCTTTCTCTTGGAGTCTTTCAGAATTGATGTCATTACTGCCTCAGGTCCCCCCTAGAATCCTCAAGTGCCCATGATAGATTTGGTCAGAAATTGTTCATTTTGGAGTCAGAAGTCTTCCCAAACAGCTTGTGAGAACTCTCTAACATTTTCTTAAGATTAGCTTTTCCTCAAACATCTTATGAGCTCAAGAAAATGCTGGGCAACAAAGACCTTTCCTTCCTTCTGTGCCCAGCTTCCAGATCTACCCAGTTCAAACCAAAACAAAGGCCAATCTCTAGAAGGTCAAGCTCCTTCTTGCCTACCTGGGAAGTAGTCTCACTTGCCCTTTTTATCTTCACTCAACCCTTAAATATATATATAAAAATTACACTGTAATGTTATACTAAATTTGGAAAACAAAAAAATAATAACCCCCATCATCTCTACACCAAGATACAAGTATCATTGTCATTTGGGTGGATTTACTTGGACTTGGATGGATTTACTTGGACTTTACTAACAAAGACAAAGGGATGACATGAGCTTCATCCCTCTTTTTCATGAAGCTCATGTCATCCCTTTGCCATTGTTATATACACACTCTCACCATGCTGTGAAAACAGGCCTCCATGTTGTTACATGAACAGTAGTCATCACTTCAAGACAAAACATTTATCACTTGACTGATGAGCGCTGCATGTGTCTATCAAAATGATAACTCTCTGATACTTTCCTCTATATTTCAGATCATTTTCTTTTAGAGAGTGCTCTGAACCCTTTTGAAATTCTGGGCAAATCATGATAAATTGTTCTCTCCCATAGAGGAGACTGTACAAATGTATACTGCCATGATCAATATGGAAAGATCGCAGCTTTACAATATCTTTGCCAGTGTTGGACATTGTATTGTATTTGATCTAATACATTAAGACAATTTGACCTAACATATTAGGTCAAAACTTGGTTCTTCATTGATATTTCAATCTGATTACTCATGTGGATGTTGAATGATTTTCCATAGGTCAGGTAGTCACCGTGACTCCAAGCCAGTTAAGTCCTGTGCTGTCTTTTACCTTGATATGTGTACATTTAGAAGCTATTTTTCGCAGAACTTTTGCAAGCTTATCATCCTTAGCCAGTCATGTTAGTCATGCCATGTTCTATAGAACCAGTTTTATTTTTACTGTGAGTAGCTCCCTTTTTCTCGAAGAGAACTTGGCAAGAGTTCTGTCCTGTCATGGTGAATTAGGCACAGTCTCTTTTGTCGACAGGAGTTGGCTTATTGAGCTGGGCTTGGGCACCAGATGCCACCTCCTGCTTGGCTGTCCTTTCAGCGACATCACCTATACCTGGAGTGCCCAGTGGGCACTGAACTGGGAAAGAATTTAATCTACCTGAATTGTGTTTGGTCACAGGTCAGTGGCATCTAAGGAGTGGCCCAGAAGCGAAGCCCCATGGGAGGGGTGACCTGACCTAAGAAGACTCTAAATCATTTGTCCTGTCCAACTACCACCACAGCACCACACTTTGGAACTCAGCTGAGAATGTGAGTCAAGAGGAGGCCTAAGTCCCTCTAATTCAAATATGATAAAGTGCAAGTCTTGGCACAAAAACTGTGTCCTCTATTTGGCAGCAGAACAAAATCCATTTCATATCCTCCATAAACACGTGTCTGTGTCACCTTTCTGCCATGTAAACAACAAGATCACCTTTCCTTGCCAGGCCAGCAGCCTCCTTTAGCAGAGTACTCAGGAGACAGGATAATGACAATTACATTTTCTTCAGTTAGGAGAAAGGCTGCACCCTCACACTGATTGTCTTTGTCTCCAAAGTTGGTTGGTCACACATGGGCTCCCTTCAACCTCTGGGACTCCCTGAAGAACTCTCTATCACTCCTTCCCATCCATTCCAGTTCTGCAATGGGATCTAATGAGCTGAGAAGTCTGAGAATTTTGCTGCTGTCTTTGTTATTTTTGTTGTTGTTGTTCTGCCATAAGGCAAACAGTGAGAGTGAAAATGAGAAATCACCACCCTCCACAGGGAGGATGGCCACACCACAATCCCTTCTCCATTCTCCTCCTGGGATTTTGGGCATGCACACATACATGCCCAGTGCAATTTTCAAGCTGTTGGTCCGGGACTTGAACTGCGGTTGACCATGAGGGAGATGAGTGCCATAACTACTATGCCACCTGCTGATCCCTGCGGCTGTCTTTATTAAGAGAGGATGCAGCATCTTTCAGAGGCATTAAAGAGGAGGAACTGCCTGACTTGGATTTGGGGGTGGTGGGACAGTGAGGGTTTTAGCTGATCCTCAATTTCCTGGTTTAGGCAGTGGATACACTTTTTCAGGAAGGAGGACAAGTCTAGTTTTTCATATGATAAATTTTCAACATCCAAAAGACTTCTGAGTTGTGTCCTATGTAATCCAGAGTCCAGGGCAAAGACTGAAGATTCCAAGATGACATGCAAGAGGTGGCTAAGTCTACTCAGGGCCTGCTCACGGAAAAGGTCAAGTCTTAGAGCCAAAACTGGGATCGCTGACCTGTAAGAGGGCAAGGGACAAAAGAACAACCTAGAGGAGACTGAGAAGCCCTGGCCAGAGCAATTGGACAACAAAAGGATTTCTGGAAGGAAGTGTCTACTCTCTCAAATTTGCAGGGAGGGTCAGTAAGAAAAAGACTGTGAGTGTCCATTGGTTGGGATACAGGAGACAGCAAATATCAGTAACTAGTCCAGGAAGATTGGATGTGAAAGGAAGCTGGAATGAGAGGTCAAGAGAGAGGTGTTGTGAAGATGGGAGACGCCAGTGCATGCATGAAGGATTGCTTTAAATCGCAATGTGTAGAAAAGCAACAGCCTTTCTGCCTTCCAGAGAAAAAAGACCTAGTTTCTTTTGCACTGTCTTAAACCTGCTTGCTCTGGAAAGTAAACTTTATCCATTAGCATGTGGGAATACAAGTAGAGGGTAGGATGGAGTGAAAGACAAAAAGAAGGCTGAAGAAGAACTAGTGAGAAGGAGAGTGAGCAGAAAGGGAGAGGGGCTCAAAAGCGAGAGGCCCTGAGCAGCAGGCCCAGAGGAGGAGAGGTAATAAGGGCAGTCAGGCTAGGGTTTGGCAGAGTGGGGAGGACTGAGATTCCACTGGAAGTTATCTGGTTGGCCAAGTGACCTCAAATCTCACTATTAGTTAGTCATGCCCAGTCACTTTTGAGTGAGTAGCTTTTAGAAGTCTAATTTGGAGACAAGGGACTCAGATCAATCGAGGGAGACGAAATTAGCCATATGAATTTGTTCCGACCCCCGGGGGGACAGCCGAACAGGTTTCCTGAGTGAAGGAGTGAGAGCCGAGACAAGCGGCATAGTGTTACAGCATGGAGACGACAGTGTCATCCGTTTATTGTGGGCAGCACAGTACAGCACAGAGACGACGCAGTGTCATAGCTCTTAAGGGTCGCGTCGTCTACTGTGAGCAGCACGGAGACAACACAGTGTCACAGCTCTTAAGGGTCGTCCGGAGACGATGTAGTGTTATAGCTCTTCAGGATCTCTCAGGTCGTCTGGAGACTGCGCGGTGTTTCAGCTCTTTGGGCTCTTCAGTCGTCGTCTTCCTGGTCGTCGTCGTCTTCTTCCTGGTCGTCTGTCGATTATGGGCCAGAGATCGTGCTTATATACACATTGGTGGGCCGTGATTGGTTGAATGAAGGATAGCAAAAGGTAGGTTATGATTGGTTGTTTTGTGGACCAATCATGAGGTACCTGGATATGCAAATCTGAGGGATTCTAAGCTCACCGATTTGCTATGTGAAGTGGCCAATCAGAGTGTGGTGTTGAAGGTGAGGTTTTTGAAGGGGAGCCAATTGTGGCCTTTGTAATTGTTTGCTCTCTGAGCCTAAGGTGGCAATAGTAAGAGACTCATGAAAAATGGCCTCAGCAGACTCGCTGGTGCACAGCCTCCCACACGAATTCTGAGATGAATGAGGGGGCAAGGATGCCATTTGAGTTAGCCCAAGGATGGCCCAGCTTCAATATTTCCCTGACTGCCATTTGAGGCACAGCCCGTTTCATAGACCACAATGGGAGGCTGGCAGGCTCGGATCTCCAGGTACCTGGTGATTGACTCACACAAAAAAAAAAGACCCAGGAAAAAAGGGGAAAATTGAAGAAATAGGTCAATTTGCCAAATAACCAGCCATCATTTCCCAAAAGCCAATTAGCTGAAAAACAATCTGCTATAAACCAATTTGCTAAAGGATCAGTTTCCCTTATGAGTAACTGCTGGAATTCGCCCAAATGTTTGTTTTGGTTAATTGCTTTAAAAATTATAGTGATTTGGGTGCTCTGATTTCTACAGCATTGAGGATTTTCCCCCCAGGTTTGGTTTCCTATTTCACTTAGGTTTAGCAGCTTATTTTGGCTTGCAAGTGTCAAGTATCTTTTAGCCAACGATTTCGTTATAGATGTCTCAGCCCATCTCTGGTAAATGTCAGTCTAACGTGAGTTTTCAAGGAGTGGGATACTTCCTGGAAGTACTTTATTATTATTTATTTTATTTTATTTTATTTTATTTTATTTTTTTGGTGCCAATGGATGTTTTCCCTCTAGTGTATTTACTGTCGACTCTAATTTTAAAGACTTGCGTCTAAATTGGATGATAGTTCCACTTTGGGATTTTGTCATTGGGGAAGTTGTCATGGATGTGTGATGATTAACGTGTAGGAAAAAGTTGTATTTGGCTGTCTGCCAAACCACTTTATAAAAATAGAGAAAATGCAGATTGGTGTAAAATTGCACTGGAAAGACAAAACCATCTTTTCTGCAAACCAAAGGTTAAAATTTAAAAAGCCTCATGAATTGCCAAAACCTTTATAAGTAACTGTTGAGGAGTAGTCGGCTTCTGAAATGTGAACCACATGTCTATAAATCTGATAGAAAGCAGTGGTGGAGGCAAGTAAAACAACCCAAAATAAAACAATGCAACTAGATAACACCGAGGGCCAAAATATTGGAGGGAAAAAAATCATTAGCAGATATTTGAACCTTCCCATGAGAGTATGTATAGTGTTACATGTTTTGGAACACACTAGTAGGAATACGTTTTTAGTGATTTGGTAGTCTGTGAAATTGGTCCTTTGGCAAATTAGTTTTTGACACAGTGGTTTTGGGGAATCGGTCACTGGGAGGTACGGCTTTGTGCAGTTTTTCTTTCAGTCAAGGAAGGGCTCTTCTGAAGGAAAGGGGGAGAGAGAGGCTGAGGTTGAGACCAGCTGCCCTGGAAAGGAGAAGGGGGGTAAACTAAGATTCCCTTCAGATTCTGCTGGAAGGGAAGGTGGAGCACAAGATGGGCCTGAAGGGGGCACAGAAGGAGGACGTTTGAGGAAAAGGAGAAAGGTAGAGCAAAGTTTAGAGCTGCTGGGAGGGCCGGGGAGAGGGGTCTGGGCTGTGAAGACTCAAGCTCAACTCCACACAGTGGGCTCTGGTCCAGCTGCTGCACAAGCAGGTGACCCTCAGCTGCACGGCACCCTGAAAATTCCCAGGATGAGGACCAGCAGGATCAGTCTTGGGCTGGACTTGTTCTGGGCAGTGCTGCGGAAAGGTAAGAGAGAGAAGGTACCAGGATGACGGCCAACGCAGCAGCGATGAGAAACCCTGGGAGCCAGGATGTGTACCACCCGGCAGGGCAGCCGAGCTTGCCAGGAACACACCATGTGGCTAGGCTGGCCTCTCCACACAGACCAGGAGCAGGTCTGCTAAATGCAAAAGCAGCACTGAGAGTAAGGGATAGGGTGTGAGGGCTGACAAGGGGGGTCCTGGAGCCGGGGGCTGGATCCTAGAGGCTCTAGTGCTAGCTGAGTCCATCCATCATGCAGACCCGGAAGTGGCCAGGGTCAGGGAGGGCTGAGAAGAATATTTAGTGCTACTCTTGGGCCCAGCCCTACTCCTCCCACTTCTGCATGGGCATGCACACACTACCACCATAAACTACAGCTATTGCTGTGACCGCCACCACCAACTCTTTCCACAGCGTGGTCAAAGGCACTACAGCTCCTCCTTAGTCTCCCCTCCTCCATCGCCATGCCCTTCTTCTTGTCCCTGTTTGGATAAGAATTAATGCAGAACAGAAGATCCTATTCCGTTTCTGGGCAGATGTGGCCATTCATCCATGAGAGAAGAATAAATTAACCTACTCTGTCTTTGGGTTGCCTCTCCCACCTTCCTCCAGCTCCAGGGAGACAGCATCGAGGTTTCTTATACTCTGGTCCCTTTCCAATTTCCAGGCTCCCCCTCCCTAGTCAGACTTCTGCAGGAACTTGGTTTGGGGGGAAAGGGGATCCCTTGGGCAGTAAGCAGCTCCTCATCCTGTCTCCTCTGGGCTCAGCTACTGCCTGTAGCATAGGTGACTCCTGGGGCTGCAGAATGGAAAGCCCCTATTAAAATGCTAATATGGCATCTAGAAGGAGTAAAGCTTAAGCCAGCACCACACATTCAATTCCACGCTCTCTCCTACTTTAAACAGGTTGGGCGCAACACTCAGCGGGCAGTGCATTGCACACAGGGTTGGGGGATAGCTCTAACACATGCTTAGGACCATGTGCTCTGTTCCAGGTGTGGGGTCCCCCGCCCAAATGCTGAAGTGCACGCACCTCTGGGGCCCATTAGGCCCCAGGGATCTGGCACCACCGTTCAGTTAACGTTTCTCATATTCAGGGCCCCAGGACATATTTCACACCATCCTACAATCATTGGTATGGTGTAAAGTCTTCTCGAGTCGCCTACCTCTGCGAGATGGCACCCTCCCAGCCTTGCCCACCTTTCACATCTAGCACAGCACAACTAGCTGAAGTATCAGGGCCAGCAGGCTGCATAGTGGTTAGGGAACTGAACTTCCACATGATCAACCACGGTTTGAGTCCCGGGCCTGATGGCTTGAAAAATCACACCTGGCATATGTGCATGAATGCTCAAAATCCCAGGAGGAGAAGTGATTATAGTGTGGCCATCTTTCCTGGGAAGTGATTTTTCACTTTCCCTCTCTCTGTCTCTCTCTGGTGAGCATGCATGCCCCACAATAAAAGCTAAGAAAACAAAGGTCAATCTTAGGAGTCTTACTTCTGAAAAATGGAGTAGAAGACATACTTTTCCCCATTCTTCTCACTAAGTACAACGGAAAATCCTGGGAAATATATAGAGCAACTATACAAAGCCTCTAAAAGACATAGAGAAGAAGGCAAACTAGGTATCTTGGCACTCCATACTCCATCCTCAATGGTGTCAGAAAATGCCAAGTGCATTCAGGACTTGGGACTTTCCTCCCAACTGGCAATAATGAAGAGCTGCCCACTCTTCCCTGTGGTGTAAGTAGAGAGCTAGGGAACCCAGAGAGGGAGAAGGCACCCAGATCCTGTGAAGCAAAAATGGGTGCAACTGGGGCTAGCAGGTAGCATGGTGGTGAAGGCACTGGACTTCCACATGGCCGACCATGATTCAAGTCCTGGACCCAGTGGCTTGAGAATCACACTGGGCATGTGTGCATGTATGCCCCCAATCCAGGAAGTGAATGGAGGAGAAGGGATTGTGGTGTGGCCACTCCCCTGGAGAGTGATTTCTCACTTTCACTCTCACTGTCTCTGTCTCTGGTAAGTGCACTCACCCTATGGCAAAAACCTTTGAAAAAACTGGGCAGAACTGAAAGGAGGAATAAGCAAATTGATAATTAGAGTCAGGTAGTTCACAACTTCTCTCTCTATAATCGATAGAAAAAGCAGACTGATTATCAAGGATATGGACGAACTCAACACCATTATCAACCAACAGGAGCTAACTGAAGTTTATAGAACTTTCTACCCTAAGCCAGCAGAATACGCATACTTTCATGTACCCACAGACCTTATACTAAGATGTCATGTCTTGGACCTAAAACAAGCCTCAGCAAATGTAAAAGAACTGAAATCATACAGAGTTTGTTTTTTGATCACAATGAAATCAAACTCGAAATCAGTAACAGATATATAGTAGAAAAATTTGAAATAAGTAGACACTAAACAACATACTTCTAAATAACCCTGGATTCAAAAGGGAAGTCTCAAGGGAAATAAAAACTTGAACTCAGAGAAAATGAAAATGCGAGATATCAAAATTTGCGGGACTTTCTAAAGCAGAACCACGAGGAAAATTTATGCCATAAATGCTTACATTAGAAAAGAGGAAATGTAGCAAATCAATAATTTAAGCTTCCATCTCAAGAAACTAGGAAAAGAAGAGCAAAAGCAATCCATTGCAAGATGAGGAAGGAAATAGAAAAGTGAACAGAAAGAAATGAACATTTTTGAAAAATAGAGAAAATCCATGAAAACCCATGGGGGGAACCAGCAGTTAGCTTAATGGCTATGTTGCTGCGCTGGACTCCCACGTAGTCGACCGCGGTTCACGTCCTGGACCCGTTGGCTTAAAACTCACGTGGGCGCATGTGCATGCGTGCCCAAGATCCCGAGAGGAGAATGGAAGAGAAGGGATTGCGGCGTGACCATCCCCCCTGGGGGGTGATTTCTCGCTTTCTGTCTCTATGTCTCTGTCTGTCTGGCGCGCGCACGTGCCCTACAGTGAAAATCTCTCCAAAAAAAAAAAAAATGGGAAAAGATCAATACAACTGACAAACCTCTAGCAAGACTGACAGAGAAAAAAAGGAGACATAATTACCAGTATTAGGAGTGAAACAGAATATATCACGATAGAGCCTGCAGATATCAAACTGTTAATAAGAAAATACGTATGACGTTATACATGGAAGTTTGACAACTGAGATGAAATGAACCAATTTCTTGGAAAGCACAAATGATCACAGTTCATCTAAAATAAAATAAATCATTTGAATACCCTTATAACTATTAAAGAAATTAAATTCATACTTTTGGAACTTCCTAAAAAGTAATTTACAGGCTCAGTGGGTTTTATTGAAGAATTCTACCAAGTATCTGTGGAAGAATTAACACCAATTTGCACAGCGTCATCCAGAAAATAGTAGAGGAAGGAATTCATTTTAAGATGCCTGTATTATTCTGATATAAACCAGACAGGGACAGTACAAAAAATGAAGATTATAGTCCAATATCCCTCATGAATATAGACACAAAAATTCTTTTTTTTTTTTCTTTTTTGGAGAGGTTTTTGCTATAGGGCGCGTGTGCTTGCCAGAAAGACAGAGACAGAAAGTGAGAAATCACCCCCCAGGGGGGATGGCCACGCCGCAATCCCTTCTCCTCCATTCTCCTCTCAGGATCTTGGGGAGGCACGCACATGTGCCCAGTGTAAGTTTAAACTGCCGGATCTGGGAATCGAACTGCGGTCGACTTCATGGGAGTCCAGCGACATAGCCATTATGCTAACTGCTGGTCCTTAGACACAAAAATTCTTAAGAAAATATTACCACATAGAATTCAACAATACATGAGGCCAGCAGGTGGCATGGTGGTTAAGTGCACTGGACTGCCACATGGCCCACTGTGGTTCAAGTCCGGACCTTGCAACTTGCTTTCTCACTTTCTCTCACTCTCTCTCTCTGTCTCTCTCTATTCAAATCAAAATAAATAAATACATAAATAAATACATTTAAATAAATAATTCTTAAAAAAGAGAATTTAGCAATATAAAAAAATTATTCACCATATCTAGGAGGGTTTATACCAGGGATGCAGGCTTAGTCAATAATCTAAAATCAGTCAATGTGGAGCCAGCACGTGAGGTAGTGGTTGAGATGCTGAACTCCCACATGACAAACTGCAGTTCAAGTCCCAGGACCCAGTGACTTGAAACTCATGCCAGGTGTATGTGGGTGAGTGCCCGAAATCCCAAGAGGAGAATAGAAAAGAGGTAACTGCAGCATGGCCATCCTAACCGGGGGTGGCGGGTGGGGGAGAAGAGGGGCAGGGCAGGGCAGGCAGTGATTGCTTGCTTTCTGTCTCTCTTTCTCTCTGCTGAGTGCATGCACCCTATAGCAAAAATTTCCCTAAAAATAATTAATTAACTAATTAATTAATTCACTAAATAAAAATAAAATCAGTCAATGTAACACCATTTTAAAGGCCTAAAGAAGAGAAAGCACATTATTATTTTAATTGATGTAGAAAAGACAAACATAAAATTCGACACCCTTCATTATAAAAGAAATAAATCTCGGGACCAGCAGTTAGCATAATGGCTATGTCACTGGACTCCCATGTAGTTGACCACGGTTCTTGTCCCGGACCTGGTGGCTTAAAACTCACGCTGGGCGCGTGTGCGTGCGTGCCCAAGATCCCGAGAAGAGAATGGAGGAGAAGGGATTGCGGCGTGACCATCCCCCCTGGGCGGTGATTTCTCGCTGTTTCTCTTCTCTCTCTGTCTGTCTGGCGAGCTCATGCACCTTATAGCAAAAACCTACCCCCTCCCAAAAAAAAAAAGAAAAAAAAAGAAAAAATCTCAAAAAACAAGAGTAGAGGAAATTATCCTTTATTTGGTAAAAACATCTACAAAAAGTTTACAATTAACATCAAATTTAGTAATGAAAAACTTAATGCTTTCTCCCTAATGTTATGAAAAAGGCAAGGTTATTCAACATACAGCTTTAAATTCTAGACAAAGCAATCAGGCAAGAAAGGGAAATAAGAGACATGCAAAATGGAAAAGAAATAAAACTACCGTTATTTGTAGATTACATAAATGTATGTGCGAAAAATCTCCAGGAATCTACAAAAAAAATCCAGAATTAATAAGTGAATTCAGCAAAGTCATATGATTAACATAATGCAGATTTATTTTTCTATATAGTAGCAATGAACAATAGAAACCAATTTATGATTACACACAAAAAGAAAAGAAATAGGTACAAATCTAACAAAAACACACATACAGAAATTATATGCTAAAACTATATAATACTGATGAGAGAAATTTTTAAAATGATCAAAATTAGCAGAGATAGATGTCAAATTCATGATCAGAAGACTCAACATAGTAAAGATGTCAATCCTTCCTAAATTCATATAGAATTTTAACAAAATTCCTATAAATATATCAGCAATATTTTCTGTAGATTTAGTCAAGATTTCCCCAAAATTTAAATTGAATGTCAAAGGAACTAAACTTATTGGGACCAGCAGTTAGCATAATGGCTATGTTGCTGGACTCCCATGTAGTCGACCGTGGTTCGAGTCCCGGATCCGGAGGCTAAAACTCACGCCAGGCATGTGTGTGTGTGTGCGTGTGTGCCTGAGATCCCAAGAGGAGAATGAAGGAGAAGGGATTGCAGTGTAGCCATCCCCCCTGGGGGGTGATTTCTTCTTGCTTTCTGTCTCTCTGTCTCTCTGTCTCTCTCTTTCTGGCGAGCCGCACATGCCCTATAGCAAAAACCTCTCCAAAATAAAAAAAAAAAAAAGGAACTAAACTTATTTAAGTAATTATGAAAAAAAGAAGAAAAAAGTGAGACAAGGGACCAGCAGTTAGCGTAATGGCTATGTCGCTGAACTTCCATGTAGCCGACCACGGTTTGAGTCCTGGACCCGGTGGCTTAAACTCATGCCGGGCATGTGTGTGCATGCCCAAGATCCTGAGAAGAGAATGGAGGAGAAGGGATTGCGACATGGCCATCCTCCCTGGGGGGTGATTTCTCGCTTTCTATCTCTCTGTCTCTCTTTGTCTTTCTGGCGAGCACACATGCATCCTATAGCAAAAAACTTCTCCAAAAAAAAAGTGAGACGAATCATTCTATCTAATGTCAAGACTTACTATGTAGCAATGGTAATCAAGATAGTGTCATACAGGGGCCAGCAGTTAGCGTAATGGCTATGTCACTGGACTCCCATGTGGTTGACTGCAGTTCGTGTCCCAGACCCGGTGGCTTAAAACTCACGCCGGGCGCGTGTGCATGCGTGCCCAAGATCCCGAGAGGAGACTGGAGGGAAGAAGGGATTGCAGCGTGACCATCCCCCCTGGGGGGTGATTTCTCGCTTTCTGTCTCTCTGTCTCTCCCTGTCTGTCTGGCGAGTGCACGCGCCCTATCGCAAAAACCTCTCCAAAAAATAAAAATAAAGATAGTGTCATACTTTCTGGTGGAGAAGTACACATATCGGTGGAATAGACTATAATGCCACAAAAATATGGTTGAATAATTTTTGGTAAAGGTACAAAGGGATGAAAAATAGCCTTGTCTCTTTTATCTTTCTTCCTTCCTTTTTTTCTTTCTTCCTCTTTCTCTCTCTCTCTTTCTTCCTTTCCTTTTTTTTTTTTTTTTTGTTATAAAGGTTTTTGCCGTAGGGTGCAGGTGCTCACTGGAGAGACAGAAAGATAGTGAGAGGGAAAGTGAGAAATCACCCCCCATAGAGGATGGCCATGCTACAATTCCTTCTCCTCTATTCTCCTTCTGGATTTTGAGGATGCCCCAAATTTTCTAGCTACCAGGTCCAGCACTTGAACTGTAGTCAGCCATGTGGTAATCCAGCACCTTAACCACCATGACATCTGCTGGCCCTGAAAGATAGTCTTCTCAATAGCTAGTGCTGGAGTAACTGGGGAGCCATAGGAAAGCAAAAGGTAAAACAAAACCAAGTACTTCAATCTATACCTTATACATTATTTTAAAAAAAAAGAAAATCCCAAACTAAAATATAAAACTATAAAAATGAAAACAGAAGAAATTCTTTAGTTCCTAGTGTTAGGGTAGATTGAAATCAAAAGCTTATTTCATAAAAGGAAAATTGATTATTATAATTTTTTTAGAGAGAGATTTTTGCTATAGTGTGCATGTGCTTGCCAGAGAGACAGAGAAAAAGACAGAGAGATAGCAAGAAATCTGCCCCCCTACCACCACCACCAGGGAGGATAGCCACGCTGCAATCCTTTCTCCTCTCGGGATCTTGGGCACGCACGCACACGCGCCCGGCATGAGTTTTAAGCCGCCAGGTCCAGGACTTGAACCACAGTCAACTATGTGAGAGTCCAGCGACATTACACCATCTGCTGGTCCCCAAAAATTGATAAATTAAAACTTAAAAAAAATAAAAACATTTTCAAGTAAAATATCCTGCTGAGAAGATGAAAAGACAGTACAAATTTGAGAAAATTATTTTCAAATAATTCTGATATCTAGCAAAGAACTCCCACCTAGAATTTATAAAGAATTATCAATTCTCATTGATAAAAAATAAACAATTCTATTCAAAATTGCACAAAAGTCATGGAGAGACATTTCAAAAAAGAGAATATAAAGATGGCATATAAGCACATAAAAAGATGTTCAATATCACTACTGATTAAGGGAATGTAAATTAAGACCATTATTAGCTATTACCTCATACCTAAGAGAACAGCTAAAATAAAATTTGAAAAATGACATTATCCAATGCTGGTCCAGGTGCCAAGAAAGTAGATCTTTATTGCTGATGAGAATGTGAAATGGACACTTTGGAAAATAGTAGAGAAGAGTTTTTTGTTATTATTATTTATTTACTAAAACAAACAAACAAACAAACAAAAAAACCCCACATACAAAGTGTCTTAGTTCATTCAAGCTTTTCTAATAAAATATTGCAAACTGGAAGGCTTCAGCATTTATTTCTCATGGCTCCGGAGGCTGGGGAGTCTAAGATCAGGGTGTTGGCAGATTTGGCGTCTAGTGAAGGCCTGCTTCCTGGTTCGTCGCTAGCACTTTCTTCCTTTGCACGTGGTAGAAGGGGCAAGACAGCTCTCCTGAGCCTGTTTCATAAGGGCTCTGACCTCATGACCTAATCACCTCTCGAAGTTCCTCCTAACTCTGTCACATTGGGGATTAGGTGTCAATATATACATTTCGGGGGACATGAACATTTAAACCATAGCACTAAGGATACTTTTTCCATGTGACTCAGCAATTGGATTCTAAGGGTCCCAGATAGCGGCACAGTGGTAAAATGGTAAAACGTTCTGCTAGACAGACCCACCTGGGAAGTTCTGGGTTTGTGTTCAGAAACCTTCCCGAGTATTCTGGGCACGTGAGTGTCCATGATCAGGGCTGGCTAAGGCTAAGAATGGGTCACCCCTGTTGGGCTTGCTGTGTGTCTATCTCTGTCTCTCTTTTCTCTGTCTCTCACACTTATGAAAGAAAGAAATAAAGGGAAAAATTTTAAAAATTATATCCTCAAGCACTTATTTCAGAGAAATAGAAACTTGTGTGCACACAAAAACTTGTATGAGTCTTTATAGAACCTTTATATGTAATAAATCAAAAACAACTGAAATGCCCTATGATAGAAGAATGATGAAATAAACTATCATGGAATGATACTCAGTAATAAAATGGAATAAATTATTGACAGGTGCAATAACTTGGATAAATCTCATAGGTATTGTATTGAATGAAGAAGCCATTCTCAAAAGGTCACATATTGTATGATTTTGTTTATATAAAATTCTCAATATTACATAATTATTGAAATGGCGACCAGACTAATGGTTGCCAGGAATTAGTGATGGTGGTGGTGAGGGTTGGGGAGGAGCAGTGGATATGTGGATATGACTATAGAGAACTCTACTGTGTTAGAACAGCTCTGCTTCTTGATTGTGGTAGAGTTCTTATTTGTGATATAATAGCATAGAACTCATGCTCCACGCGCGCACACACACACACACACACACAAACACACACACATACATTGTACTAATAGTAATTGTTTTTATTTTTTTAGATATAATATTTAATGAGAGCCAGTGAGAGAGAGAGAAATACCGTCAACAGGGAGGGTCGCATGCCACAACTGGCCCTCCAGCCTTTCCTAGTCTACCAGGATCATGGGCACAACACATGCAGATGGCATGTACAAGTTGAACCATGACCAAACTCGAATCTTCCATACGAATTTAAGCATTTTAGAGCACTGCACTATGGCTGTGCCACCATGACTGGACTGATGTCCTGGTTTTTTTTGTTTTGTTTTGTTTTTGTTTTTGTTTTTGTTTTTTTTTTTGAGAGGTTTTTGCTATAGGGCACGTGCGCTCGCCAGACAGACAGAGACAGAGAGACAGAAAGCGAGAAATCACCCCCCAGGGGGGATGGTCACACTGCAATCCCTTCTTCTCCATTCTCCTCTCGGGATCTTGGGCGTGCACGCACACACACCCGGCGTGGGTTTAAGTCACCGGGTCTGGGACGCGAACCGTGGTCGACTACGTGGGAATCCAGCAACATAGCCATTATGCTAACTGCTGGTTCCGATGTCCTAGTTTTAATATCATACTATCATTTAAGAAAATGTATCACTAGAGGAAAATTAGGATACCTGAACCATTATTTTTACAACTATATATTAAACTGTAATTTTTTTTGAAGAGATTTTTGCTATAGGGTGTGTGCGCTCGCCAGCCAGACAGAGAGAGACATAGAGATAGAAAGTGAGAAATCACCCCCTAGGGGGGATGGTCATGCCGCAATCCCTTCTCCTCCATTCTTCTCTCGGGATCTTGGGCACATTCGCACACGTGCCCAGCGTGAGTTTTAAGCCACCGGGTCTGGGACGTGAACCACGGTCGACTACGTGGGAGTCCAGTGACATAGCCATTACGCTAACTGCTGATTCCCTAAACTATAAATTTTTTTAAATATAAAAACTTGCAAAAGTTATTCCATTGCTTTCTGGCTTCTATGGTTTCTAATAAGAAATCTACAGTTCTTTAAATACTTGTTACTCTGTAAGTAACGTATTTCATGGAGATTTTTGATATAATTCTCTTATTTGTAGCTTTTGGTAGTTCGATTACATATTTAAGTGCAGATTTCTTTAACTTCATTCTGTTTGAGGTTCTCTGAACGTCTTGAATCTACAGGTTTATGTCTCTTGCCATATTCAGAACAATTTCAGCCATTATTTCTTCAGTTTTTCTTTTCAGTTCTCCACTCTCTCCTCTCTTTCTAGGACTTTGATGATAAAAACATTGAACCATCATTTTCTGTCATCATGGGCCTGCCTTCTGAGAAATGTTTGCTTTCCTATAATTCTCATCTTTTTGCCAAGCTTATTTTTGTTAATCCACAATATGGAGTGACTCTTGTACACTCACCTTCTCTGCATAGACTCTTGAGTTTCCAAATATATGACTGGCAAATGGTCAAAATGGGATTCCCCGGGTGTTCAGCTACTTATAGTTCTGGATACCTGTTACTTTTACTGTTAATCTCTTGTTGAAAAATCTTTATATTCCCCACAACTAATCAATGAGGGCACTTCTAAAAGCTCAAGGGGAAATTGAATTAAAGTACAAGTTTATTTTGGTGCAAAAAAAAATTTAAAAACATGTTATAGATTTTTTTTTTTTTGGAGAGATTTTCACTGTAGGGCGCATGCACTCGCCAGACAGACAGAGAGAGACATAGAGACAGAAAGCGAGAAATCACCCCCCAGGGGGGATGGTCACGCCGCAATCCCTTCTCCTCCATTCTCCTCTCGGGATCCTGGGCACGCACGCACACGCGCCCGGCGTGAGTTTTAAGCCACCGGGTCCGGGACGTGGGAGTCCAGCGACATAGCCATTACGCTAACTGCTGGTTCCCTAGCGTTTTTTTTAATACACATTTTCCATGGACCTGAAGACCTCCTGTATTCAGCTTTTTCAAGGTCCCACACCTTTCCACAGTTCTACAGTAACAATGTACTCATCTTACGCTGCTAGAATCCTCAGGCAACAGCTTCTCCAATCAAAGGCATTCGCTACCATCATTTTTCTTCTCTCTTGTCTCCAAACGATCCTCCTTTTCTTAACTAAACTCTGAATCGCTTCTCCCATAATCTTGTTGCTTCCTCCAGGATCTTGCTCAAAACTTTATATTCTCACTTGCTTTCCTCTTCTGCTCCAGTGGCTTATTTTCTTCAGTATATAGCCTTCCTCAGTCATCTCCAAAACTTAAACGAGAACGACAGCATTATCCACAAACTGCCCTCAGCCCTTTTCTGTCTTCAGCATGAAGCCGTACTATTGAAAATTTCCTATCAGGACAAATAATCTCTGTCACCAAATTCAGGGGTCTCTCATCATCTTGTTACTGAAATGCTCCTCCCTGGCTTTCTTGGGCCTCTTACACTC
>NW_006160024.1:1005192-1022453 GCF_000334495.1 Tupaia belangeri chinensis
TTTTTTTTTTTTTTTAATATATTAGGTTTTTAATGAGGTATAATATACATATAGCAAAGTGCTTTTTTCTTTTCTTTTTTTGACAGAGGCCATAGAGAGAAGCATAGAGAGACAGAGGGAAGAGGAAGAAAGCAACTCCCAGTGGGATATGGTCATCATCCCTTCTCCACTATCTCTCCATCCTGTCAGGATTTAGGGCATACATGCACACACATCCAATGTGGTTTCTCAAGTTGCCAGGGTGAGGACTTGAACCTCACAGTCAGCTATATGAGCTCTAGATCCCTTAACTACTAGGCCATGGGGTTAGTCCAAGCATATAAATCTCAAGAGAAAAGCTGGATGAATTATTGCACATATACATATACGTGACCATCAGTGTGAATAAAGTATAGATAGCTTCCAGAAACCCCTCTGAGCTCCTTCCCTGTCAATCCAGCATCCTCCTCCCCTTCTCTTCAATAAATCACCACTCTGACTCTGATCTTCATGTGTTATTTTTACTTGTCCTAGGACTTCATATAGAGTATGTGATCTTAGGTGTCTGGTTTCTTTTACGCAGCATGGTATCTGATAGAGTCACCCGTATTTTCATGCGGATCTATAGCTCTCTCTTTTCTATGGGTAAGCAGTATTCCATTGTGTGAATATGCCATGATTTGTTTATCCATTCCACTGTCGAGGGACATCTGAGTTTTCTCTCCATTTTTTCTTTCTTTGTTTTTGTTCTTGTCAATTCAGCATCCTTCAGTAGTAGTTTGTCTTTGTTTTTCCTCAAGTTATCTCACTTTTCTTCAAAATTCTTTGGAACAGTAGACATGAGCCTTCCGAGCAACCTGCTTTTTCCTGCTGCCGGACCAGCAACAAGACCCGCTTTCTGATATCAGGAGGTCAAGTTATCAGTCAAAACACAGAAAAAGAGGAAGTTGGAAGTCAGTATGAAGCAGTGTGAGATCAAGCAGTTGCAGGCCTTGGGAGGGATGAAGAGAAGTCTCTGGGCCAGTCTTAGAG
This sequence comes from Tupaia belangeri chinensis, assembly GCF_000334495.1. Lineage (NCBI taxonomy): Eukaryota > Metazoa > Chordata > Mammalia > Scandentia > Tupaiidae > Tupaia > Tupaia belangeri. Next base: position 1,006,204 of record NW_006160024.1, read on the forward strand.
CTCCTAAGGTTCTATAGGTCAGGACTCTGGGTGTGGGGGAGCAGGGACCAGGCACACAGCCCATTGCAGGACTCCCTGGAGCTCTGCAAGTCTCTTGACTGGGGTTGGGCTCCCTGGTTTTCTGCCCGGTGCCTGAAGGCAACCAAAATGAGTGCCCAAGAGAGCCAAGAGCCACAGAGTTGTTTTTCGAAGACTTAAAGGGGATTATGTCATCCATCCAGCCTGTTTGCCCAAGGGAAGAACCTCAGGCCTCCTCCCTCAGGCCCCTCAGAAAGCTCTTCCTATAAAAAAAAAGTAGGAGAAACAGAGGAGAGGATGTAGCTGCTGGAGCAGCTGGGGCTGGACTCCAATAGTGATTGACAGATGACTTTGCAGGGAAATCCAGATGGGCAAACCCAACTTGCTTGAGGGAGCTTCAGGGCTACAGAGCTGACTGTTTATGTGGAAAACAATCAAAGGCAAGGGGAAGATTGAGAAGAGAGACACCCGAGAAAACCTCAAGAAGCCACAAGACCTAGATGAGAACTGCCGATCTGGTAATGACTGGGTGTGCTGTGGGGTTGGTGTTTATCCCAGAAAAGTTAGTGTTTTCCTGAGATCTGGTGACAATTTGGGCACGTCTATTTATGTAGAAGGGCAAGCCCTGGGAAGAGGTTTCAGTCAGGAGACCTGGGGTTGAGTCTTGGCCATCTGGGCCACTACTCCCCAGCTTTGGGTAGCCACAGTCTCTGCCTATTAGCGGCAGTCAGGCCAGCCCAGCTCCATTGGTTTTTCTGGACCTAAGAGGCCTGGTTTCTCAGGTCCAGGTTTGCTAAAGCTCTGGTTGGACTTCACCTTGACCTTGTCAGCATACACCTGAGCCACTCCCTATTGCATTATAGATCTACTCAAGCCTGAGGCAAGGTTTTGTTTCGTTCTTAAAATCTTACTTCAGTAGTCACTAAAGAGGAAAATCTTCACAACGCATCTCATGTTACAGGGCATTTATTTGCTTGGTAATTTTGAACAACTTATTTGAACCACAAAATCCAATCTGGGAAAGAACCATTGGCTCCAATGTTCTTTAAAAAAATGCTAGTTTTGGATACTGATAGTCACTTATAGAAGTCAAAGAAATGTGACACCCGGCCTGGCAAGTTGAAGGCTGAATGTGGCAGTCTAGCTTTTTGAGGGTCCCTTAAAAAGCTGTACAAGGGGCTGTCACAGGGAGGATAACAAATTCACACTTAAGGGATGAAGGCACACCTTGACTATCCCAGTGCTCTACAAATGGCTGTTTGTGGCTTGCTCTTCCTGGGATACAGCCCTCAGATTCATGGTCACTGCATCTTAACCGATTTGGCTGAACAAAGGTGAGGCATTTCTGAACAAACTGACAGAATTGCAAATGGATGATCTGGCATTGAGAAAGATACCGGTGCTATGTGTAAGGAATGGGCCAACCACATGAGAAAATAGAAATGTAGAGCCTTTATTGGGAGCTATCCCAGGCGAGATTCGCTGGTCTGACAGAAAGGGCGAGAGAGGGACGGAGACGGGCCAGAGAAGTTGTGTGCTAGGGTGGGGTTGAGCGATTTTTATAAGGTTATAGGGAGGAGGAGTGCCATAGAGGTAGAAACAGTCTACGTATGGTACAGGTTTAGGGGGAAAGCAAACTACTGTGCCACCTAAGGTCTGGTGACATGTGCAGAGTAGAGCCCCATGTGCAAAGTAGAGTGTGCCATGTGCAGAGTAGAGCAGGGTTCATGTGCTACATCCGGGTTAGATCCGAGTTCAGCACAGGTCTGATGACAGACTAGACCTCAGTTGCATCAGCTGACTGGCTTGGTGTCCAACCCCCACATCCAAGCTGCCCAGGCCTCCAGCCTAACACTATGAAAACCTGAGCCTGTAAGAAAGCAACATTTCCAAATTCATGTATTACTATTATTATTATTTGGTGTGTCTAACAACATCATTAATTAAGCAGACTTTTTTTTTTTTTAAAGGCAGGGTCTCACTGTCATGACTCTCCTGCCTTGCTCTCAGTTGGGACTCCAAGTAGGACTCCAACTGGACTACTGTGGGCGTGTATCACCATACCTGGCTCTTTTTTATTTTTTTAGTCAGAGTCTTGCTATGATGCCCAGGTCAGACTGGAGCTCAAAAACCTCCTGCTTCATCCTCCTCAGTCACTGAGATTATAGATAAATGCACTGTGTCTAGCCTGTAGGTGAGACTGGAATTGAACCCTGGCTTTCCACATGGCCCCAGCCTACAGAACACAGCATCTTTGCAGTGCCTACTCCTGCATCTGGACCATTAAACAGATATTTAACTATCCTCTCTATATTCCTAAATATTGATCAAAACACTACTTAAAAGTATTCTCATTCAAAAATTCCTGTACACAATTATGTTAAAATCAGCATATGTTATACTCTCTAATCCAGAAATAGAAAATGCCGGGAACCAGCAGTTAGTGTAATGGCTCTGTCGCTGGACTCCCACGTAGTTGACTGCGGTTTGCGTCCCGGACCCGGTGGCTTAAACTCACGCCGGGCACGTATGCGTGCGTGCCCAAGATCCCGAGAGGAGAATGGAGGAGAAGGGATTGTGGCGTGACCATCCCCCCGGGGGGTGATTTCTCGCTTTCTGTCTCTCTCTGTCTGTCTGGCGAGCGCACGCGCCTTATAGCGAAAACCTCTCCCCCCCCCCACAAAAAAAAAAAAGAAAAGAAAATGCCCAAAGTTTATAACTAGACCCAACCTATGCAGTTAACCAGAATCACTGCTACCTTGGAAGATCACACAAGATGGACTGAGACCTCTCCTGGCCTGGAACCCAGTCTGTGAGATATTAGTACATACCCTGCCCTATGGTCAACTGCCCTGAAATGGTTTACAGTCAGGTCCTGTGACCCCCATGCAAGTGCTGTGCCAGTTGCCATGAAAGACATTCAGATACCTAAGTGACATATTCATCATCTCCTGGATTTGAGGTGGGCTGTGAAGTCAGAGTGTAGTGTGTACATGTGAGGTTGGAGGTGGGAGGAAAGAAGAGTTGCTATCTCCACAATACCTGTCAACAAAGAACAACAAACATCTTTCCCTCTTCTTTCATTTTCCTATCTGGCTATTATCATCTGTAAAGAGCTCTGAGTATTCATGCATAGAGCACCTTCAATGGGTAAGTCAAGCCCAGACTCTGTACTGGGGGAGCTGCTGCCTCTGAAGTCCAGAGACCCATAGCAAGGATGAGACTTGCTTCCCAGCTGTTCCTCATTGCCATCACCCAGTTTTCTCTGAAGTTTGACTGACTCTTCATTTTCAAGGAATTGACATTCTAGTTGAAAGAGGGTACCAGGAGACAGGATTGTGAAAGGATTGCTATTCTCTGTTTTCAAAATCAAGAACTTTAGCCACTTCACTTCCCCAAATGAGGCCTTCCCTACAGGGACATTTTCTGGTTTAGAGGCTGCCCAAGAAGAACAGTGAGTGTCACCTCAAATCACATCTCATTGCTTTACCAAATCCAGTTTCCCAGAGACAAGTTCATCTGTAAAAGAGCCTGTTGGATAGGTCAGGCCCTACTGTAATGGATCCCAAGAAATCCTTCTGACTCATCATTCTTCTGAGATTGGCTTCCATTAGGAATTACTGGAAATGAGCAGATTGTCCACAGAGCCAACCAGGAGTGTGGCATGCAGAAGAGGATGTCATGTGTAGAACATTGATGTGGTGCAGGAACTGACCCAGAAGCCCAGCCCTAACAACAATGGGCTTCATAGAATCTGAGGATTTCTCCCTCCACTGTTCCTGGCAACTCTAGAGCTCCCTGTGTTGGTTTGGGTATTTATACCCTCAGCATTTAGAATGCACTAAGGTTTAAGTGCCCATCTCAAGTCTTGAATTCTTGACTCATTAGAGATGCATGGTAACTCTGGCTGTAAAAAACATAGGGGAAGAGATATATTGCATGTCACAAACTCTCTGGAAATATCTCCCAGGTGCTTTTTCCTTTTTTTTTTTTTTTAATTTGGAGGTTTGGCTTTAAGGTACATGCGCTCACTGGAGAGAGACAGAGACAGTGAGAGGAAAAGTGAGAAATCACCCTCTGGGCATATGACCATGCTGCAATCCTTCTCTATTCTCCTCCTGAGATCTTGGGTATGCATGTACATGTGCTGGATGTGAGTTTCAAGCCACCAGGTCCAGGACTTGAACCATAGTCGGCCATGTGGAAGTCCAGCGATATAATCACTATGCCATCTGCTGGCCCCTCCCAGGTGCTTTCTTATTTAAAAAAAAATGTTCTCTCAGGACCAGCAGTTAGTATAATGGCTATGTCACTGGACTCCCACATAGTCGACCGTGGTTCAAGTCTCGGACCTGGCGGCTTAAACTCATGCTGGGCATGTGTGCATGTGTACCCAAGATCCCAAGAGGAGAATGGAGGAGAAGGGATTGAAGTGTGGTCATCCTCCTGGGGGCAGTGATTTATCGCTTTCTGTCTCTCTCTGTCTTTCTGGCGAGCACACAGGCCCTATAGCATAAACCTCCCCCCCCCCAAAAAAAAAAGAAAGAAATTTTCTCAAAGCAGGGCTCTTTTGAGAGCACCCCATGACTGACCTGTTTGGGTCCTCTCTGTCTTTCTATGCATACAAAAGTCTAGACGTCTGTGCCAACTCTGAAGGCACACCCCTTCCCACGGCTAAGTCTGTTTACAACAGGACAGAGCATCCTTTCTGAGGCCAAAACTGAAACAACAACAGAAACAACATAAAACCCCCTTCCTGAACCACAACCCTGGCTTAGAGTGTAATTTTTGAGAATATACTTCTCCATTCCTTGAATGGTTACCTTTGTCTTTATGGTCCTGCTATTTATGTGCTTTGAGAATTCTCCAGAAACTCCTTTTCCAAGAAATGAACTAGCCTTTGAGTTACCATATTTACTGAATTTTCTGTTTTTGTCACATCTGGAGGGGACCAAACTTTGAGAGCTTTAAGGATAATCATAGTTTTGATGAGCCTTGTGGGCCAATGTCTTATTACAACACCCCAACAAAATGAACTCTCTCTCATATCAAACCTTCAAAGCCTTGGGGACCAGATGGTGGTGCAGTGGTAAATGTGATGCTCTGTGAGGCAATCCCACATGGGAATGTTCCTGGTTCAAGTCCAGAGACTTCCCTGAGAATGCCAGGTATGTGTGTCCTCATGATCCAAGGCGGATTGAAGAATGGGGGTGGATCACATTGAGCCCCTGTTGTGGGTGTGCAGGTTCTCTCTCTTTCATGGAAGAAATAAAATTTTAAAAAGCTATAAAGAAAAGTAATGAGAAAAATATTTTTAAAAATAGAAGGAAAAAAGCCTCAAAGCATTACCCAATCCCTTACTCTTTGATATTTTCTCCCTTTTCCAATGCTATAGCTGTGGTCTAAAATGAAGTTTTCAACCAACAGGAAAGATCTGGAGATTAGAGAGAAGGGAAATGGATCAAGTCCCCTCTCCTCAAGAGATCTTAATACAGAGAAACTTTGCTTTCCGGTCTGCCCTCAGAGATACAGTGCAGGAACTCTGGGTTGCAAAATAAGCCTTTCTCTACTTCTGAGGTTTAAATATATATATATATATGTGTGTGTGTGTGTGTGTGTGTGTGTGTGTGTGTGTGTGTATCTATGCTGACTTGAGAAAATGGCTTCCATTATGTTGGTGAGATCTGAGGTAGCTTCCCAACCCATGGTGAGTACTGTGGGACAGTGGAAAAAATAGGACTCTAGAGCCACATAGACTGAATCTTGGCTCCACTAATCACGAGAAGCAATCATATGCTCACTGAACCTGTTTCTTCACTTGTAAAACGGATTGTTATGAGTATAGAGACAACATGTGACCACCTACCATGAATTCAATAGGTGGTATCAGCTATTGGTGACGATAACGTCATTATCATTATTATAATCATTCTCATTGCCAGTAAGCCTTAAAGATCTTTGGGAAAGTGCTCCTGAGCTATAAACTATAATTTCCAGCTAAAATTCACACTGGATCAAAGTGTTGTTAGGTTAAAAGTTTTCAGATTCTGTTCTCATCTATTGAGATGTATATGCCACACAAGACAGTTAGCAAATTTTGACTGTAGGCCTTTTCCCGTGTGCGAATGCACCTGTGTAAGTACACAGGCCCCCCCTGTAGACCTCCTCCTCTCTTGCATCTTTTTGGGTCAAAGACATGAATATACTAATTTTCTATTTTTTTAGGCCTCCACCACAAAATTAACCACATTTTGACTCTTAAGATGTTTCAGAATTTGAAAACACATACACTTCTCTCTCACACACATATGCATACACATACACACACTCACACATAGGAAAACAATCTGGAGGGACTGAATAGTAAATAAAACAGATTCTGAAAAAGAGTCAACAGTTGGAAAAAGAGAACGATAGATAGCCCAGCTGTTGGGATTAGCTGGTAAAGATTTTAACCATGCTCAATCAAGGAAAAGGGGCTCCCATTAGAGAAAAATATATAATAGCTCATCAGACAAATATAAAATATTTTAAAAGAACCAAATAAAAATTATAGACTGAAAAAAAAAAAACATGTCTAAAATGAAAAGTTCACTTGTGAGGCTTAATAGGAGAATGGGATGGTATAGGGAAGAGTCAGTGAACTTGAAAACAGGGCAAATGAAATGTTGCAACCTAAAGAACATAGGGTCAAATGACTGAAAAGATGAATAGCCTCAAGGATTGGTACACAAATATCAACATTTCTAACATGAGTATGTAGAGTCCTAGAGACGAGAGGAGAATAAATGAAACAGAAAAAAATTCCCAAATATGATGACAGGAATAAAATTTCAGATTCAAAAATCTTATTAAACCCCAAGCAGAATAAATACACAGAAAATAAATTTAGGAACATCCTAGTTATATTACTAAATTCTAAAATAAAGGGAAAAAACATGGAAGCAGCCTGATAAAAATGGCACATCACATTAAACAGAGAGGGACCAGCAGTTAGTGTAATGGCTATGTAACTGGACTCCCATGTAGTCCACTGCAGTTTGCGTCCCAGACACGGTGGCTTAAAACACACCATACGCATGTGCATGCGTGCCCAAGATCCCTAGAGGAGAATGGAGGAGAAGGGATTGCGGTGTGGCCATCCTCCCTGGGGGGTGATTTCTTGCTTTCTGTCTGTCTGTCTCTCTCTGTCTGTCTGGCGAGCGCACGTGCCCTATAGCAAAAAAAAAAAAAAAAAAAAAAACACCCCTCAAAAAAAAAAAAAACACCTCTTCAAAAAAAATAAAACATTAAACAGAGAAATATCTGATGACTTCTCTTCAGAGACAAATGGAGGACAGAAGATAGTGAAACATTTTTAATATACTGAAAAGTCAACCAGATTGCTATATTTAGAATAACTATGAGGAGTCATCACCAGTAGACCTGCACTATAAAAAATACTAAAGGAAAATTCTCAGACTGAAGAGAAATTATAGCATTGGAAATAGTGACTTAGATAAAATTATAATTTTTTCCTCTCTCTTAATTTATCTAAAATATGTAAAATTATTTATAACAAAAATTATAATGTCCTGTGGGGTTTATAATGTATGTAAATATAATATAAATAGTAATAAATAGAGTAAAGAATGATTAAGGTAAAAGGATCTACATGATTGCAAAGTTTTTTTTTTTAAATAATTATTTTTAAAATTTTATTTATTTACTCATTTATTTTAATTTGATCAGAGAGAGAGAGAAAGTGAGAAAGCAAGCCACCAGGTCCGGTACTCAAACCGCGGTCAGCCATATGGGAGTGTCCAACACCTTAACCACCACGCCACTTGCTGGTCCCAGATTGCAACTTTTTTTATGTTTTATATAAAGTTGCACAATCTTAACTCTAGTAGATTGTGAAAAGTAAAAGAAATACATTGTGATGTCTATATACAACCAATAAAAATGTAAAGAATTATAGCTAAAAAACAATAGATATATTAATAATATACATATACATATAATATATTAAAATAATTTAAAAATATATCAAAAAAGGAGAGACAGAGGAACAGAAATTAGGCGATATAAAAAGAAAATAAATAGTAAAATGGAAGACATATTCAAGTGTATCAATAATTACACTAAATGCTAAACGACTCCAATTAAGGTCCAGCCTAATGGTGTAGCTCGTAACTTTCTGAATTGCAGCGCTAAAAGTCACACAACTTACTGTGCGTTTAGATCCTGAATTGACCTGAAAACACACTTTGAGTGTACACGTTCAAGATCCAGATGAGCGGGAGGGCTGTGGGAAGGGGCTCATAGCATGACAAAACCCTAATAAAATGCCTCTCCCTTTTTTCTCTCTATCCCTTCTTTTTCTCACATGTGCATATCTACTCTCTTTCATGAATAAGAAAAAAAGACAGATCCAACTAATAGCAGAGATTGTCAAATATTTCAAAACTTTCTATCAAAGATGCGCTTTAAACAAAAAGAAACAGGCTGAGAGTAAATGGATGGAAAAAATATCAGGCAAACGGTAACATAAAGATAAGGAAATTGCTATAGTAATATCAGATAAAGTTAAATTTAAGATAAATCGTGCTACCAGACAAAGAGAGAGACATGCCAAAATAAGTGTCAAGTCATCAAGAAGACAGTATAATCATAAATGTGTAACAGAATTTTAAAATGCATGACACAAAATGACAGAATTAAAAGAAGTGGAAAATTCCACAAGAATAGTTGGAAACTTTTTTCAGAATTGTTTATTTAATTGTATTTATTATTATTATTATTATTATTTTAAATTTGCTATAGGGCATGTGCACTTACCAGAGAGAGAGAGAGAGAGAGAAAGAGAAAGTGAGAAAGCAAGCCACCAGATCTGGGACTCGAACCACAGTGTGCCATATGGGAGTCTAGCAGCTTAACCACCAGGCCACCTGCTAGCCCAATAGTTGGAAAATTTTAGCACCTCTCTTGCAGTTATTGATAGAAACCCTAGGCTTAAAATCAGTAGAGACATAGATGCACATAGATATGCAATACAATTGCCACCTTAACCTAACTGATATTTAGAGAATACTATACCCAGTGACTACAAACTATGCCTTCTTTTTAGATGCATGTAAAACGCAGGTGAGGGCACACACACACACACACACACACACACACAAAACAAGCAAACAAACAAAAAAAAGAGTTGTAGGAAGAATCCAAATCTTAAGTATTATTTAAGTGGTTGAGATCAAGAAGTTGGTAAAAATATAAATAGTGAAAGCAATTCTGATGAGGACTGAGGTGGAAATGAGAAACAAGGTATTGGAAACTGGGGTTAGGGTGATTCTTGTTATGAAGTAACAACAAACTTGGCTGAATTGTATTCATGTCTTAGGGCTCTGTGGAAGGCAAAATTTATGAACGATGAACTAATATACTAGTAAAAACAACATGTAGCAGCAAAACATTCAAATGCTTGCTGCATGGCTTCTTTTGACTTTTTATAGTAAAATGAGAGAAGAAAATGATTTAAAATGAAATCTATATTAAAAGGGAAGCAGAATGGAAAGATTTGAAAAATTCTCAGCCTGACCACATAAAGATTTAAAGGAATGTTCAGGAGTGAACACCGAGTGACAATTTGCTAAAAAGATTAATATGAATAGAAGGTAGCCAGGTTCTATCTATCAAGACAATGAAAGAATGGCCCCAAAGGCATTTCAGAGATCTTCAAGGAAAACTAGGACTCCGAACATTCTGTTTTTTGAGAGGCACTATTTCCTGCCCAGGGCCACTTCAGGACTCCGCTTTTCATATCCTTTCACTGCACTCCTCAGCTGACCCTGCGATTGCTCAAGCAGGCCCAGTTGTAACTCGTGCCACAACTTTGGAGGGCACAAGCAGCAAGCCTTGGCAGTATTCAAGTGGTGCTGACTATGCAGATGCACAGAATGCACAAACTGTAAGACCATGGTTTTCTCCATCTGTATTTCAAAAGATGTATTGGGCAGTCTTGGGGCCCAGGAACAGACCTGTCACAGTATAGAACCACTGTGGAGAACCCCTTCTAGAGCAATGCCTAGAGGAGTCATGAAAGTTGAACAGCTTCTGAAACACCAAAACTGTAGGAACACAAGCAGGCCAAAGCCCCCTAGTATGCCCAGAATGCAGGAGAAGCATCCTTATAAATGATGAATTTGATTCCTTTCTTCTCTCTTCCTCTCTCTCATATGCATACTCTCCTCCCACCATGGGATGGCAGCAAAAAAAGGCTATTGGTGTGTGCTGGAACCTTGGTATTAGACTTCCCAGCCTCTAGAGCTGTGATAAAGAAATATCTATCCTTTATAATTACTTAGTATATGATACCCTGTTATACCAACCCAAAATAGACTAAGACACCTGAGGACAGGCAAATAATTGATCGACAGTTCATGCAAAGCAATAACGTAGAAGAAAATCAATACATTTGTCTTGGCTGACAAAAAATACCACTAAGAAAATGAATAGAGATCCAGCCAGTGTGTGGTGGTGAAGGCAGCTGCATCCCAATGTCCAGCTTTTTCATTCAAGTCCCAGATCTGGCTGTTTGAAAGACACTCAGGGTACATGTGCATATGTGCCCAAAATTCTGAGAGAGAATAGAAGGGAAGGAATTGCAGCATGGCCATACATTAGAAATCACTCCCTCCCACCACTTGTCTCTGGCAGGCACATATGCCATATCACAAAACTAAAAAGAAAAAAAAAGAAAGAAAGAAAATGATTAGGCAAGCCATATGTAGAGAGAAAATATTTGTAAAACATCTGATAAAGGACTGATATCCTGGATATATTAAAAAACTCCAGTTGAAAATGAAAAGGTGAATAATCCAATTGAAAATAGATGAAAGAGTTTGAACGGGCATTTCTCCAAAGAAGATACATAAATGACCATTAGTGACATGAAAAGACACTTATTATTACTAATCAGGGAAATAAACATTAAAACCACAACGAGATATTACCATGATCCAAATGACTGATCATGTGCTCTGAGGGCGGACATCTGTGGATTAGAAAATAAACATGAAAATAAACACACAGGGAACCAGCAGTTAGCGTAATGGCTATGTCGCTGGACTCCCACGTAGTCGACCGCAGTTCGCGTCCCAGACCCAGTGGCTTAAAACTCATGCTGGGCGCGTGAGTGTGTGTGCCCAAGAGCCAGAGAGGAGAATGGAGGAGAAGGGATTGCAGCGTGATCATCCCCCCTGGGGGGTGATTTCTCACTTTCTGTCTCTATATCTCTCTCTGCCTGTCTGGCAAGTGCACAAGCCCAATAGCGGAAAAAACCTCTCCCCCCCAAAAAAAAATTAAAAAATAAAATAAAATAAACACACAAAGACACACAAGGAGAAAAAAAAGGGGTATCAGGTGGTCTGGACTCCTCTGAGTGAGGCAGTTGTAATCCTGAACTGTTCCCAGGTTTATTCTTTTAAAGTGCAGAAAAGGGAAGGGGAAGTGGAATGCAAAGTCAGTTGTTTTCAGGTGTTAATCAGCTGAAGATGCAAAGACCTCTGGTGTCATGTAGTTCTATGTAAGTTTTATCTTCTCAGGCCTTTTCTGATTAACACATGGCTTCCTTTGACCTATACTGCCCTGGAGACACGGACACAGAACACATATTCTTTGTTAATGGCTTTCACTAGCCTTGTAGGGGTAGCCCAAAGAACTGTGCCGTTTCTGCATGTATTTAAAGGTCACCATTGTGTTGTTCAGATTCGGGCCACTCTCTACAAGATACCATTACATACCTACCTAAAATCAAAAGGGTTAATATCACCAAATATTAATAAGGATGTGACAATCTCTTATAAAGCTGTACAAACACTTACTCTATGACCCAGCAGTTCTGCTTCTAGGGATTTCCCAAGATAAAAGAAAAAGTTCACAGAAAGACTCAGACAGAAATGTTCATAGTAGCTCTATTCATTGCAATGGAAAAGGTTTCCACATATCAGGAGTTCATCAATAGGAGAATGGATAAACAAACTGAGAGTTTCATAAAATGGAATATGACTCAGTGCTGGAAAGGGGCAGACTACTGAAATGCACAATAGCAAGGTTTAATCTCAAAAACTTGCTGACTACTAAATGCACAATAACAAGGCTTAATCTCAAAAACTTGCTGCTGAGGGACCAGCAGTTAGCGTAATGGCTATGTCACTGAAATCCCATGTAGCTGACCACGGTTCGAGTCCTAGACCCGGTGACTTAAACTCACGCAGGGCGCGTGTGTGTGCGTGCCCAAGATCCCGAGAGGAGAATGGAGGAGAAAGGATTGCGGCATGGCCATCCTCCCTGGGCAGGGGTGGGGGGGGTGGTGACTTATTGCCTTCTGTCTGTCTCTTCTTTCTGACGAGCTCCCGCGCCCTATAGCAAAAACCTCTCCAAAACAAAACAAAACAAAACAATTTGCTGCTGAGCAAAATAAGTCTTACATAAACAAGTACAGTATATACTTTATGTATTTTTCTGATACTCTAAAACAGGCAAAACTAGTCCATGGTGGCAGAAAACCAGGACAGTGCTTGCTCCTTGGCAAAGGAGGACTGACTGGGAAAAGGCAAAGGGGAATTTTCTAAAGTGATGTCAAGATTCTTTGTCTTCCTATCTGGGTGGCAACAAAGTATGTGCCTTTGTAAAAAGTCATCTCGGGTACATTTAAAAACTGTTTGTTTTGCTAGCCTGTGGTATGGTGGCTAAGGCCAACTGCACAGTTTGAGTCCTAGACCCAGTGACTTGAAAAACACACAGAGCATGCGCAAAATCCTGAGAGGAGAATGGAAAAGGAGGGATTGCAGTATGGCCCTCCCAGATTCTCTCTCTCTCTCTCGAAAACACTTGTGCCCTATAGCAACACACACACACACACACACACACACAGTGCGCGTCATCGCCTGTAAGGTGTCAGCTGATGGCATCACAGTAAAACATGACGCTACAAGGCAGACCCACACGGGTAGGTTGCCAGTTCATGGAATAAACTCATGGAACAAAAACTTTTGAAAAAGTACCTTGTAAACTCAATTCACAAAATATTTTAAGCACTACACAAACATGATAAAGATAATACAAAAACAGACATAGAGATTAAACTTTAGAAGGGGAAAAGAACAAAACTGTCAGGAAAGAGTCGCTGTCGGTTGGCTCTGTGGCACAGCTGTGATGTGCTGCTCCAGAGAACCCGGATCCCACATGGTGACTGCAGTTGAAATTCCTAGCCTGGTCAGCCTGAAAACACCTCCGGCACATGCATAAGCACCTCAGATCTGACAGGGTGGAGGACTGGAGGGAGAGGACCAGTGTGGTCTGACAGGGTGGAGGGCTGGAGGGAGGGGATCACTGTGACCAGATCCCATGGAGGGTGTTCATCCCTTTCTCCTCTGCCCTCTCTCAGGTGCATGTGCACACACTCTTATGAATAAAGAAAAGAAGAAGAAGAAAGGAATAGCTGACAATTTCCCCAAGTGAATTCAATTTTTTTTTTTTTTTTTAAATAGGGGAGGTCTGAAGTGTTAACAGTGGCATCCTCTGGGGACTGTACAGGAGGAACAGGGTAACTTGAATTTTTCCACTTCTCTACTACTGGCTTCCTTTTCAAAAACAGGTATTTACTAGTTTCTAGAAATTTTATTTTAGATGAAAAATGTTACACTTAGGGGCCGGCATGTGGTGTAGTGGTTTAAGGTGCTGGACATGGCCAATCACAGTTCGAGCCCTGGACCTGGCTGCTTGCTTTCTCACTTTCCCTTTCTCTCTTTCTCTGGTCAAATTGAAGAAAATAATAATAAAAATTAAACAAAATCATTCTTTTTTTAAAAAAAAAAGTTATGCTTATACAATACATACACTTTGCCCAAAACACCTACCTAAAAAACAAAAGGGACATTTTTAGAGTATCAGGCATTCTTTGATCTATTTATTAATATTTACTGATTGCCCAAGGTGAAGAAGGCACAGTGAAGCCCCAGGTATGTACCTCTCTTTCCACCTTCGAGGAGGTTAACCAGGGGTAGGAAATGGCCCATGGGTTATGAAAACCATGGAGAGGGTTTAAACCATGGGCTCTATGGTGTATATCAGTGTCTATGCATTTATTAAACAGAAAGACCCTACAGCCTTCTCTTTCTCACTCTCACCCTTCCTATGCCTTCCCCACCCAAACTTTCTATACCACTCCTCTTCTAATACCAGTAAGGGCGGCCAGGACAGGCTCCTGTGTGTTGGGGGTTTAAATGGACTGGAGGTCTTCTCTGGGGACACATTAGGGCCTTTGAGGAGCCCCCTGAGCCTATGTCCATGTTTGTCTTTGTTCCAAACATGCTTTCCCACAGCTGTGCTCTCTCTGCTGTCCAGTTTTAAGGGCATGATCTTGATCTTCCCTCTCCCTGGGGATCCTAATGCCTGGTTGTGTAGTACATGGACCCTCAGTCTAGTTTTCATGGAGCCTCCCCTCCTCTTCCTGGGAGGTATAGCTTCTGGCAAATATTTCCAGAAGGCCTGAGAGGGCACAGGAGCCACTAAAGAGGCTCCTCCTAAGGTCCTGTGGTTGAGGGCAGAGGAGGAGCCTGAAGGCAGAGGACTGTGAGGGGCCAGTCCCTGTGCCCTCTGGGAGACATCATCTGCCCATTCCTCACCTCCTCCCATGCTGTTGGCAAGCCCAAGCTTACCAGAGATGCATCAGTAGGGAGGAGTCTGGGTGCAATACCACAGGATTAAGCTCCTACTGCAAGATAGTGAGGACTCAAAGCAGAAGTTATGTTCCATCGCTCACCAAAATAAAGGAGGTTGTGACTTTTTACACCAAATGGTTATGGACTCAGATGTTTATGTCTGACCCCTGTACCTAGAAACTTCATTAGAAAAAAAAAAGGGGGGGTGGAGGTGGGGAGCACAAATTAAAGCAAAGAAAGTGGGAGAGAGTCCTGTGGCCTACTGGTTAAGTGAGCCAGATTCCAAATGGCCAATCACAGTTCAAATCCTGGCCCTGGTGGCTTGCAAAACGTGTTGGTGCATGTGTGTGCACAAAATCCCAAGAGGATGAAGACACGGAAGACAAGGAATTGCAGTATGACCATCCTCTGTTGGAGGTGTTCTCTCTCTCTCTCTCTCTCTCTCTCTCTCTCTCTCTAGCTAGGGCTTATACTCTAGTAATTAGAAAGAAAAGAAAAAGAAAAAAATTAAGTAAATAAACCCCAAAATAGGACAGGGTGAAATCAACAAAATAACAGCGATTAAAAAGTCCCTTCTGATCTCCTTTTTGACTGTTCCCAAATCCTGCAGGAGACTGACAGCTGATTGCTGTGAACAGCACGAAGAGTCTGGAGGGCTTACCCAAATTTCTCATTGTGCAGCCCTGGGCAGATCACAGCCTTTCTTGGTACCTCCATCCCCTCATCCACTCCAGCCCCCTAGAGATGCCACAGCTTACAAAGCTGCTTTTGCAATCACGTGGCACACACATGTGGAATTAAAGGAGCTATCTAACAGGAAGGATGAATGGTAACTCCAGCTGAGCATTTCCGGTATACCAGACCTCAGGCAAAACTGCCTATATGACATAGGGAAACCATTTTATAGATGAAGAAACTGAGACTTAGAAGGTTAAGTATCTGAGTGAGTCAGGGTTTGAACTCAGGCCAATGGATTTTCAGATACCTTGGCCCAGGCATACATTAAGGCCAAAATTAAGAAATTGCTTTTTGTACTGCTTTGACTGGTTTGGTAACAACGGCTGCTGTTTTCCTGCTATAAATATAATCCTGCTGGAACAACACAGCATGTGGAAGGAGTTAAATGAGTATGCTTTAGTGTTTGCTCCTGGTGGAGAAGCTGTACCTCAGGAGACAGAATGCTTTACAAAAGAGCACAATGATGGAAAAGAATGTGTGCTGCATTCTAAGTAAAATGTTTGTCTTTTGATTCCAGTTTGCTCATCTTAAATAGGTTAGGGTTATAATTTTTTTTTTTTTTGAGAGGTTTTTGCTATAGGGTGCATGTGCTTGCCAGAAAGACAGAGAGAGACAGAGAGACAGAAAGTGAGAAATCACCCCCCAGGGCGGATGGCCATGCCGCAATCCCTTCTCCTCTATTCTCCTCTTGGAACCCTGAGCACGCACGCCCACGCGCCCTCCATTCTTCTCCTGAGACTTTGGGCATGCATGCACTTGTATCCCGCGTGAGTTTCAAGCACCTGGGTT
>NW_006160024.1:1023510-1035746 GCF_000334495.1 Tupaia belangeri chinensis
CCATCCGCTGTTGGAGGTGTTCTCTCTCTCTCTCTCTCTCTCTCTCTCTCTCTCTCTAGCTAGGGCTTATACTCTAGTAATTAGAAAGAAAAGAAAAAGAAAAAAATTAAGTAAATAAACCCCAAAATAGGACAGGGTGAAATCAACAAAATAACAGCGATTAAAAAGTCCCTTCTGATCTCCTTTTTGACTGTTCCCAAATCCTGCAGGAGACTGACAGCTGATTGCTGTGAACAGCACGAAGAGTCTGGAGGGCTTACCCAAATTTCTCATTGTGCAGCCCTGGGCAGATCACAGCCTTTCTTGGTACCTCCATCCCCTCATCCACTCCAGCCCCCTAGAGATGCCACAGCTTACAAAGCTGCTTTTGCAATCACGTGGCACACACATGTGGAATTAAAGGAGCTATCTAACAGGAAGGATGAATGGTAACTCCAGCTGAGCATTTCCGGTATACCAGACCTCAGGCAAAACTGCCTATATGACATAGGGAAACCATTTTATAGATGAAGAAACTGAGACTTAGAAGGTATCGTATCTGAGTGAGTCAGGGTTTGAACTCAGGCCAATGGATTTTCAGATCCCTTGGCCCAGCATTAAGGCCAAAATTAAGAAATTGCTTTTTGTACTGCTTTGACTGGTTTGGTAACAACGGCTGGCGGTTTCCCGCTATAAACATAATACCCTCAGGAGACAGAATGCTTTACAAAAGAGCACAATGATGGAAAAGAATGTGTGCTGCATTCTAAGTAAAATGTTTGTCTTTTGATTCCAGTTTGCTCATCTTAAATAGGTTAGGGTTATAATTTTTTTTTTTTTTGAGAGGTTTTTGCTATAGGGTGCATGTGCTTGCCAGAAAGACAGAGAGAGACAGAGAGACAGAAAGTGAGAAATCACCCCCCAGGGCGGATGGCCATGCCGCAATCCCTTCTCCTCTATTCTCCTCTTGGAACCCTGAGCACGCACGCCCACGCGCCCTCCATTCTTCTCCTGAGACTTTGGGCATGCATGCACTTGTATCCCGCGTGAGTTTCAAGCCACTGGATTCAGTACTCAAACTGCAACCAGCCATCTGGGAGTCTAGCACTTTAACCACCACGCCACCTGCTGGCCTCCTAGATAAAGTAAAGTAAATGACAGCATCATTTAAAACCATACTATCAATTTTGCTGGATATAGTTCAGATTATGAAGTTATGCTTCTACTGAGGAAAACCAGCCACCAGATTCTTTTTTTTTTAATGGGCTTATGAGGCGAGGATGGAGAGATATAATAAATTGTAACAAAAGGTCAGGGTTTTTTGTTTTGGTTCGGTTTTGATAGAAAATGCTTACCAAAGAGAGAGGGAGGTGGGACCAGGAGTTAGTGTAATGGCTATGTCGCTGGACTCCCATGTAGTCGACCGCGGTTCACTTCCGGGACCTGGTGTCTTAAAACTCATGCCGGGCGCGTGTGCGTGCGTGCCCAAGATCCCGAGAGGAGAATGGAGGAGAAGGGATTGCGGCGTGACCATCCCCCCTGGGGGGTGATTTCTCGCTTTCTGTCTCTCTGTCTCTCTCTGTCTGGCGAGCGCACGCGCCCTATAGCAAAAACCTCTCAAAAAAAAAAAAAAAGAGAGAGAGAGAGGGTACCCTTGTTAAGGATACACCACACTGCAATCTCCTTTCCCTGGTCCTCCACCTCCTTAGAATCCTGGGCACCCTTGCACATGCCTGGCATGCTTTTAGGCTGACCTGGTGCTCCAGCCTGTGGTTACATGTGGTTTCCAGTACTGCAGTTCAGTACACTATGGATTGCACCATCAAGGCTGAGCTAAAAGGCCAGGTTTGATTTTCTGCTCTCAGACTGACAAACACATATGCACCTTGACATTAGTTTTGGTTAAACCAAACGATTCTTCAGTAAAATTAATGTTACGGGAATTATAACTAAGCTTTGATTTTTGAGGGCAGGTGCAGGAGGTGAGGGGAAGGTGAAAAGTCACATTCCAGGCATGTTGGACACGACAATATGCAAAAGGCACTTATAGCATGTTTGCTAATTGGATGTAAGTGGTCTTGTATTTCCAATTTGAAGACCAAGATATGGAGCTAAGCACACAGTAGGTCCTCAATAAATCCTTCTCGTACTGACCTATAACCCGAATGAAAAGGTCTTGCCAGGTCGTCTTATCCCTGAACCCTCTTTCCTTAAATTGTTTTATGTTCCTCTAATTGAGACTTCAGCTATGAGAATCAACTTACCTTATGTCACTAGAGCACAGGGAACATGCTACACTGGAGCTTAACAAATCGGGCCACTCTCCAAAACCACCATGAACTATGTACGTATGGGGTCTCCTGACCCAAGTTCAACATCATCCACGGCTGACCCAAGAGCAAGTTCTCAGGCATTACCAGCAATCTCCACCACAGAAGGTGGAATGGGCTACCTGCTGCTGTTTGGTTCCGACCAACTTCACTTGTCCGTGCCTCCCCAATCCTCTTACTTCCTCTCGAGTGTAAACTATTATTCTTCTTCCTATTACAATTTGTTTGAGGAATGTAGTCACCCAGTTCTTTCAGTTCACCTCACTAAGCATCCCCTTAGCCCTTGACAGCATGTCCTGTGTACTGACCCCTTTTCAGATTCACTACCATCATAGTAATATTATAATAATGTGAAATGTCAGCACTTCCCTCTCTTCTGGATTCTGCCTCTATGGGGTAAGTGTGTTTTTACACCCTACTCAATCCAGAATTCAGATTCTCTTTGAGATAACGAAAGAGTCCTCCTTTACAAACTCATTAGTGAGAAGCATAGACTTTACAGAAGATGGCATGAGGAGACCAAAGGGGTTAATTTTCCATACTCCACGCACCCTCCCTTCAAAAAAAATCCCCTGTTGGATATTCTCCTTTCCCAAAGTTTTTTCTCTTTTGAGGCCTCAACCCTGATCCTCTTCACTTTGGAATCCCCATCTCACCCAGGAAAATAGATTCCCTTCTTTTCTTACATAGAGTAGCTTTTCTGACCCTCTGAAGCTTAGGTGTGTAGCCCTGGCTTTTGCTCAAACTGAGTTTAGTTATTTCACTCAAAAAAACATGTTTGACACAGTGGGGTCTACCCTACAGGTGTCTCACAAAATAGCCCTATAAAACATCAACCCTGGCCCCAGCAGGTGGCGTGGTGGTGAGGGTGTTAGACTCCCACATGGCTGACTGCAGTTTGAGTTCTGAACCTGGTTGCTTGCTCTCTCACTTTCTCCCTCTCTCTGACTCTCTCTCTGGTGAGCATGCATGCTCTATAGCAAATAATAATAATAATAATAATGATAATGATGAGTATAATTAAATAAATCATTTTTAAAAACACCACCATTTTTATCACCACCGCCATTTATTGAGTGCTCATCTTTGTCCGGGAAAATACTCAGCATTTACAAATACTAATATAATGATCTTATATCGTAGGTAGTGTAATTATTTCCATTTAATGGTGCAAACACCAGAGTTTGAGAATCACTTGTCTATATGCAAGTGTTTGCATCACTATGGTTTCCCAACCTCATATGGGCCCTGGTTGCAGCTGCTAAGCTAGCAGTTTCTTAGTGGACTCTTCATTGCATTCCCAGTAGTTGCCCCAGACTCTCATCAAGACTTTAATCCCAGGCCAGATGTCCTCTGTGGTTTCTACAGAACGGTTTCCTCGATGGGCCTTCTATTTGGCAAACAGCTGTTCTGCTCTGTCTTCTTATTGCTGAGGCCAAAATTTCTAGAGCAGCAACTGTTCTAAGCATTTTGTGTAAGAGAGAGGGAGGAAGAGAGAGGAGCACCTTCCACAGAGTCTGGGCACACCATGAGGGCTTCTTTTGGTCCTCTGACCCACGGTATCTGCATTATTTTTAAACTTCTTCACAAAGCTGGGAAGTAGATTCTGTTATCATGCATGTCTTCCCTCTTGATTCTGCCTCTCTAACCTTAAAACACAACAGCATCTTTGACTCCATCCCCTTCTATGACCCCTAGCCAGGTGTGTGAGGAGCACCTAGATTCCACTTCTTTAGGGCTTGATCTGTTCTATGGGGAACAGCTACATGCCATGCGTGCATGCTCCTGGCACCAGGGCATCAGGGTTTAGAGAGATCATCACTGGAAAATGACTAAAAAGCCCACTGAGACATCTGAAGGGACATGTCCTATTAACTTTATAACCAAAAAGTGAGACATTTGTATAGAAGTGCCAACAGGAAGAACAGCGGGAAGACTGTAGGAATGAACTCATTTTTCCCTTGTCAGTGGTTCTTTAAGATGAAAATCTCTACCATAGGAACAAATTTCTACCAAGGAACAAATAAACCAACTAATGAACAAACAAAAACAAGTCACCGACTGGCTCTGTGGTTCAGCAATAATGCACTGCTCAAGAGAACCTGGATCCCATGTGGTGGTTTCAGTTTCAAACCCCAGTTCTGTCCTTCTGAAGTAGGGGGCATGCACACAATTGTCCAAGATCCTATGGACTAGAGGACCAAAAGAAGTCCTTGTAGTGTGACCAGACTCTGTGGGATGTCCTCTTCTCTCTTTTTCTGTTCCTTTCTCTCTCCCTCTCTCTCTCTTACTTTCACATGCATGTGCACAAACTCTATCATGAATAAAGAAAAAATGTAAAGTAAACAAAAAACAAGTCCCTAGACCTCAATTCTACCCAAGTTTATGGAGACAATATGATGTTGCAAATGCTTCACTGCAATCTGATTCCAACGAAAAAGGAGTCCTTGTACTTGCTACTCTGGTGCTCATGAACTGTGAGTTAGCTGTAGGCTGAATATGTCCCCAAAAGTTCATGTGTTAAGTCATCATGAGATTACGAGAGGAAAAGCTTGATGCAATTATGATATCATAACTTGTGACTTTGGGGAAGAAATTAGTGATTGAGTGGTTAGGGCAGGGCCCCCATGACTGAGTCCTGATGGATTTATTAGGAGAAGAAATGAGACAGGTACTCTGCTCAGAGTTGTGCTTTCTGATATTTTGTGATGCTTTTGCATTTTCTAGCCCCCAGAATCATTAGCCATATAAACCTCCACCTTTGAAAAATTACCCAGTCTCAGGTATTTCTCTTTAGCAACACAATAACAGAGGACGTTTATGCCGGACTATAGATAACAACACACACTCTAAACTCTGCAAAACTCAGAAGCATGTTGCTGAATATAGTCCTTGACTATATGTTTGGTCTTTATGTATTATGGGCCAAGGCAGGTTTATGTACTTATGTAATTAAGTAAATAATGCTAATATGAACAGTCACATAAAAGCTTTTGGGTGGGTATGTTTTCAGTCCTCTTAGCTATATGTGTAGGAGAACTGCTGGGTCATATGGCAACTCTATATTTAACATTTTCAGGAACTGACAAACTCTTTTTTCCAAATTAGTTGTATTACCTTTCTTTATATCCCCATCAGCAATGTACCGAGGGATCATATTTCTTCATGTCCTCTGTCCTCATCCGTAATCATCCTGGTAAGTATGGGAGGGCATTCCATTGTGGTTTAACTTGCATTTATTTAATGACTAATAATGTTGAGCATCTTTTTATGTGCTAATTGGTCATGTGTATATCTTTGAAGAAATGTCTATCCAAATCCCTCATTCATTTTTTTCCCATAGTTTGTTTCTTTCTTTCACCCATGTGAGAGACAGAGACAAGGAAAGGGACAGAAAAAAAACACTCACAAAAGAGAGAGAAAGAGGCGAGAACACCTTCAACAGGGTCTTCATGTTGTGACCCACACCCAACTACACACTGCATGGATCAGGGGCCCATACATGTGCATTCAGTGTGCAGTGGGGGTCCTTGGATGCAAACTCAGGGCCTTCTCATGTGGTCTTTGTCTGTTGCAGAGCTTTGTGTACCACTGCACCACTGTCTGGACCCTCATGCATTTTGTTTTTAATTGGACTATTTGTATTGTTGAGCTATAATAATTCTTTATATAGTCCGGGTATATAATTTGAAAATAGTTTTCTGTTTCCAGAGTACATGGTTATGGTGTATAATCTTTTATATTTGCTGCTGGCTTTGGTTTGCTAGTATTTTGTTGAAAATTTTAGCATTTATATTCACAAGGATATTGGTCTGCAGTTTCCTTTCTTGTAATGTTTTGTCTGGTTTTAATGTCACGGTAACACTAGCATCAGAGAATGCTTCAGTAAATGTTCTCATCTCTTCTACTTTTTGGAAGTTTCTTACAGATTTGTCTTAACCCTCTTTTATTATTTTTTAAAATTTAATGATTTCTTTTTTCATTTATTATCATCATAATCTTGTTTATATTACATTGAATCACATATAACTTTACAGTGTATTACATTTCTTTTTCCAGAAGGAATACCATGCATATCAGTCAGTACAGAGACATTAAAATCCCCATTTCATCATCCAATAGCTTTTCATTATTTTTCCCGATCATTATTATTATGATTATTCCAATTATTTTTTTAAATAGTCGATCACTATTTCTCATTTTGCTTGTAAAAAGACTTTACCCAACATGAAATATTTCTCAGACCAATTCAGTCAAGAATACTATACATGTCGTCATCAGCAGGTAATAAGCCATATCTGTGTCCTACTAATGCCATGCCTCTCTATTTGTTCTCTTGCTATCTTTCTCTATACTCTTCCCCCACCCCCGCTTCCACACTGTCTTATCCTCGTTAACTATTTTCATTGTTTTTATGTCCTCCAATATTTTGTTCTCTACCATAGAGTGCGGATAATGGGTATATTAAGTGGATACATACAATATTTTTCTTTCATAGCCTGGCTTACTTCACTCAGTAATAGATCCTCTATATCCGACCACTTTCTATCAAATGCCAGGGTCTTGTTTCTTTATGGCTGAGTAGTATTCCATAGAGTATACATGCCACACTTTTTCAATCCATTCATCTGTTTGTGGACATTTGGGTTGGTTCCATGTCTTGGCAATCGTGAATAATGCTGCAATAAACATTGATGAGCAAGCACTTTTCCGACTAAGTATTCTCCTGTCCTTTGGGTAGATATCCAGAAGTGGGATTGCTGGATCAAATGGTAGTTCTACTTGTAGATCTTTAAATTTAATTCTTTCTTATGTGAGAGAGAGGGAAAAGGAAGAGGGACAAAGGTGGTGTTCTTTACTTGATTTTGCTGTGTCACGATCTTCTTACCTGAGCCTCCCATAGCTAGGATTACAACTGTGTACACACATACTGAGTGCGCTCAGGTTGGCCCAGGTCTAAATGCATGCCTTCCATGTGGCTTTTAGCCTCTTGAGAATTAGTGTTACTTAGGCACCACTGTGGTTGGGTATTAGTTCTTTTTTAAACATTTGGTAGGATTTACCACTGAAGCCATCTGGTCTTGTGCTTTTCTTTGTGAGAAATGGATTTTTGTTTTGTTTTTGTTTTTCCTTATTTAATCTCTTTCCTTGCGGAAGAATTATTTTCTACAGTATCTACAATAATTAATTTTTTTCTACAGTAATTAATTTTTTTCTAGAAATTAGTGCATTTCATTTATGTTACTCACTGGCATAGAACTGTTTGTAATATTTCTTTTTTTTTTTTTTTTTTGGAGAGATTTTCACTGTAGGGCGCGTGTGCTCGCCAGACAGACAGAGAGAGACATAGAGACAGAAAGCGAGAAATCACCCCCCAGGGGGGATGGTCACGCCGCAATCCCTTCTCCTCCATTCTCCTCTCGGGATCTTGGGCACGCACGCACACGCGCCCGGCGTGAGTTTTAAGCCACCGGGTCCGGGACACGAACCGCGGTCGACTACGTGAGAGTCCAGCGACATAGCCATTACGCTAACTGCTGGTTCCCTTGTAATATTTCTTCATAATTGTTTTTATTTCTGTAAGATTCTCAGTAATGTCCCCACTTTTATTCCAGATTTTCAGAATCTAGTATGTTTTTTCCTCAGTAAATTCAGCTAAAGGTTTGTCAGTTTTTCTTATCTTTTCGAAGAACAAAATTTTGGTTTGTAAATTGTCTCTATTGTTTCTTCAACTCTCTATTTCTACTCTAATATTACTTTTTCTATATTTTTACTATAGGACATGTGCACTCTCTAGAGAGAGAAAGAGTAAGAGGGAAAATGAGAAATCACCGGCCCTCCGGGGGGATGGCCTTGCCGCACTCCTTTCTCCTCCATTTTCCCCTTGGGATTCTGGGCATGCACGCACATATGCCCAGTGTGTTTTTCAAGCTGCCAGACGTGGGACTTGAACTGTGCTGTTGATCACATGGGATCCATTGCCCACCATACCACCTGCTGACCCTCTAATCTTTATAATTTAATTCCTTCTTGCTTCAGGTTAGATTTACTCTTTTTTTTCTAGTTTTTTTTTTTTTTTTTGAGAGGTTTTTGCTATAGGGTGCGTGTGCTCACCAGGCAGACAGAGAGAGACAGAGAGACAGAAAACGAGAAATCACCCCCCAGGGGGGGATGGCCATGCCGCAATCCCTTCTCCTCCATTCTCCTCTCAGGATCTTGGGCACACACGCACCTGGCGTGAGTTTAAGCCACCAGGTCCAGGACTCGAACTGCGGTCGACTACATGGGAGTCCAGCGACATAGCCATTACACTAACTGCTGGTCCCTCTTTTCTAGCTTTTTAAGTTAGAAGATTAGATTTTTATTTGAGATTTTTCTTCTTATTTATTTATTTTTTGAGAGGATTTTGCTATAGGGCATGTGTGCTCACCAGAAAGGCAGAGACAGATAGAGATACAGAAAGCAAGAAATCACCCCCCAGGGTGGATGACCACACCACAATCCCTTCTCCTCCATTCTCCTCTTGGGATCTTGGGCACATACATACACATGCCCGGCGTGAGTTTAAGCCACCGGGTCCAGGACTCGAACTGAGGTCGACTACGTGGGAGTCCAGCAACATAGCCATTATGCCATCTGCTGGTCACGAGATCTTTCTTCTTTTTAAATATAGGTTTTCATAGTCATTGCTTTTTCCCTAAGTATTTCTTTTGTTGCATGAAATAAAACTTATGAAGTTTCATTATGTTGTATTTTCATTTTCATTTACTATAAGATATTTTCCAATTTGCTACATAGTTTTTTTCTTTGACACATCAGTTATTTTTTAATGCATTATTTAATTTCAGCATATTTGTGAACTTTTTAGTTTTCCTTCTGTAATTGATCTCTTGCTTTACTTCCTTGTGGCCAGTGAAATACCTTGTGTGAATTTGATCTTTTTAAATTTATTGAGACATGTTTTATAATTTAACACATAGTTTATCCCGGAGAATGTTTTATATGCACTTGAGAAGAATGTATATTTTGCTGTCATTGGGTGGAATTTGCTATAGATGTCTTCAGTTCAGGTCCGTTTATACTATTATCCAAGACTTTTATTTCTTTGTTGACCATCCACCTAGTTATTTAATTCATTATTAAGAACAGAGGTATAAAATATCCAGTTATTATTGTTGAATGGTTTATTTTTCTGTTTCTAACAGTTTTTGCTTCAGTATTTGGGGATCCATTCTTAAGTGCATATATATTTATAATCGTTGTATCTTCCTGGTGGATTGAATCTTGTCCTTTTTGTCTCTAGTAACATTTTTGTCTTAAAGTCTGTTTTTTCTGATATTGGGATATTCACTCACCTCTCTTTTTGGTACTACTGGTGTGGTATATCATCTTCCACTCTTTTACTTTCAACATTTTTTTTTGAAATTTAAGTGTGTCTCTTTGAGACATCTTATAGTTGAATTATGGTTATTGTTGTTTTTCTTTCTTTCTTTCTTTCTTTTTTTTTTTTTTTGAGGTTTTTCGCTATAGGGCGTGTGAGATCGCCAGACAAACAGAGAGAGACATAGAGACAGAAAGCGAGAAATCACCCCCCCAGGGGGGATGGTCACGCCGCAATCCCTTCTCCTCCATTCTCCTCTTGGGATCTTGGGCACACACGCACACGCGCCCGGCGTGAGTTTTAAGCCACCGGGTCCGGAATGCGAACCGCGGTCAACTACGTGGGAGTCCAGTGACATAGCCATTACGCTAACTGCTGGTTCCTGGTTATTGTTTGTTTTATATATTCTGCCATTTTCTCTGTCTTTTAATTAAAAATTTTAATTCGTTTATATTTCGTGTAATTCCTATGCAGTAGGATTTACATCTGTATTTTACTATTTGCTTTCTGTATATTTGATGTCTTTTTTTCTTCTGTTCCACTATTACTGCATTCTTCTGTGTTAAATAAGACATTCCTAGTGTATCATTTAGGCTAATTATAATTTCTTTCACTATCTTTTTAAGTTAATATGTTAGAAGTTCCTGTGAGAATTACAAATGATGGTTAATTTTAGATACCAAGCGGTTCAATTAAGGGATACCCAGATATCTGGTAAAGCATTATTTTAGGGTGAGACTGTGATAGTATTTTCTGAGCAGCTTGGTGTTTGAGCCCAGCATGCTGAATGGAGAAGATTCATTTTCATCCAATGTAGGCAGTCACCACCTCATTGTATGATGGACCAGAGAGAATAAAAAGGCATGGGAAAAGTAGGTTCTTTATCTTTTGTTTTTCTGACCCTGGACATTAAAACTTCAGGTTCTTTGGCCTCTCGGTATTGGAACTTGTACTGGTGATCTCCTAGGTTCTAAAGTCTTTGGCTTTGGACTGAAAGTTACACTATCATTTTCCCTGATTCTCAGGCCTTCAGACTTGAATTGAGCCAGGCTACTGGCTTCCCTAGTTCTCCAGGTTATGATCTTTCATGGATACTTCTGAGCTTCTACAATCATATGAGTTAATTTCTCTAATAAATCCCCTTTTGTATATCCTACTAATTTCTCTGAAAAACCCTGAGTAATACACATTTTAATTTATGACAATCTAGTTTAGATTAGTACCAACTTAACTTCAATAATATGTAAAAACTTTGCACCTACACAACTTGATTTTCCTTTCCCCTTCTTTGTACTAATACTGTCATACAAAACATACTTTTAAACTTCATATGTCTGTCAATGTAGATTTATAATTATGGCTTTATGTAGTTGTCTTTTAAATCAAATGAGGGGGGAAAAGTTGAAAGTAAAAAGCACTTTTATGCTATCTCTTACTTTTACCTATGCAGTTATTTTTATTGGTATTCTTTACTTTTGTGTGTGTGAATTTAACTTGTTATCCAGTGGTCTTTCATTTTAGTCCAAAGAATTCTTTATAGTACTTCTTATAGGATAAGCCTACTAGTGAAAACTTCTCTGTTTGTGTTCACCCTCATTTTTGATGAGAGTTTTGCTGGATATAGAATTTTTGGTTGACAGTTTACTTCTTCTAGCATTTTTTTAAAGAATTATTTTATTTATCTTTATTTATTTATTTTAATTTGACCAGAGAGGGACAGAGTGAGAGAGAGAGAGAGTAAGAAAGAAAGCCAAGAGGTCCAGGACTCAAACCGCAGTTAGCCATGTGGGAGTCCAGTGCCCTTAACCACCATGCCACCTGTCGGGCCCTTTAGCACTTTTAATATGCTATGCCACCACCTCTTTTTTCCTAAGGTTTCTGATGAGAAATCAGGTATTAATCTTATTAACTATCACTCGTATGAAGAGACACTTCTCTCTCTTGCTAATTTTAAGATTCTCTTTATCTTCTGGCATTTTGAAAATAACAGGTCTAAGTGTTCATATTTTTGTATTTTACTAGGAGTCCATTGAACTTCTTGGATGTATAATTTAATATTTTCCATAACTTCTTTCTTTTTAATTTTTTAGAGGGAGTTTTTTTGCTATAGGGTGTGTGTGCTTGCCTCCCCAGTGGGGATGGCTATGCCACAATCCTTCTTCTCCATTCTCCTCTCAGGATTTTGGTCACACACACACACACATACACACACACACACACACACACGTACCCAGCATGAGCATGAAGCCTCTGGGTCTCAGACTCAGATGATAGTTGGCGACATAATCATTATGCCATCTGCTGGTCCTGATATTTTCCGTAACATTTTGGAAGCTTACAGACATTATTTCTTCAAATATGTTTTATCTCTCTGTGTTTTTTTCTGTTCCTTCTGGGGCTCTCTATTGTGTGTATGTTGGTATGATTGATAGTGTATTCTAAAGATCTGAGGTTCTGTTCATTTTTCTTTATTATTTTTTCTTTCTGTTTCTCATTCTGGAAAATCTCAGCCAACCTATTTTCTTTTTTTTTTTTTTTTTTTTTGG
>NW_006160024.1:1035804-1052025 GCF_000334495.1 Tupaia belangeri chinensis
AGAAAGCGAGAAATCACCCCTCAGGGGGGATGGTCACCCTGCAATCCCTTCTCCTCCATTCTCCTCTTGGGATCTTGGGCACACATACACACGCGCTTGGCATGAGTTTAAGCCACTAGGTCGGGGACTCGAACCGTGGTCGACTACGTGGGAGTCCAGTGACATAGCTATTACGCTAACTGCTGGTCCCAGCCAACCTGTTTTCAAGCTTTCTAATTCTTCACATACATACACATGCCCGGCGTGAGTTTAAGCCACCGGGTCCAGGACTCGAACTGAGGTCGACTACGTGGGAGTCCAGCAACATAGCCATTATGCCATCTGCTGGTCACGAGATCTTTCTTCTTTTTAAATATAGGTTTTCATAGTCATTGCTTTTTCCCTAAGTATTTCTTTTGTTGCATGAAATAAAACTTATGAAGTTTCATTATGTTGTATTTTCATTTTCATTTACTATAAGATATTTTCCAATTTGCTACATAGTTTTTTTCTTTGACACATCAGTTATTTTTTAATGCATTATTTAATTTCAGCATATTTGTGAACTTTTTAGTTTTCCTTCTGTAATTGATCTCTTGCTTTACTTCCTTGTGGCCAGTGAAATACCTTGTGTGAATTTGATCTTTTTAAATTTATTGAGACATGTTTTATAATTTAACACATAGTTTATCCCGGAGAATGTTTTATATGCACTTGAGAAGAATGTATATTTTGCTGTCATTGGGTGGAATTTGCTATAGATGTCTTCAGTTCAGGTCCGTTTATACTATTATCCAAGACTTTTATTTCTTTGTTGACCATCCACCTAGTTATTTAATTCATTATTAAGAACAGAGGTATAAAATATCCAGTTATTATTGTTGAATGGTTTATTTTTCTGTTTCTAACAGTTTTTGCTTCAGTATTTGGGGATCCATTCTTAAGTGCATATATATTTATAATCGTTGTATCTTCCTGGTGGATTGAATCTTGTCCTTTTTGTCTCTAGTAACATTTTTGTCTTAAAGTCTGTTTTTTCTGATATTGGGATATTCACTCACCTCTCTTTTTGGTACTACTGGTGTGGTATATCATCTTCCACTCTTTTACTTTCAACATTTTTTTTTGAAATTTAAGTGTGTCTCTTTGAGACATCTTATAGTTGAATTATGGTTATTGTTGTTTTTCTTTCTTTCTTTCTTTCTTTTTTTTTTTTTTTTGAGGTTTTTCGCTATAGGGCGTGTGAGATCGCCAGACAAACAGAGAGAGACATAGAGACAGAAAGCGAGAAATCACCCCCCCAGGGGGGATGGTCACGCCGCAATCCCTTCTCCTCCATTCTCCTCTTGGGATCTTGGGCACACACGCACACGCGCCCGGCGTGAGTTTTAAGCCACCGGGTCCGGAATGCGAACCGCGGTCAACTACGTGGGAGTCCAGTGACATAGCCATTACGCTAACTGCTGGTTCCTGGTTATTGTTTGTTTTATATATTCTGCCATTTTCTCTGTCTTTTAATTAAAAATTTTAATTCGTTTATATTTCGTGTAATTCCTATGCAGTAGGATTTACATCTGTATTTTACTATTTGCTTTCTGTATATTTGATGTCTTTTTTTCTTCTGTTCCACTATTACTGCATTCTTCTGTGTTAAATAAGACATTCCTAGTGTATCATTTAGGCTAATTATAATTTCTTTCACTATCTTTTTAAGTTAATATGTTAGAAGTTCCTGTGAGAATTACAAATGATGGTTAATTTTAGATACCAAGCGGTTCAATTAAGGGATACCCAGATATCTGGTAAAGCATTATTTTAGGGTGAGACTGTGATAGTATTTTCTGAGCAGCTTGGTGTTTGAGCCCAGCATGCTGAATGGAGAAGATTCATTTTCATCCAATGTAGGCAGTCACCACCTCATTGTATGATGGACCAGAGAGAATAAAAAGGCATGGGAAAAGTAGGTTCTTTATCTTTTGTTTTTCTGACCCTGGACATTAAAACTTCAGGTTCTTTGGCCTCTCGGTATTGGAACTTGTACTGGTGATCTCCTAGGTTCTAAAGTCTTTGGCTTTGGACTGAAAGTTACACTATCATTTTCCCTGATTCTCAGGCCTTCAGACTTGAATTGAGCCAGGCTACTGGCTTCCCTAGTTCTCCAGGTTATGATCTTTCATGGATACTTCTGAGCTTCTACAATTATATGAGTTAATTTCTCTAATAAATCCCCTTTTGTATATCCTACTAATTTCTCTGAAAAACCCTGAGTAATACACATTTTAATTTATGACAATCTAGTTTAGATTAGTACCAACTTAACTTCAATAATATGTAAAAACTTTGCACCTACACAACTTGATTTTCCTTTCCCCTTCTTTGTACTAATACTGTCATACAAAACATACTTTTAAACTTCATATGTCTGTCAATGTAGATTTATAATTATGGCTTTATGTAGTTGTCTTTTAAATCAAATGAGGGGGGAAAAGTTGAAAGTAAAAAGCACTTTTATGCTATCTCTTACTTTTACCTATGCAGTTATTTTTATTGGTATTCTTTACTTTTGTGTGTGTGAATTTAACTTGTTATCCAGTGGTCTTTCATTTTAGTCCAAAGAATTCTTTATAGTACTTCTTATAGGATAAGCCTACTAGTGAAAACTTCTCTGTTTGTGTTCACCCTCATTTTTGATGAGAGTTTTGCTGGATATAGAATTTTTGGTTGACAGTTTACTTCTTCTAGCATTTTTTTAAAGAATTATTTTATTTATCTTTATTTATTTATTTTAATTTGACCAGAGAGGGACAGAGTGAGAGAGAGAGAGAGTAAGAAAGAAAGCCAAGAGGTCCAGGACTCAAACCGCAGTTAGCCATGTGGGAGTCCAGTGCCCTTAACCACCATGCCACCTGTCGGGCCCTTTAGCACTTTTAATATGCTATGCCACCACCTCTTTTTTCCTAAGGTTTCTGATGAGAAATCAGGTATTAATCTTATTAACTATCACTCGTATGAAGAGACACTTCTCTCTCTTGCTAATTTTAAGATTCTCTTTATCTTCTGGCATTTTGAAAATAACAGGTCTAAGTGTTCATATTTTTGTATTTTACTAGGAGTCCATTGAACTTCTTGGATGTATAATTTAATATTTTCCATAACTTCTTTCTTTTTAATTTTTTAGAGGGAGTTTTTTTGCTATAGGGTGTGTGTGCTTGCCTCCCCAGTGGGGATGGCCACAATGCAATCCTTCTTCTCCATTCTCCTCTCAGGATTTTGGTCACACACACACACACATACACACACACACACACACACACGTACCCAGCATGAGCATGAAGCCTCTGGGTCTCAGACTCAGATGATAGTTGGCAACATAATCATTATGCCATCTGCTGGTCCTGATATTTTCCGTAACATTTTGGAAGCTTACAGACATTATTTCTTCAAATATGTTTTATCTCTCTGTGTTTTTTTCTGTTCCTTCTGGGGCTCTCTATTGTGTGTATGTTGGTATGATTGATAGTGTATTCTAAAGATCTGAGGTTCTGTTCATTTTTCTTTATTATTTTTTCTTTCTGTTTCTCATTCTGGAAAATCTCAGCCAACCTATTTTCTTTTTTTGGAGAGGTTTTTGCTATAGGGCATGTGCGCTCACCAGACAGAGAGAGAGAGATAGAAAGCGAGAAATCACCCCTCAGGGGGGATGGTCACCCTGCAATCCCTTCTCCTCCATTCTCCTCTTGGGATCTTGGGCACACATACACACGCGCTTGGCATGAGTTTAAGCCACTAGGTCCGGGACTCGAACCGTGGTCGACTACGTGGGAGTCCAGTGACATAGCTATTACGCTAACTGCTGGTCCCAGCCAACCTGTTTTCAAGCTTTCTAATTCTTTCATCTGGTCAGGTATGCTGATAAGCTCCTTTAGTGAAAATTTCATTTTAGTTATTTTAATAATTAACACTAGAATTTATTTATTTTTTATAATTTTTCTATTCTTATTTATATTATCTATTAAAATAAACATAATTATCATAACCTCTTTTTTGCTTTGTTTTGTTTTGTTTTCACCACAGAGCACATACACTTGCCAAAGAGAGAGACAGAGAAGAGAAAGTGAGAAATTAGCCCCTGGAGGGATGGCCAGGCCACAGTCCCTTCTCCTCTATTCGCCTCTTGGAATTTTGGGCACACATAACATATACTGAGTGTGTTTTTCAGGCCATTGGGTCTGGGACTTTAACTATGAAGTTGGCCATATGAAATCTAGTGCCTTAACCACCACACCACCTGCTGGTCCCATTCTCCTACGTTTATTTAGTTTTTTAAATATGATTTTCTTTAGATCTTTGAATTCAATGTAAAGACTCTGTGTAGTGCGCCTATGTCTGAGTTTCCTCTGGGATAGTTTCTACTGATTGCTTACCTCCCCACACCCTATGTATGGGCCATACTTCTCGTTTCATTACATGTTTCATAATTTTTTGGCTGAAATTTGACATTTTAAGTAAAATGTGGCCATTTTGGAAATCATCTTCTTCCTCCATTCTCCGGAGTGGAAGATGTTGAGGATGTTAATTTTTAGTGACTTTTAAATATAATCCTGTTGTAAGTCTGCATTTTTTTTTTTTGTCCTGTGTATCCACTGAAGAGTCTAGCGATTGTCTAATGACTGGAAAGAGACCATCCTTAACGGTCTCCGGTTTGGCTGAGGTGCTCTATGCACACATTGCGACATGCCTTCCACGTTCGTCCAGGCAGCTGGCAGCTCCACCTTAACCTTATTTGATAACATCTGCTTGTTAAAAACCTCAATGGAGCAAAAAGTAAGGGCTCCGAACTTCTTGGGTCTTTTCTGAGTGTGCTGCAGTGGTGGGCATGCGCAAAGCCCTCATTATTCATGCTCACGCCCTCTAGAGTCCTTGGAATTTGTCAGAGCTTTTCAAAGCCCTTATGGACAGACCTCCCAGCCTCAGCTTTTACTTTAAAAATGTTGGTTAGCAATTTGTTTACCCCAATTGTTATCCACTGCCTCAAGTATCTGTGAAGTAAAACAATTGCATCTAGATGTTTTTAACAAATGCCTTTGAGGAAGTGCCTTTTTACACTTGGTAACTCCATGTCAAGTTAAATGAAGACAGTCTTGAAAGTGAACTCTTTCAGAAAACCACCAGTCTGTTTTTTCCCAGAAGTGGAAGCTGTTGGTTTTTAAGGCTACCATGGAACTGAACTGGAGAGAGTTGGTATTAAGAATGGGACAACTTTAAATGCTGAAAAACTCACTGTTTTTAGTGAAATTCAACAGTTTTGCTTGACTAAATAATCCCTGGATAACTTCATGCCTTTGTTGTTTTGTTTTGTTTTGTTTTGCTATAGGGCGCATGTACTCGCCAGCCAGACAGAGACATAGAGACAGAAAGCGAGAAATCATCCCCCATGGGGGATGGTCACACCACAATCCCTTCTCCTCCATTCTCCTCTTGGAACCCTGAGCACGCATGCACATGTGCCTGGAGTGAGTTTAAGCCACCAGTTCTGGGACTCAAACCGTGGTTGACTACATGGGAGTCCAGCAACATAGCCATTATGCCAGCTGCTGGCCCCTGATTTTCATATTTATGAAAATTTTCATTCTAATAATTTTTTGTCAATTTTTTCATAGTTTGTGTTTGCTTTTGCCTTTTTTTTTTTTTTTTTTTTTAATTTTGCCACAGAGTATGTGCACTGGCCAAGGAGAGAGAAAGTGAGAAAGCATCCCTATGATGAGTAGTCACGTTGCAATCTCTTCTCTATTTTCTCCCTCCTTTCTGGATTTGAGGCATGCACACATATCCAATGTGCTTTACAAGCCGCCAGATCTAGGATTCTATCTGTGCAATGGGCCATACGGCCACGCCACTGACTGGTCCCTCTCATTGCTTTCATAGAGGAGAAAATTTCCAAGGTCTTTACTTTAGCAGTTTTTAATGACATCATCAAATTGCATTTTCTTTTTAAACATTGTATAACTAAAATTTAAATTATAGGGACACATATCAAATAACTTTAATAAGATGTCTGTTGCATATAAACAAAATTCTGCAGGGTTAAGTAGTCATTGGTTAATCAACCCCTATACCTTTCTGACCAGTATTGTTTGGCTACTCTTATGAATTCTAATGCCTCTGCAGTAGTATATTTGGGTCCCCATTCCTCCCTCAGGATGCCCAACAGGTAACACAAAGTCCTGCAGAATGCTAACAAACCCTCACAGGTAGTAAAATCCTCTGAGGAGTTAATACAGGAGAGTTTACCAAACATTCACAAAAATTTCAGGGTCAGGTTTTTTTGTAGAGAGGTATGTCCTAACTGTGAGGAGGTTTAGAATTTTCCATCGACTGAGGCTTCATGTTGATCCTGCAAGTTATCATCATGATAAATAACGCTCAATCGTGGAGAGCTTCATGGTCCATCTTCTAAGTCCTTGTCCATTTTTCAGTTATTTCTATTTAGATACACATGCTCCAATCTATATGCCATTATTCATGTTCTCTCTATTAAGGATCCCCTCCCCAATCCCTGTCATGTGTCCCTTGTTTAAGAAAATCAAGTCTGCCAAAAGACTTGTATAATTTATTATTAATAAATTCTGACTGATATTCATTTCAATCAATTCCATTTGAACTAAAAATATCATCTATACTTTCTTTGTAGGTTTTTGCCAAAAGTGTACATGCATTTGCCAAAGATTGAGACAGAGAGAGTCAATGAGAGAGAAAGTAAGAAATCATCTTCACCCAACCGCAGGGGGGATGGTCTCCCCACAATCCCTTCTCCTCCATTCTCCTCTTGGGATTTTGGGCACACACGCACATGCATCCACTATGATTTTCAAGCCACCAGATCCAGGTCTCAAACCACAGTCAGCCATGTAGGATTCCAGTGTCTTAACCATGTGCCACCTGCTGACCACCCCTCACCTATACATATTTTTATTGAACTAAATAAAGCCTGGTGAAGTTTCAGACCAGAATCTCATCAGCTCCTAAGAAAGAAACCTGGCAGTAAACTATACCACTTTCTTAGACCAAAAGTCACACTTTCTATTGGCATGTTAAAATATAGCATTTCGAACATAGACAGAATGAGCCCAGCCTCAGCAGCTGTCACAGTGGCCAGTCTTCAATATCACCCTTGCATCTATGTCACCACCCACATCTCCTCCCACGCCTGCATTATCTTGGAGCAAATTTCAGCCCATAGATACTTTTATTTGTAAAACATTCAGTGTATATCTCTAGAAGATAAGAGTTCTTTTTCCCTGTTCTTTTTTTTTTTTTTTTGACAGCTTTACTGAAACATAATTGCCACCCAATAAATTGTACATAACTGAAGTGAATATTCAAGTTGTTGTGACATATTTATACATCTCTGCCACTATTATCACAATTAAGATAATGAACATATCCATCACCCCCAAGAGTTTCCTGGCCTCACTTTGTAGGGTCCTCCTTTCTGTTCTTCACACGCCCCTCTATAGGCAGCTACCAATCTGCTTTCTGTTGCTACAAATTGCATTTCCCAGAACTACTCTTTTTTTGCCTGTTTTCTTTTATTTAACTTACTTATTTTGAGATTCAATCATGGCGTCATGTGTATTAATAGCTTCTTCCTCTTTAGTGCTGAGTAGCATTCTATTTTCTGACTGTGGCAGAATTTGCTAATCCATTCACCTGCTGGGGTTCATGTGGGTTGTCTTCAGTTTGGGGTGATTGCAAATAGAATTACTGTGAGCATTTAGGTCCAAGTCTTTGTGTGAATGTATGCTTGTAGTTTTTTGTGGTGTGTAAACAGTCAAGTATGGAATGGCTGAGTCTTATGGTAAGATGTATTTTTAACTTAATAAAGCCCAACAAAGGCCAGCCAGAGGCATGGTGGTTAAGAAGATGAATTCCACATGACCAACTGAGTAGCTGAGCCCCAGATCTGGTAGCTTGAGAAACACATTGGGCATGTGTGTGTGCCTGCCCCAAATCCCAAAAGGAGGGTGAAATGGAAGAGAAGGGATTGTGGCATGATCATCCCTAATGGGGAGTGTTTACTCTCTCTCTCTCTCTCCCTCTCTCATTTGCAGGCATATATTCCATCTGGCAAAATTTGAAAAATGAACAAACAAAAAAGAAACTTACAGTTCTCTTCGGAGCAGTCATACCATTTTCCATTTCCATCAGCTATGAATGAGAGTTCCTGTTGCTTCACCATCCTTGCCAATACTCAACATGGTCAATCTTTGGAATTTTATCCATTTTCCTGAATGTTTAGTGTATCTCATTGTGATTTGCATTTCCCTAATGACAAATAATGTTGAACTTCTTTTCATGTGCTTACTTGCCAGCATATATATTCTTTGGTGAAATGTATGTTAGATTTTTTTTTTTTTCCAATTTGGGGAAAAAGTATATTGCTTATCTTCTTGAAGTAACTGCTTTCTAAATTCTAGATCCAAGTTCTTTGTCATCTATATATTTTGCAAACATTTTCTCTCAGTCTGTAGCTTTCTTTATAATTTTCTAGATACCATTTAAGAGCAAAAGTTTATTTTTTATTTTGATGAGTTCTAATCAATAGGTTATTTCTTTTGAGATCAGTAGTTGGCGTAATGGCTATGTCGCTGGACTCCCATGTAGTTGACCGACTGTGGTTTGGTCCTGGTGGTTTAAACTCACACTGGGTGCATATGCATGTGTGTCCAAGACCCTGAGAAGAAAATGGAGGAGATGGGATTGCAGTGTGGCCATCTCCCCTGGGGGGTGATTTCTAGCTTTCTGTCTCTCTGTCTTTCTGATGAACGCACGCGCCCTATAGCAACAAACTCTCAAAAAAAAAAAAAAAGATGATTTCTTTTATGATTTATGCTGTATCTATTGAATTTAGCAACTTGGTGCCAAAATTGAAGTCACTAAGATTTTCTTCGGTTTCCTTCTAGATATTTCATAGTTTTAGCTCTTAACATTTATGTGTATGATCTATTTTGAGTTTTCTAATAGGATGTTAAGTAAGGATTGAGGTTTTTGGTCTTTGGTTTATGATTTTTGGGGGGTCATTTTTGTTGTTGTTTTGTTTTGTTTTGTTTTTGTTCACAAATGGCTACCCAATTTTTCTAGCACCATTTACTGAAGATACTTTCCACATGGAATTTCCTTAGTGTCTTTGTCAAAAATCAATTGACCGTGTAAATGTGGACCTTTTCTGGACTTAAAAGGTTACTGACCTGCTCAAAACTGCCTATCCTCACATCCTGAAGGACCTTGTACCCCTTAAGATAATGAGGCTTGAGTGTGAGGGGAATCCTTTGAGATCTTCTATCTTGACACAGTGGATAGTAGGATTGGTTGTGCTAATTTTTTAGAGAGGTTGGGAGGTATATTTATCTGTTATTGTATTGCTAAACAGAAATATTGGAGACTGGGTGTTATCTAGACAGAGATTTATAGGCTTATGATTCTGGTGGCTGAAAAGTACAAGAGCATGAGCCCAGCATCTGGCCAGCATCCAGTGCTGAGTCACAACATGGCCCTAAGAAGCCAGTAGGTAAGCAGAGAGAGAGAGAGGAGAGAGAAAAAGGAAACAGACTTTTCTGCTTCCTGTTTGTCTCTCCCACACTCCCAGCTGATTGGATGTTGCCCTCCCATTAGGCTCACCTCTTAAAGGTTTCACCCCCACCCCTAAAGCTATGACACTGGGGCCAAGATTCCAAAACAAGAACCTCTATGAAACAAACCATAGCAAAAGGTGTTGAAAGGTAGGAGGTGAAAAACACTACGGAGGTAGTAATCTTTGTGTGAATGTATGTTTTCATTTTTTTGTGGTGTGTAAACAGTCAAGTATGGAATGGCTGAGTCATATGGTAGATATATCTTTAACTTAATAAAACCCGACAAGGGCCAGCAAAGAGACTAAGAGGGCAGCAGATAGTAGCTTATGCAAACCAGGTGACCTGTAAGTTCAGTCAAGATTGTGGCCTTTAAACTTAGGAGATCTAAATGGCCTCCTTTTCATCTCTGTCTTTCTTCTGAGAAAACATTCCCATACCACAACTTTGATGTTGGAGGAAGAGACACAATTAAACTATACTGAAGATAGGGACCAGCAGTTAGTGTAATGGCTATGTCACTGGACTCCCGTGTAGTTGACCACGGTTGGCGTCCCGGACCTGGGGGCTTAAAACTCACGCTGGGCGTTCCCAAGATCCTGAGAGGAGAATGGAGGAGAAGGGATTGTGGCGTGGCCATCCCCCCGGGGGGTGATTTCTTGCTTTCTGTCTCTCTGTCTCTCTCTGTCTGGCGAGTGCACACGCCCTATAGCAAAAACCTCTAAAAAAAAAAAAAAAACTATACTGAAGATAAAACTTCAAGGACTTCTCACAGGGCTCAGATGAGAGGCCATGACTGGTTCGTGAACAGGTAAACAACAGGGAAAGGAGGAGTGGTCAGCATAACGACATAAGGATGGGCTTCAGCAAAGCCCCTGGAGGAGAATAGGAGTCTATAATCACAGAGAGAAAAGAGGCACTCCAAGAGACTAGAGAATGGGATATATTAGGGCTTGAATCAGGTCATAGATAGCCCAATGGATGCCAGAATCAATCTCCTGTTGGAAAATATCCACGATACACGGTACAACTCCTGAGAAGACAGTGATACAATGAATGGACTAGCAAATGGGCATTGTCTCACCCATACTTTGGAGATTCTTGCCTGCAGTCTGTTTGGTTTATAAAGCCCAGTCATCAAGGGCCTCTTTTCTGCATGTATTGAAGCAAAGTTGGGACCAGAGTCCCCTAGGGCTCCAGTGCAACTATCTCTTGAACCTGGAGTCCCCTGTCGAGTTGAGATATCTTAGCATGACCAAGATATCTTGTTCTACTTCTTGGGCCATGATTGAATAATTTCAGAGACAGAAGACCTCAGGACAATCTTGTAGCACTTGGCTACCACTACCACACAAAGGAACACATTAGGTCCAACCTCCTCAATTCTTTCCCATCAAACAACAGAATTTTCATAATTTTTCAAGGA
The DNA here is from genome assembly GCF_000334495.1 of Tupaia belangeri chinensis. NCBI lineage: Eukaryota > Metazoa > Chordata > Mammalia > Scandentia > Tupaiidae > Tupaia > Tupaia belangeri. The sequence goes on from NW_006160024.1 coordinate 1,046,839, forward strand.
GGTAGATTTTTGTCTCCTTTTCTCTTTTTCTTTTAACCCAACTCACCCTTGACAAAGTTCCATGTGAAACATTTTAAACAGAGTTAAAATTTCTTTACCTGAGCAGAACTTGCAGCAGTAATGACCTAAAGATGTTTACCAAACTCATACTGTAAGGTAAGGCATGGCTTGGCTACAGACCAGTGCTTCCCAGCTTTGGGGAATGAGCTTGCATTCCATGAGTTGCCCTCTGCACCGATGGTTCCATGGTCTAGTGCACTTAAGAACTGCTGCCTACTATGTCCCCTTTGAAGAGTCACAAGGCAATCAACATATCAAAGGCTCCAAAACCCATGGAAAGATATTCAATGTCATTAGTCACTAGAGAAATGCAAATTGAAACCACGATTAGATGCCAAGTTGCATTCATTGGGATGACTAAGATAAAAAAGACAGACAATAACAAGAGTTGGCAAGAATGTAGATAAATTGGAATTTTTGTACCTTGTTGGAAGGAAAATAAAATGATGCAGTTTCCTTGAAAAAGCATTTAATGGTCCTTCAAAAAGCTAAATGCAGTTCTACTATATGACCCAGCGATTCCAATCCTAGATCTATACCCAAGATAATTGAAAAGATCTATCCAAGTAAACCTTGCTCTTGAATGTCTATAGCAACATTATTTCTAATAGACAAAAAATGAAAATAACTCAAATGTCCATCAACTGATACATGCAACCTCATGGATGAACTTGAAACCATTACATTAAGTGAAAGAAACCAGTCACAAAATGTCACATACTACATGATCCCATCTACATGGATTGTCTAGAATAGACGATCTTTAGAGGTAGAATGTAAATTATAGGTTGCCAGGGTTTAGCAGGAAAAGAGTTGAGGAGTCACTGCAATGGCATGAGTTTTCTTTTGAGGGTAATAAAAGAGTTCTATAGTTATATTGTGGTGAGATCTGCACAACTCTGTAACTATACCATATACCAGTAATTGGATTCTTAAAATGAGTGACATAAAAATTATATATCAATAAGGATTACTTTTTAAAAAGTCTTCAAGATATCCTGTGGTAAAGAAATCTGTTATGAAAACTTTTTCTCACTAACACCCTGAGAAACTGGTATTCTGAAGAAAATGTTTCAGGAAGAACTGCCTTAGAAAACAGGAGTTTAGCAAAAGAAACCTCGTCTCTGTGAATATATCTTTGGCACAGATGGGGTACATCACTGGATATTTTATTTACATTCCACATGTCTATGTCTTGTCTTCCTGATGACTCTATAAACATTCTGGGGAGAAGAAGTGTGATTTTGTCTCTTCGTATCCTTGTTCCTTAACACTGATAGTGTAGTGTACACAGTAGTCATGCCATACGTATTCATTTGGAACTTTGCATCTCTAATGAGTTAATTAAACTATTCAACAAAGTCAAAAAATGGTTGTTAAAGGCTTTCAAGTCTCACACACAATCCTGGGAGCTGGAGATACAAGAATGAGGAAGTTCACGGTCTGATAGCTAAGACCAGGCCAGGGGCCACACAGTGGAGGCACCTCCATCTAGGGGGTTAAGGTCATTCCCAAGGCACATTTTTTTCTTTTCTTTTCTTTTTCTGGAGAGATTTTTGCTATAAGGGTGCATTTGCCAGAAAGACACAGAGAGAGAGAGAGGAGAGAGAAAAAGTGAGAAATCACCTCCTAGCAGGGATGGCCATGCCATAATCCCTTCTCCTCCATTTTCCTCTTGGGATTTTGGGCAAAGGTGCCTTCCCTTTGGCTGAGCAGCAGCTAGAGACTTTTGCTTAGGAATGCTGGCCAAAACTATGTCTCCTAAAAGTAAATCCTACCGTAGCAAATCCAAGTGTTCCCAGCTGAGCAGTGTGCCAGGACAAGGTACAGATGGACTGAGTACACACTCAGCTGTCTTCTACTCTGTGTCCACTTCAGGGAATAACTAGGATGGAACACACAATGATTGGTGCTAAGTAATCTTTTCTTTATTAAAAAAAAAAAAAATGGCAGGACAGCCAGTGGCATGGTGGTAAAGGTGGCTGGTCACACATGGAAGACCATGAAAAACTACACAACTGAATCCCAGACCTGGCAGCTGGAGAGACATGCATAGGTGCATGTGTACACATGCCCAAAATTCCAAAGGGAGAGAGAAATGGAAGAGATTGCAGAGTGACTGTCTCCCATGGGGAAGCAGAATGCTTTTTCATTTTCCCACTCTCCTTCCCCTCTCTCTCTCTTTCTCAGGCAAACATACTTGCTCTCAGACAAATTACTAAATAAATAAATAAATAAATATTCAATTTAAAAGAAGTCATGAATTTGCTTATGTGCTTATATGAAAGGGATTTCAAAAATTCATGGGAACATGGAATTAAAAGTAGTAGTTTAGGGGCCAGCAGGTGGCGTGGTGGTTTAGGTGCCAGACTCCCGTGTGGCTGACTGTAGTTCAAGTCCAGGACCTGGCAGCTTACTTTTTCATTTTCCCTCTCTGTCTCTCTCTGATGAGTATGCATTCCTGTAGAAAATGAAATAATAATAAATTAAAATAAATTTAATAATTATTTTTAAAAGTTTAAGTTTATTTTTGTACAAAAAATTTGAAATTCATGTATAGCTTTTTCATAATATGTATTTTTCATGAACTTTTTAAATATCCTTCCTGTAATGACTCCCTAATTCTAGAGGCTCAGCCTGAACTACAAACACTGGGCTTTGAAGGAAGCAAGAACCCTGGAAACAAGGAAGGGCAACTGGTCCACAGGGAGGAGAAATTGGAGGACAGAGAAACGTGCTAACCTTGGCCAACCTTGGATGGCCAAGATAGCACATGAAAATGTGGGAATGGTACGTGAAAAGAACCAAGGGGAAGGGTATGAATGTGATCAGAACCTCCCCCAGGTCAAGTGCCCAGCACCGGCAGCCTCTCTGCATTAGAAGCAGCAGGAAGCTCCCTAAGGAAATGCTGGTGTGGGTGAGGTTACCAGCCTCCACTGGAGCACCTGGAATCCAGTCTGGCCAGCTTCTGTGGGGTCATAGGACAATCTGCTAACTCTCTAGGATCTCTTGAGACCCATCCCACCTCCAAGGGGCCAGGCAGGAAGTTCCAGGTGACTGGACTTCTGGATCACTCACAGACATCCCTTTCCATGTCCCAGAATGAACCTAAAGGAGATATACAAGCGTCTGCCAAGAGCTGACACCCAGCTAGCGCTGGTTGGGATGCCGGCACGTCCAATGGGCCTGACAAACAGCACCTGGTCTCTCGCTGGCTCAGTCACTCAAAGCTACTGAATTTACATGTAATTAAAGACCCAAGTGCAGAGCAAATTTCAAAACACAACTCTTGGTTAGAGATAGGAGGCCTCCCCATCAGATGACTTTGTTTTGCTTTTTGTCAGCATATGGGCCTTAGACTTTGCCAAGGAGAGGTTACAGGGGCTGAGGTTGTTTACTTTGGAGATGAAAAAGCTCAAGAACAACTTAACTACTGTCTTCAAATGCACAGAGGCATTTATTCTGGGAGGGGGGAGGGGAGGACTGACTATTTACTTCTTTTTTTTAAGTTTATTTTATTCATGGTAGAGAGCACATGCACTTACACGAGAGAGATCTTGAGAGAAGCACAGACAGAATCTCACCATGTTGAGACACCCCCCCCTTTTTCTAGCCCTCCAGCTCCTCAGTATCTAGGGCCACACAGGCATGTTTTTAATCCAAGTCGATCCAAGGATCTGAACCTACAGTTGGCCATGCAGTTTCCAGCATTGCAGTTCAGTTTGCGACCAACTGCACCACCAGGCTGGGCCATTTCTTTCTAAAACTGCAAGAAGGGGAGACTCAGTTGGAATCCTAGAGGCAGACCTGCACATTTGCCCTCTCATAGAGAACTTTGCACGTGGCAAGTACTCCTTGCCAGAAAAACTCAGGATCGCCTGCTGTTGAGGATGGATGCTTGGCCTTGACCATGGTTGAGAAAGGACATCCCAGTATGTGTTTTAGAAAAGACTAGGTTCTTCCTAGTGGCTGGCAGCCAGAACACTGACTCTATGGAAAAGAGGTATGACAGAACTCGGCCTCATGCTCACCTGCCCACACCGCTGGTCAGGTCCAGGTTCAATCCACGTGTCACAGGCACAGGAAGAAGGCCTTGCTTCTGGCAAGGCCCTTTGCACAAGCTGAGATAGGTAGGGCGTAAAAAATTCTGTGGCAGAGGCTGAGGTGAGCTGAACTGCTGTGAACGACAAGGTTGGGGCATGGAAGCTTTACCACCTTGGGGAAGGTCTGTGAGTCCAGGAGACAGGAGAAACCAGAGAGACTGACAAGAAGGAAAATTACTTAATGATTCCTAGAGGGTTAGGGGCACTGGGAAAGGACCATGAACAACAGAAACATTTGATAGGGATTGCTGTCAGTGTGACACAGCCAAGTTAGATTTCTTGTTCCACACAAGATCCTTAGCTCCAAGCAGTTCCAGGTCCCTTCTTGAGATGTTGGATTTTGGAATGGATAGAAGATGGAAGAGTTGGTGGAGGGTAAGTGCCTTTCTTGGCTGCTCCTGTCATTGTGGCCATCAGTAGGGTTAATGCTCAATAGAATAACCCAGGAGGTTGCTGTGCAACCCCTGGAACAGCCCAGACATCTAGGTCTAGTCAGACAGGAGCTTCTGGTCTCCATTAGGCAAGCAAAGAGTAAAAGTCTGCCAATGTCTACCAGGATTGAGCTGTCCTGCAACCAGCAGAGTGCTTGCCACCTGTAGGTGCTCAGTACAGGAGCCAGGGCTGCTGCCCTGGCTGGAAGAAGACACAGACATGAGAGCATTAAAAGTGAGCACCAGGCCTCCCATGTGGGAGTGAGGCTGAAAGTGGAGGGAAGAAAGACAGATGAAGGAGGAGGAAGACTGTTTAGAGGGCAGGCCAAGGGCCCATCAGCCACAGCCCTGGCTAGGTTCTGGAAGGAGGAGTCCTGGAGGGAGTGGTCCTTCCACATTATTTCCCTGCTAAGTACCTGTACCTTCTAGCATAGACCAGCTTGAGAAATCAACCCTTCTCTCCATTGTGGTTCAGCCTTTGGCCCCTCTCCAACTCATCTGCCTTCTATGTTCCATCTGGACTGAGACTTTGTAATCCAGTCTTAAGACCGCTGATCAACTCTAGTCCCAAGAGAGGGAAGATGTTCAGTCAA
>NW_006160024.1:1052056-1056672 GCF_000334495.1 Tupaia belangeri chinensis
TAGGGAAAGGAACGGTGGCTTCTAACTGGGGATGGAGAGAGTGGCCCTTGAGGAGGACTTTGCAGGAAAGGCAGATGGGAATTCATTATTGTGTACCCTCCTGGAACTATGTTAGGATCCCTGGGTATAAGCCTAGCCCCTGCCTAGCTCTCACTCCATGAGGCCAACACAAGGTGATAAATGACAAAGTTGGAGAGGCAGTGGGAGCTTACCTGGGTAAGTTTTTCCATGATCTTCCCCATGGCCTTGGTAATTTCTTGGGCTTTTTCTTTGTTAGTCCTTCCTACTTTGCAAGACAACTGATTGGACACTTGTTTAGATTTTTGTGGAAGGGATTTCTCTCATCCTTGCTTCATTTCCTTTCAGTTACATCTAAAGACAAGTCTCCTGGCCCCTTTCCCACCTTATTCGTCTGTTTGCCATTTCCTGGATGATGAGGTGGGGTTATAGCCTCTCTCTGACTCACCAGACACACGTGCCAGCTCATTCAACCCAGTACAAATGCGAATACCTAGCCACAGGCTCCACCAGCCTTGCCTGTGCTCTGGATAACCCTTTCCACAGTCCTTTTCTCATTTTTCAATCCCTCTGTGTGAATGGGTGAAGCACGTCTGTGTTTTCAGAAATGGAGGGGCCAGGGCATGGAAAGCCAGCATCTGAGTCCTCACTGCCCAGGCCAGTATGAGACACAATTTCTTCTCAAAGGTTTTTTTATCATGAGTGAGCACTTCTGCAGCTTTATCTGTCCTCAGTTCTCTCTAGAAAGCCCCCACATGTGGTCCTCTAGGTTACTTTGGAACCATCCCTGGTCATATGGGTCCCGTGATCTTTTGTGTTGTCATGTCTCTGGTGGTCTCAGCTCCTCCCTTTTGAGAAGGTTCATTTCAAGTCCCTCTCCAGTGGAACAACCACAAAAATCTCTTCCAGTGGCTGGTGTTGAATTTTAGGGTCTCTTTGCTCTGAACTCATTTGAGAGCTCAGAGGTGTAATGAATAGCATGGCAAAGATCTTTCCCAACACCATCCTTCTTCCTTTTGCTTTCATGCAGGGCCACCACGCCAAGTGTTGGTGGCGGATTCATTGTGAACAGGGTCTCACCAGGGGAAGCAGGCACGTGAGATCTCCATTCTCGAGAAATGTCCACTTCGATGCCCTCTAGAGGCGCAAGGGAAGGAAAGGGGAGAGCAGGAGTAGAACTTGATTGATGGCCTGCATCAATCACTCACATCAAACCCACATCTCATCCCCAGCCAAGGTGTACATCCCCTAACCAGAGCCACCCCCGAGTGTCATCTCACAGGGGCTTTGGGGCAGAGGGTAGTAACTCAATCTCAGGTATTACCTTGAGAAAGCTATGTAATCTCTTGGAGCCTCAGTTTCTTCACACGTAAAATGAACCAAAAGATTCCTCACAGGCCAACTGGAGGAGTGGTGGTAAAGCCGCTAGATCCCCTATGGCTAAGAGGTTCAAGTCCCAGACCTGGTGGCTTGAAAACATATGCCTGGTGCATGTGCATGCATGCCTGAAATCCAGAGACGATAATGGAGGAGAAGGGATTGTGGTGTGGCCATCTCCCTCGGGAAGGGGGGTGTTTTCTCACATTTCCTCTCGCTTTGTCTCTCTATCTCTCTCCAGAGAGTGCATGTGCCATATAGCAAAGAAAAAAAAGTTTTCTCACAGAAGGGTGCTTTGACGCAGATAAAATACAGGCTGCTTGGTATAAAAATTGCATGGACCATATTTATCCACACAAATTATGTTACTTATTGGAAATTCAAATCTAATGGGTTATCTTTTACTTCAGTTCATTTCCATTTTTTAGCTAAATCTGGCAACGTATCTGAAGTTTAAGTGATACATGGATCCCAAGGTTCAGCACAAGGCCTAGCGCATAGGAGGTGAGCTGCAGCCACCATGGTTTCTGAAAGTCTCTGGGAAAGTTATGCAGAAGGCCTAAGGGAGAGGTGTAGCAGTTTGCAATTTAGTTGGAAACTTTGCTGAGTTCCTGCCATGTGCGGGCAGGGGCATTCTGTGGGGATGGGCAAAGCAGGAGTAATACAAGTTTTGTGCTCTCATGTGATTTATATGAACAGGTGTCATGGCAAACCCTAAGCTACTGTGGTAGGGGTTAAAGCGGTACATACCGAGTGCTGAGGACAGGAAAGGTGTTCCTTAGCAGAGTGTTGAGGTGTGGATGTCCAAGAAGGTGGGCAGGCCTTTCAAGCAAGCAGTTCTGTCGTAAGGTTCAAAGGTGTGGGTGTGAGGACAGTTTGAGGATCATCAGGCTGTAAAATATCTGTGGAAAGAAGATCAGGTGGAGACTGTGGCAGGTGGTTTCCCAAGACTCTCTGGGATGGGCTCTGCCTGGGCTCAGCAGCTCATGTCAGTTGATCTGGGATCTAGAACATGCCCTGCTACTAAACTCTCTGCCTCAGTTTCCTTACTATAAAATGATTGAGTTTGGCTAGAATGCCAGGGCTGGCAGGTCAGAGATAGGAGGTGAGCTGATCCCTCTTTGGCTAGGCTGAGAAAGAGGCCAATTCCTTGGGAAAGAATGCCATAATCAACTGTGAGGTCTGCTGTGAGCAACACACGACAAATGAGAATGCCAGGGCTGGCAGGTCAGAGATAGGAGGTGAGCTGATCCCTCTTTGGCTAGGCTGAGAAAGAGGTCAATTCCTTGGGAAAGAATGCCATAATCGACAAATGGTGCTGCAAAACTTGCCCAGGTCGGCAGGCAATAGCAGTCCTGCCCTCCTGGGCTCCCTGACCCACCTTCAATATCTCAATTACAGCTGCCATTGTGTTTAGCAATTACACAGTGGGAATTCTGCTGTATTTATTTTTTAATTGCCAATACCAGAGTCTGGCTGACATAGCAATAAATGAATGATGGATGGATTACCCTGAAAACAATTACCAAACTATGAATGCAATTGCTAAATATAGGTGTGCAGCTTTCCGAGGTACTTAAGGTTATTGTTTGGACGTGTAAATTCTGCTTTATTACTTTGCCACTTAGAGCATGCCAGGTGGTAAAATTAACATCTGTTAGAGACCACCGAATGCCATCACCATATGTAGTTTTCAGTGTGTATAGGAGGACGGTGGGGATGGTCCCATCATGGAGAGTACTGGCTGCCAGTCTGTCCATCTTGATCCTCTTTTGCACTCTCTTATTATAGCATAGTGATTAAAGCACCACCCAGGGTTTGTATCCCAAAGCAAATCATTTTGACATCCTTGGACCTCAGTCTCTTGCTCATGAGAGGCCCCTTCTGGAAGTAAAAGCTCTACGATGCTCAGCTAGTTTTTGGGCTCAGTAGAATTCTGATTTGAACTGCTTTAATGGGAGATCATCTACTCATAGAAATTTGAGCAAAATTTCCAAGATCCTCTTATCCTATCCTTTCTCCCATTTCCTGTACACGTCTCTTCCCAAGAAACTTCTGCCAACTCAGGCCTGGAGATGGCCTTTCCTCCTACTCCTCCACCCTGAGCTGCTTTAGCTCCCTCTGCCTGGGGTGGGTGGGCTTCTGCACATGGCTTGGTTAAGGAAAAACCTCCCAGGCTAACAGCTCCAACAACTGCCATTGCTTTCCAGGGTCTGAACACATGATGGATGAGATGTGCCATGGTCAAGGCGAAGAATGCCCAGATCCACAGATGTGCTTGAGCAGACAGCCTGGGACTGTATAGGCCTTTCCACGGCTGGTGTTTGGCTCCACTGCTCCCAGTTCAGCTGACCTGGTGCTGGTCAGAACTGTTTCGGAACCATGAAGGGACATTCTTTCTGTCCTCTTTTTCAAAGAGATTTTTGAGACCTTTGAAGACCATGGAGCAGAATTCAGTTCTTGGGGAACCAACGAGTTTCTAGGCATCTATTTCTCACCCTCTGCCATTTCCCATCCTCTTCCCACCCTGTCTCTGGTTTCTGCAGTTGCTTTCCATTCCTTTATTCTTTCCCACATTGCATTGATTCACAAAATATCTTAATTAATCTAAATACTTTCAGTAGTAAGTTCATCTGATATATATATATATATATATATCTGTGAACAAAAGTTGACTTTAGGCATGAAACTGGGTAGAGTGAATATACTATAAAATAGCACATAGCTGAGGTTATATAGCTTACTGTGGTTACCAAATAGGTATTTCTTTAAATACACTTTTTAATTTCAAGAAAGGCCGTTTCAGCTTAATACTTAAAGCTAGGAAACAGGTTAGGATTCTGTTTTAGTAGTAGGTACATAGACCTGTCCACAACTTAAGAGATAAAAGTCCTTAACACTGGAAAACAAAGCATAGAAGGTCAGTAATGTTTTAGTCCAAAGTCATAAAATTCTATTTCACCAATTCAAGCTCAAGTACTTTATCTTCTGCTGTGGTCCTAGACCGCATATTTCTATGGCATCAAACATCTTTTTTTTTTTTTCTTTTATTGGAGAGGTTTTCACTATAGGGCATGTGCACTCGCCAGACAGACAGAGAGACAAAAAGCGACAAATCATCCCCCAGGGGGGATGGTCATGCCACAATCCCTTCTCCTCCATTCTCCTCTTGGGATCTTGGGCACACACGCACACATGCCCGGCTTGAGTTTTAAGCCACC
>NW_006160024.1:1056713-1067482 GCF_000334495.1 Tupaia belangeri chinensis
TTTTCTCTCTTGCCAGTCTGAGTATCTTGTCTTTGTCTGTGGTTTTGGTCAATCTGTCTATAATGTGTCTTGGAGAAGATCTTCTTTGGTTGATCTTATTTGGGGTCCTTTATATTTCTTGGGTCTGGATCTTTGAATGCCTCTCTAGCTTTGGGAAGTGTTCTTCCAGGATTTCATGGAGTCGATTATCAATGCCTTTATCAGTCTCTTCACCTTCTGAGATACCAATTATCCAGATGTTTGGACGTTTAATGGTATCTAGTACTTCTCGTATATTATTCTCATTTAAGGGGGCTATTTTCTCAGTCTTCATGGAAGATTTTATTAGTCCAGCTATTCTGTCTTCTGCATCTGAGATTCAATTTTTTATATGATCTAGTATGCTTTTAATACTTTCAAAGGAGGTTTTGACTTCCTATATTATACCCTTTATCTCCAGCAGTTCCATTTGACTCTTTTTTATGATGTGTACTTCCTCTTTCAGCTCTCACAAGAAATTCTTCACCTCCTGGGACTCATCTGCTTTTTTCTTCTGGTGTTCATTGTACCTCTTCTTTTCTATCTCTGTTAGTTTTGTCATTATGAATACTCTAAATTCTTTATCGGACATTTCCATGATTTCCATTATACTGTCAGTGGATGAATAGGAGTTATTCTTTTCCCTAGGAGGTGAGGTATTTTATTGGTTTTGCATATTCCTTTGGGAAGTGTTCTTCCAGGATTTCATGGAGTCGATTATCAATGCCTTTATCAGTCTCTTCACCTTCTGAGATACCAATTATCCAGATGTTTGGACGTTTAATGGTATCTAGTACTTCTCGTATATTATTCTCATTTAAGGGGGCTATTTTCTCAGTCTTCATGGAAGATTTTATTAGTCCAGCTATTCTGTCTTCTGCATCTGAGATTCAATTTTTTATATGATCTAGTATGCTTTTAATACTTTCAAAGGAGGTTTTGACTTCCTATATTATACCCTTTATCTCCAGCAGTTCCATTTGACTCTTTTTTATGATGTGTACTTCCTCTTTCAGCTCTCACAAGAAATTCTTCACCTCCTGGGACTCATCTGCTTTTTTCTTCTGGTGTTCATTGTACCTCTTCTTTTCTATCTCTGTTAGTTTTGTCATTATGAATACTCTAAATTCTTTATCGGACATTTCCATGATTTCCATTATACTGTCAGTGGATGAATAGGAGTTATTCTTTTCCCTAGGAGGTGAGGTATTTTATTGGTTTTGCATATTCCTTGTGACCCTGCAGTGATTTTTAGTCATCTGATGGGTTATCCGTTTCTTCCTAAATTCTAGAAGATCAATCTGAGTGATCAGAGGTGCACAGGAGGATGTGGTCTGCAAATTCTTGGCATTGCGTTTTTCTCCCTTTGTGACAAGGATGCAGTGGAAGTTGAGGAATATGAGGACCCAAATAGTATTAATACTTGGCAACTTTTCATTCAGACTTGTCTAGACACTCAGTAAGTGGAAGTTGAGCAGCAAAATGATGAGGTTAAAGAAAAAGGATAAGAAAACAGAGAAAGAGAGAAAGAAAGAAAAAAGTGGATAAAGCAAGCAAAAAAGTTATTTACTTGTTAATTATAAAAAAAAAGATCAATAACACTAGATTTCAGCTCTCATGGTGGACTCAGTCTTCTTCTGCCCTACCTTTTCTTGCCTAGGTGAGAGAGGGAGAGGGGAGGGGATTTTTACCAAGATAATGGAGGATTTCAGAGCCTAGGAAAAACTTTCCCTTAAAAAAATTTTTGTTAAAATATAGAAAAATTAGGAAAAAAAATGAAAAAGACAGAGACAGAAAGGTAGAAAAAGATAGACAGAGAAAAGGAGACAGGGGCTCTACCAGGGTAGATACCAGGGTAGATTCTCAGCAGAACATCTTCAGTGATCTTATCTCTGTAGGAAAAACTTTCCCTTAAAAAAATTTTTGTTAAAATATAGAAAAATTAGGAAAAAAAATGAAAAAGACAGAGACAGAAAGGTAGAAAAAGATAGACAGAGAAAAGGAGACAGGGGCTCTACCAGGGTAGATACCAGGGTAGATTCTCAGCAGAACATCTTCAGTGCTCTTATCTCTGAAATCACTAGATCTCAGCTCTCATGGCAGACCAAAATTTTCTAATTTTCTAATAAGCCCCAAGGTGATCCCAGAGAAAGAGTGAACACAACTGAATACATACCTACCCTAGGACATAGAAGCTTCTAGAAGAGCAGAAAATATGACCCAATGCATGGCATTGCTAGGAGGCCATGAGAAAGCCAGGTCAGGTGCCACCTGCTCTCTTGGGCCTTCCTGAGCCTTGGGGTCTGAGAAGATGGTCAAGGGATGGATTTCCAAGTGGCAGGGGTGGACAGGAGGGCTGAGGTCCAAGGGGAGGTCTTTTCTCTTGTGGCTCTGAGCCCTTCATCAAGGATGCTGCTCGCCAACAGGAAGCGGCATTAGCCAATCCCTACTTTTTGGATTGTGGAACTGTGCCAGAGACAAGATGAAGGAGCCACCCCTCTGGCCTGTCCCTGGACCCTGGCTGTGTACTCAGGCCTATGTCCAGCCTCACGCCAAAAGGGCTCAATATCCTAGCCTGTGTCTCTCATGGGAGACTGTTCCTTCTGTCTGGCTGTTTCTTCTGCTTGGGACAGGGCATAGAGCCTCCCTCCCCATCATCAGGTGATTGACAAGCCCCATACCTGAGCCCTGCCTTGTGCCACCTTGCTGATTTCACAGCCTATGACACAGGGTTATGGCTGTCTTTGTCCCAGATGAGGCAGGTGAGACCTTAAGATGTGAGTAATGGGCCCCAGATCACGATGCTGATAAGTTGCAGGACTAGGCTAGGACCCATGTCAGAACCTGGGCCATGCTGACTCAGGCCAGACCTTAATCCCTATGTTGACCAGAGTCACACACAGAGCTGGTCTGTCCTGTAGAAGAAGTACAGCTTCATGCTTACTAGAGACACTGACGTTTCCTAATAATATGTCCTTCATAAATCCTGTCTTGGCCCAGAGTACCAGGAGGCCAATGTTAAAATGAAGTAGTGTTAATGGCAATAGTTCAGCTACTAACAGTGTAGCTAACTTCAGCTAGACTAAAGACCTGTGTTGGAATACTGTATTTGCATTGATTAATTTGCCCTTAGGTGCAGGCACTTTTGGTCTAATAAATGAGGGTGTCTCATTTTGGGACCAGGATGATGGCATGGGAATCTACCTAGCCCCTTCTAGGCCTCAGTCTTCTTCCTGGAAAAGGGAAAAAGTAGCCACAGCTCTCTTCTGGGCTGAGAATTGAGGAAGTACATATGTGTGAAACGCTGAGTCCAGCCCAGGACAGGACAGTGGCTGTGAATATTATTAGGCGTATTCTCTGCAGTGGCCTGGGGCCAATCACTTAACCTCTGTAAGCTTCCATTTCCTCATCCACAAAATAAGGAAATAAAAATAGCTGCTACACATGAACTGTTATGAGGGTCAAAAGGAAAGCCCTGAGTGTTATAAATGATTATACCTGCAGTTGTGGGGGATGGGGGGGGCTTCTCGCTTTCTGTTTCTCTGTCTATCTCTGTCTCTCCATGAGCACATGCGCCCTATAGCAAAAATCTCTTTAAAAAAAAAAAAAATCACTGTGCAAGCCAGAAAAGCATGTTTCCTGGTAGAAGACTGTGTTGGCCATGGCTGTCCCCTGCTCTATGGAAAGCTTAGTCATAACTGGAACTCTAACAGCAGCGCCTACCCCCTCCCCTCTTCTCCTCCACCACTTCTCCTGGTGCCTCTTCTGACCCAAGCCCACGGCCTGACATATGGCCTCTCTGCCTGCCTCAACTCTCTCTGCTCATGGGCTCCTTCCACAATCACCATCGAAAAACTGGCTGTTGCACTAAAACCTTGTCTGCATCCTCCATTTTCCCCCAGATGCCCTCAACTCAACCATGCAGTGACTCTCCTGACTGCCATCTTCTTGAAGCCAAGAGACCCTGCTTGGCATGGCATCTGGTAATGAAGATGTCTCTCTATGAACAAACTCCTCAACCTGCTGTCTGCCGCGCCCCCCTCCTAAGATGCTGGTACTCCAGCTCTCCACTCCAGCTGAATTTGTTCTCTGAGCAAAAACTGATTGTCCTGTTTTGCAGTGCTGGCCACCTGTGGTTCCCCTTTCCCCTTGTCTACCCACCTTTCAAAATGTATCAGGAGTCTCCATTCTTCCATTGAATTCCCATGAACAACCTGACTGTTCTTTCCCTGAATTGCTGCTGTCACTGTAAGGATTTGACACTAGGAATTTCTTGCACTAGACATTTGTTACCTCACTGGGGACACATCCTTTTACCAGCTGGAAATCGCTAGGGGTGCAGTGGACCGATTTGCAGCCTTTGTCCTACTTCATAGAGCCATTTGTCCCACAGACAGCAGGTGGTCACCAAGAGCTTAATCATTAATTAGTTCTTCCCATCATTTTTCCTTTCAGATCTCTAGGGAGCCTGAAGCAGCACCTGTGTTTCCTTAATTCAGAGAGCACTACCCCTCTCCATCAGCTCCGTGGCCCATGTTCCGCCATGCTGTTTCCATAGGACCTTGGGCACACAGGAGGTGCTGTGGAACTACCCTTGGTGGGGGAGAGTGTGGCCTTGTGTTTTGCTATTTTTTTCTTTTCTCTTTTTTTTTTTTTTAGGAGAGATTTTTGCTATAGGGCGTGTGCATTTGCCAGCCAGACAGAGAGACAGAAAGCAAGAAATCACCCCCCAAGGGGGTTTGGTCACGACATAATCCCTTCTCCTCCATTCTCCTCTCGGGATCTTGGGCACGCACGCACACACGCCCGGTGTGAGTTTTAATCCACCGGCTCCAGGACGCGAACCACGGTCGACTATGTGGAAGTTCAGTGACATAGCCATTACGCTAACTGCTGGTTCCCGTGTCTTGCTATTGAGTTGGAGCATGTGAGTTTCTGCTCAAGACCCTTCCAGAAACAACTTGGTGCACATGCCAAGACCACACTGGGCACACTAGCTGTCTTGCATGCCTGTCAAACCAATTCTGTCAGATACACCCTGGAGACACCTGGAGACACCAAAGCCAGCCTCCCAGAGAAGGCCAGCAAGCAAGTGGAGTCCCCCCTCCCAAGTATTCCTATGCTCCCAGGCTATGCCTGCAGACTCCAGAAGGAATCTTGTCTCTGGCCCTGCCCCTCAGTTCTCCACTCTCAGTTTCCTCCTTTCCATCATCGACTGGGACTGAGGAGTGATGAAACTGAGTTTTAGTTCCTAATGGCTGTCTAACACAGGGCTGTTACCAAGTAGCTGCTCTGTAGGAGATGTGTGAAAATTTGTATTTTAAGATTTTCAAAGATGTCACTGGAATAAAAAAGGTTATATGATCAAATAAATTCTGAAAACATTGCATTAAACAAAAGTTGGTCAGATTTCTTTCCTGCTCTGGGCTTCTCAGAGCTTTTCATGTGCTCTGGCACTCTAAGAGGTGACAGGTCATGCAGCCCTTTTCAGACTTCTGCGACTGTGGAATGCATTTGTTCAAGGGAAACTTGAGGCAGCAGGCAGGGAGGAATGTCCCCTGGGAGACGTGGCTCCGTTGTGCACGCAGCCAGCACTCGACCCAGGCCTGCTCAAGGTGCTGGTTCCTCATGTGGCCAGGCCCTCCTCTTCCCCTTTCCCTCAGCCCCACTGGCCTCGCTGTGATTATATTCCCATATGTGTCCCGTCTGGCTTGATAGGACTCTGGTCACCAACTTCCGGAATACAGCAGAGGCCTCTGTGTCCTGAGATCACCTCTGGCCTCTGGCAACCACCTCTACAGACTCGGATTCAGGAATGGAAAGTACAAAAGCCGGTGCAGGGTTGGCCTGGCTGTGGGCATGTGGGCAGGGATCGTACTACCTTCTCCTTTGTCTGCTGGGTACTCTGGCCCAGCCGGGGGACCTCAGGGATCTAGGAATCCGGTTGCTCTGGGTTCACAGCAACGGACATTTAAAGTAGAACAAATGTGATTTCCAACGGCTCCTAGAAGTCTGCCGTGGGAGGACCTAAAACTGCCATCCTGTGATTTTTAACTACCATTTTCTTTGATTCTAAGATGTCTTCGATTGTAACACACACCATTGTTTTAAGAACAGTTTGTAGGGAGTGAAAAAAAAAAAAAAAGAAAAGAAAAAAGCAACACCACGTGTAGTGTACCGAGTAATTGTAAGACACATCCTGATTTCAGAATAATTAAGCTACGAACAATTGTGTGCTCTGGAATTGAGGAAATAGACTATTTCTACAGGTCGGGGTTGGCTTCCTTTTTCATTACTACTGAGGAAGCCGAGATGCAGGCTCCAAGTGAGAAGGCAGGAGACAGGGTGCTGGGTGGGTGTTTGATCTCAAGACATGCTCACGAAACTCTGTGTTGTCTGGCGTGCACTAAGTGAGGAGGCCTCAGGGAGAACAGGCCTGTCTGCCTTCTCTCTCTAGCATAGGATTGTTGGCCCCTGCCTCGAGGCAGTGTCTCTCCTGCAGCTTCCCAGAAAGCAAGGTGGCCCAGAGGCCTGTGTTTTGTGGCCGTCAGAAAGGCAGTACTGTCTACGTGTGTGTGAACTGTGGAACAGACCATGGCTCTTGGTCTGCAATGGCATCACATTCACCACTAAAAAAACATGAACAGAGAAGACAAACAGGATTTTATGAGTCTTTTGGAATGACTCTTCATGGGCTCCACCTCATAGGGGATTCACCTCTCCTTCGTCCCAGGAAGCTGGCCCCCGCCCCCTTGTATTTTGGCACACTACACAGATGCCAGGCAGGTCCTTGAGTGCATCCCAGGGACCCACGTAGTGAGGACTGCAGTAGAGGAATTAAAGGGCACAGGGAGGACTGGATGGAGATGCCGAGCAAGAGTAATCCCTGGGAGGTGGGACTCTCCATAGAGCAGGGGTGGTCCTCCAGCTGGTTCCTAAAAGACACGTGCAATACTGGTGGGTGGGAATCTCAGCCAGGAACCAGGGCTGGTGGCAAATGGAGGTGCAGCTGGGCACAAAGACTGGGAGGGGTGAGATGAGAAGTGAAGCTGGTGGGGGATGGGAACTGGGCTATGAAGGAGTCTGATTTGCATCATCTTCTTGCTGAGTCATTTTTACACCTCATTTTTAACACATCT
Organism: Tupaia belangeri chinensis; assembly: GCF_000334495.1. Lineage (NCBI taxonomy): Eukaryota > Metazoa > Chordata > Mammalia > Scandentia > Tupaiidae > Tupaia > Tupaia belangeri. The sequence continues at coordinate 1,063,871 of NW_006160024.1, forward strand.
GCCAGAGACTCTTTAAATGCTGCCAGTGGTGGCCTGCAAGTGATCACACAGTGCCAAAAATACTCTCGGTCTTGTCAGATCTTGTCGCGGGTCACCCTCCCCCAGGGCAGCGCTCCAACCTCGACCATTGCCAGTTGAACTCATCCTCTGCAGGAGACTGGGCTTGCTGTTCCTTCCCAGGCCAGTATGCAAAGCTCACTGCTCATCTGGTCAGTGTTGACTTCTTTCCTCACCCCCTTAATATAAATATGCCCCCTCATTCTGTCTCCCCCATTGCATTTGGTTATCCTGCATGGTGCTTGTAGGTTATGATTGTTTGCTACCTAATATGAGCGCTATCTTGGCTTCACTCACTCCTCTGCTGTGCTCAGAAAGTGGCCTGATACTTAGCAGACACTCGGTGTTTATTGTTGTGAAATGACACCATTTCTGAATGCTTTCACATGTATTACTTTGCTTGACTCTCAATCTTGTCCTGATTTGTGCATGCTAAAACCATCTAAAGAAGCTTTTAAAAAGAAATAAAAAAAAAATAAAAAGGACACAAGATACTCATTGGGTTAAGAGGGTGAAAGGTCATATGCCCCACACTTTCCCCACCAAAGCATTAACCTCCAGGACAATCCCGCTCTTGACGCCTACTTGACATTGGCCTGCACCCTCCAGCTCCTGTGGGAACCTGCAGCCTAAGATTTAGCAGCCTCCTGCTTCAGCAAGTCTACTGCCTTTCATATGCACCTGAGGTGGATGCTGTGGGGTTCTATCTCTTGGCAAACAACACTGAAGCATACAGTCGGAGGGACAGGGGTGGGTGGGGGTGGAGGATGGGTAGAAAATGACTGTGAGCAGAGACTTTTCATCTCCACAGTGAACTGTATCTGGAGTTCTATCCAGAATGAGCAACTTATCTTCCATAAAGATTTCTCCAGCCAGGAGGAAGGGGTAAGGTGACTCAATCCCTGAGAAGAGTTATGGGGCAAGAGTAAAGCAAGAAAGCATAAAGACAAGACAAAGTTTTAAAACTGGCCTCTCAGTCTGGAAGACTCTACTCTCAGGTACTAGGAGAGTTGTTCAACAGAGCCCAGGCATGGCCCACGTTGGCCCGGTGTTCACGCACCTGAACATATATACCTAGGTATCATCACTCCTTGACATGATTCATTCTCCAGACCAATGGCTCCCACCCCACTGGCTCACTGGGTCTAGTCTCCAAGCTGGCCAGGTTGATCATGTGGGTTTAGAGGGCATCTCTGCAACAGGAAGCTGGCCCCTTGCCCCCTCGTATTTTGTCACACTATGCAGATGCCAGGCAGGTCCTCAAGTACACAGGGAGGTGGGTGGAGATGCCCAGTAATCCCTGGGAGGTGGGATTCTGCATAGAGGAGGGGGTAATCTCAGTCAGGAACCAGGGCTGGTGGCAAATGGGGGAACAGTGGAGATACAGCTGGGTAAAGGACTGGAAGGGGTGTGATGAGAAGCGAAGGTGGTAGGGGATGAAACCTGGGTTATGAAGGAGTCTGATTTGCATTATCTTGCTGAGTCATTTTTACATCTCCTGCACCATAGATTAGTTTTGTTTTTATTTTATTTATTTTTTTTTGAGAGGTTTTTGCTGTAGGGCACATGCGCTCGCCAGACAGACAGAGAGAGACATAGAGACAGAAAGCGAGAAATCACCTCCCCAGAGGGCATGGTCACGCTGCAATCCCTTCTCCATTCTCCTCTCGGGATCTTGGGCATGCACGCACACGCGCCCGGCGTGAGTTTTAAGCCACCGGGTCCGGGACGCGAACCGCGGTGGACTATGTGGGAGTCCAGCGACATAGCCATTACGCTACTGCTGGTTCCCCCTGGCATGAGTTTGAAGCCACCCTGTCTGGGACTTGAACCATAGGCAACAATGTGGGAGTCCAGCAATGTAACCATTATGCCATCTGCTGGTCCCAGTTCTGCTCAGTTTTAAACTGCACCTAAATACAATGTCTCAGCAGGCGAGTCTATTTACTAGTGGAATCAACTTACTCATGTGGTTTTGGGTGAGCTAGTGACTTTCAAGGCCTCTGTTTCCTTGTCTGTTAGATGTGACTAATCAGAGCACCTGTTCTATGCAGTTATTGGAAGGATTAAGGGAGTTAATACATGAAAAACACTTTGAATCGTTCCTGGCACAGAGCAAGTGATGAATATATATTAACTGTTAGGATTAGTAAAGCTTAAATTGTTTCCTATTTTATATAAAACTGTCCTGTCTTTAATGCTGTTTGCCCACTATAGCATCGCAGGCTTGCAGCTTGGTCCCTCTATTGTCAGTTTTCTGACAATAGGTGAAAATAGGACTATGGAGACCTCCAGGGAGGCCAGCAGAAAGAAAGGAGGAGAAAAGCAGCGATGGCTGTGTGTGTGTGTGTGTGTGTGTGTGTGTGTGTGTGTGCATGGGGGGGGGCTGGAAGGGCAACACAAGGTCTCCCACAGCTCCCAGCAAGGTGTCTTTGTGCAGCAAGTGGTAGGTGTGGCACATGTGCTGGTGCAGGAAACCCTGCAACACAGGCATTATAATTGCCATTTTACAGATGAAGAAACAGCCTCAGCAAGGCCAAGGAGCAATCTCAAAGTTTCTAAGTACACAGGGGTGACGCTATACTTTAAATCAGTTCTTCCTGGCTGTGGAACTCAGAGGTTTTCTGGAATAATATTGTTATTTCAGTTGTGTGCATTCCTTCTTCACCTTTCTGCAGTCTTTCAGTCCTGCTGACCAAAAGCAGAGAAAGGAACCGCTGTTATTGTCGTGGTGAGTCCCAGTCAAGGGAATCAGCTGTGTCCCTGTACAACCACAGGCGAGTGACAGAGAAAGTCAGTGCAGGAGATGAGGGCTGGGGCGAGTGGTTTTGCACATCTCAAGGTGTTGAAGAGCAATGAGTTGAGTAACTCTCCAATGACATGGGACCATTGAAGGGGACTAAAATGAATGGATGAATGAATGATGATATGAGTAAATAAATGAATGTATGTGTGAATCTATTGGGTTGTCAGAAAAGTCATGAGGTGCTTTTTTATGCAAAAATGCATCGTAACTTTTCCGATGACCCAATATATTTCTTTCTTTCTTTCTTTCTTTTTCTGGAAAGGTTTTTGCTATAGGGCGCATGCACTTGCCAGACAGACAGAGACAGAGAGACAGAAAGCAAGAAATCACCCCCAAGGGGGGATGGCCACACCACAATCCCTCCTCCTCCATTCTCCTCTCGGGATCTTGGGCACACACACACACACACGCGCCCGGAGAAAATTTTAAGCCACCGGGTTTGGGACGCGACCCGTGGTCGACTACATGGGAGTCCAGGGACAGAGCCATTACGCTAACTGCTAGTCCCTGCCAATATATTTCTTAAAACCAAAGAACAAATACCTACACTAAAATACAAAGAAAACTGTAAATACGTTTCCAAAATAGAAAGTAGATTGTGGGGGCCAGCCAGGTGGCTGGCATGGTAGTTAAAGTGGCTGGATACCACATGGGCAGTTGTGTGGTTCAAGTCCTGGACCTCGTGGCTTGCAAAAAAAAAAAAAGAAAAGAAAAGAAAAGAAAAAGAAAGCGGATTGTGGGTTTTCTAA
>NW_006160024.1:1067534-1070413 GCF_000334495.1 Tupaia belangeri chinensis
CGTGCGCTTGCCAGACAGAGAGAGACATAGAGACAGAAAGCGAGAAATCACCCCCCAGGGGGGATGGTCACGCCGCAATCCCTTCTCCTCCATTCTCCTCTCGGGATCTTGAGCACACACACACACGCCCGGGCGTGAGTTTTAAGCCACCGGGTCCGGGACGCAAACCGCGGTGGACTATGTGGGAGTCCAGTGACATAGCCATTACGCTAACTGCTGGTTCCCAAGAGAGACAGATTTTTGATACAGGGCCTACATGGTTGTTATAATGGTCTTTTGATTAAAATAGCTTTGAATTTTTTAGATAAAATAACTCCACTCTACAGATTGAACTGCATGACATGTGGATGATGAACTAATATTGAAAGTGTCTACGCCCCTACGGGGATTGGCAGCCTCCGGTTATCGGTGAAATTATCTCTAGGGCTAAAGTAGAAGAGGCTAGGGGTGTGCAGAGAGGAGTTCCCTCTGTCCACTCCAACATTAGTGGAAGGCCCCAGAACCACAGGTTCAGGGAAGCTCTGGAATTCCTGTTGGGATTTCTGCTGGGGCTTTTAGGATTCTTGGAATTTCTACTGAGTCACACCTCTGGATTCATGCTGTCTGAGAAATTCCCCAGAATGGACACTGACAGAGATGAGGGCAGAGTGCGGATTGTATGGTCTGGACATTGGCTGGGTGTCCCTCCCTGGTTTATCTGATGGCCAGTTTCTAATCAATAATGACTAGACAATGACAGGAGCAAGACTAGGACTGGGTGTCTGGGCTTGTCTGCAGTGTCCCCTCCCTGTGTTGTCCACCCTCCCGCACCCCCAAGGCTGCTCTGACTGGGACACCTACTTTACCCAGACTCTTGCTCACAAAACAGACAGAATTCACTGCTCTCTGTGTGCTTTACGGCGAGAAAGGGTAACAAAGTGCTCCTGGAAACACTTGAACTCACTTTGGGTGGGCAGCTATATCTACAGCCTGTCCCAGTCTTGGTGGAGTCTGTCCCAATGGAGGGTGAGGATCTGCCCTAGGGATTCATGGGGCCGTTGTCAGAAGGGGAGAGACAGCTGGCTGTGGCTGCTTCACATCATGACAGAGCAAAGCAGCATCTTTTTAAAAAGACATGTGTGAATACTTCACAATGCCTCCTCTATCTGCAGAGGTTGGAAACGAGTGTAGACACCACTGATTTTTGTTCCTTCCAAATGACCCTCTGCTCTAAGCCCTCTGCATTGCCATCTGCCAGTGACTTCATGTCTTAAAAACAGTCCCAGTGACCTGCAGCCCCTAGGAAAAGTTTTAGTCTCATTTCCTGCTACCACCAAAGTTCTGTTCTCATTTTCAACCCCATATAAGAAGCATATGAGGGCTTATACTGTAGCCTATCGGTTAAAAGAGACAGATCCTACATGGCTGACTGAAGTTTGAATCCCAGCCCTGGAAGCTTGAAAATCACACTGTGTGTGTGTGCATAGGTGCCCCCAAATCCTGCCAGGATGGAGAAATAGAGGAAAAGAGGTGGCAGAGGGGTCATACCCTACTGGAGGTGCTTTTTCCCTCTCCTTCTCTTCCTGTCTCTTTGGTAAGTACATGTACTCTCTAAAAATTATTTATTTATTTATTTTTTAAAAAAGAAACATGTTAACAATATATTCTACTGTTAAATACTTAAAAAGAAAAATGAGGAACCAGCAGTTAGCATAATGGCTATGTCACTGAACTCTCATGTAGTCAACTGTGGTTCGAGTCTCGGAGCCGGTGGCTTAAACTCACACTGGGTGCATGTGCGTGCATGCCCAAGATCCCGAGAGGAGAATGGAGAAGAAGGGATTGTGGCGTGGCCATCCCCCCGGGGGGTGATTTCTTGCTTTCTGTTTCTCTGTCTCTCTGTGTCTTTCTGGCGAGCACACATGCCCTATAGCAAAAACCTCTCCCCTCAAAAAAAAAAAAATTTTTTCTTTTAGAATTATTTATCTAATTTTACTTATTCATTCATTTATTTTAACTTGACCAGAGAGAGAAAGAGAGAGAGAGGGAAAAAGAAAGCAAGACACCAGGTCTGGGACTCGAACCGTGGTTAGCCACATGGGAGTGTCCAGCACCTCAACCACCACAACACCTGCTTGTCCCAAGAAAAAGTGATTTTTACCAAAACAAAGCACAACTATACTCAGAGCAAGAGGTGGCAAAACTCATAACTTGATAACCCGTATTCTCCATCTTTTGCTTCTTCTCTGTCTGCCTCTGCACGTCTGCCACATTGCCGTCACGACTCTGTGACTGATAGCCACACAGAGCGCCAGGCGAGGTCAAAGACTAGGTTGCTAGGAAAAAGCAGACAGAACTAAATGTTGACCAACTCTTGGCAGAAAACACTGCAATAGCTCTTTGGGTTTGCAGTGGTGGGGTCACCAGGGTCAACCCACAGCAGTGACTCAAACCTTTTCCTCTCAATAGGCCTCTCAGGAGGGGACATAGATTCTCGTGAGGGGAGGTAGGCTGACCCTTCTCTGGAGAGATGTGACACTGCACCTTTTGGGAATTACCCAGGGCGGCGCCCCAAGCCTCTATAAATGGTCCCCTACACTGACACGTCAAGCTGGACACAGCAGGAAGAGCCCCTCCATTGCCCTTTTCTTTGATGTGGGGTCATTGGCCTCTGGGTTCCCACAGTACTTCCTACCCAGCCTCCACCACTCAGTGCACCACAGAGGGGTTTGTTGCATCTATTGCCCCTGAGTCTTGGTCTTGCTTGCCACCCTGGGGCTTCTACAGCGCTGCTGCTTGGTGAGAATTGTCACCAGCAGGCAAAGATTTCCACCACCACCACCCCCCGCCTCTCATCATCCTCCTGCTCCAGGGTCACAGCCTGGATGGTGTACCAAACA
>NW_006160024.1:1070984-1087739 GCF_000334495.1 Tupaia belangeri chinensis
GTCTCCATTCTCACACATATTCCTATGAGGATCCTCACTGGACGGTGTACTGAACTCTTAGCACACTGCTTTTGGAAAAATATTTTAAACACATGAAGAAATATAGAGAAGACTGTAACAAATAACTTACATCCCCATAGCTTTCTTCAATCTTATTACTTCACTGTATTTGCGTCAAGGTTTCTCTTAGTTCATTTCACGTTATTATTACAGAATACCATGAACTGGGTATAGCAAAAAAGAAAAGAAAAAATATATTAAGAAAAGAAATGTATCTGGGCTAGTCAGAGGTGCAGCAGTAACACAAAGCTCTACAATATTGGATCTGCATGGGAAGGTCCCAGGTTCCATTCCCAGGCCTTCCTTACAAGCTGATGCACTAGCCCATGATCTGAGATAGCTGAGGTTAGGTGTGGACCGTGGTGTGAACATCACATTGAGGGTCTGTATCTCTCTTTTTCTCTCATAGAAGAAATAAATTAATTTTAAAAAAAATGAAAAGAAATTTCTTAGAGATATGGAGGCTGGGAAATACAAAACTGAGGGGCCCAGATTTGATGAGGGCCTTCTTGCTGGGTCAACTGTGGTGGAAGGGCAAGAGAGCATGCATATGAGAGAGCAAAAGAGTGAGAAGGGGCCAAGCTTACTTGTAACAACCCACTCTCACGGTAACTAACCCACTCTGCCATGAAGACACTAATCCATTTAGGAGGGCAGAGCCCTTATGACCCACTTGCCTCTTCTTAGGCTCACCTCCCAACACCGTTGCATTGGAGACTAAGTTTCTAACACAAGAAGTTTGGGGCAGGTATGCAAATCACAGCAGGCTCTTAAAAAATATGTAAGGGAGGCAGATGGAGGCACAGCAGCAGTGCCACAGTGCAAGGCTGACCTACCTGGGAGACTCTAGGCTCACATTCAGAGACCTCTCTGAACACATGGGACGTGCATATGCCCATGATGTGGACCTGGCTGAAGCTCGGGGTGAATGTGAGGGTAAGGACTCTGTTGGGGGCTTCTGTCTCTCTGTCTCTCTCTCTCTGTCTCACTCATAGAATAAATTAATTAATTTTTAAAAATACATAAAATGGGGGTCAGTAGGTGGCGTGGTGGCTGACACACAGGACTCCCAGATGGCCGACCATGGTTCAAGTCCCAGACCTCACGGCTTGCTTTCTCACTCTTCTTCTCTCTCTCTTGAGTGCACATGACCTATAGAAAATTTAAAACTAACAACAATAATAAATAAAATTAAACAAATCCTTCTTTTTAAAACCTACATAAGACATTACAGACACAGTAGAAGTCCTCCTTGATCTCATCCCTCATCTCCACTTCTCAGATAAGCTGTGACCTTGAATTTTCCGTGTTAGTCAAGGCTCTTCCGGGAGTCAGAGCCAATAGGATGTGTAGAGGTACATAAGAGGAGATTTATCGGGGGAAGCAGCATGCAATTACGGCAGCTGAGAAATCCAGTGGGCTGTCTGCAAGCTGGAGTTCCTGGGATTCTGATAGTGTGGCTTAGTCCAAGTCCAGAGGCCTCAGAGGCAGGGAAGTTGATGATGTGACTCAGTACAAGGCTGAAAGCCTGATAGCCTGGGGGACGAGGCGGAAGTGGGTGAGAATCCTGCAGTCTGAAAGCAGACAGGCCTTGAGCTCTGAGGCCCAAGCAGCAGCAGACTATCTTGCTCACTCTGTCTTCTGCATTTGCTCTCCCCAGGACGCTGGTTGTTTGACACATGCCCACCCACACAGAGAGGAATCATCCCAGCCCCCGTGTGTTCTCTCCTGAATCCACCCTCAAGGATACACCCCGAGTGCTTTCTGAGGTATTTAGGGAGAGTTAAGTATTTCTTAGTCCAGACAAGGTGACCCCCAAAACTAACCATCAAAGTATATGCTAATCTCAAGTATCTTTTTTACATTCTCCTATGGTGTTCCTCTACTATAGGAAGAGACTAAGACGTCGTTTTGTAGCTTTTTAAATTTTATAGAAATCTATCCTGCTGTAATATCCCTCTAAAACTAGGTTTTAAATGTATCCGTACAGATCCATGTAGCTCTAACTTCTTTATTTTCACCGCTGTGTAATATTCTCTTTTACGTGACAGTTATCACAATTTATCTATTTCCTTTTGGAGGTCAGTTTTGGTTTTTTTACATTTCTCACTACTACAGACAACGCTGCATGAATATGTACGCACACGTGTAGCTCTGTTGCACACTCCCATCAGCACGGTCTGAGGCCCTTGTGCTTGCTATTCATGCCAGTACCTGGCAGAGGCAGGCAAATACATTGGTCAATCTAGTACATTAGTATTTCTATGGTTAATTTTTTAACTTTTTCAAAGTTTGCTATAGGGTATGTGTGCTCACTGGAGAGAGACAGACACAGAAGGCGGAGGGAGAAGTCATCCTCCACTGGGATGGCCACGCTGCAATCCCTTGCCCTTCATTCTCCCCTTGGGATTTTGGGCACACATACACACATGCCGGTGTGCTTCTCAAGCCTTTGGGTCCGGAATTTGAACTGCGCAGGGAGCCATGTGGGATCCAGCTACCTTAACCACTACTCCACTTGGCTGGTCCTTTATGGGAAATTTGAAATGTCAACTTAGCTGGAATGTTTCTGTGAGGGCGTTTCTGGATGAGACTTACATTAACATTAGTGAACTTTTAGTAAAACAGGTTTTCCTCCATAATGTGGATGGGCCTCATCCAATCAGTTGTAGACCTGCATGGAATGAAAGGCTGACCTTCCCCAGAAAGAGGGAATTTTCTAGCAAACGGATCTTCAGATTTCATCTACAACGCTGGCTCTTCCAGGGGTCTCCAGAGTGATGACCTTTGAACTTGGACTGCAAGACTCATCCCTCTCTCTGCAGAATTGGATCTGCCGTCTTCCGTAATTTCTCAGTAGCATGTCATATTGGCTCTGATTCCCTGGAGAATCATGACTAATATCGGTGTGGTATCTCTTTGTTTTTTGAGTTTGCATTTTTCTGATTAGTAAGAGATTGACCATTTCGTCAAGTGTTCATTTGCCATTTGGGTTGTCTTACTTATGATTGGGCAGTGGCTCTTGCCCATTTTCTCACTGGGCCACTTGCTTTTCTCCAAGGTTTGCAGGTATTGGCATGTTTTGGATTCTGCCTTTCTGTTGTTGATATGACAGCATTGCAAATATCTATTTCTGGCTTGACATTTAACATTTTTTATAATTTTTAAAAATTTGAATGTATTTATAGTACAAAGAAATCCATTGGTTTTATTTAGCTTTCAGTTCTGTATTTTTTTACTTATTTATTTTTTGGGAGAGATTTTTGCTATAGGGTACGTGTGCCTGCTGGAGAGACAGAGAGAGAGAAAGTGAGAAATCAACCCCCAGGGGGATGGGCCAAACCACATTCCATTCTCCTCCATTCTCCTCTCAGGATTTTGGCGCACACACATAGGCACCTGGTGTAAGTTTCAAGCCACTGGTCTGGGACTCAAATTGCTGTTGGCCATGTGGGAGTCCAGCAATGTAACCATTTTGCCATCTGCTGGTCCTTTTGTATCTAGTTTAAGAAAACAATTTCTGGGGCCCCCAGGTGATGTGGTGGTTAGGGCACTGGACTCCCACATGACTGACCATGGTTGAAGTCCCAGACCTGGTAGCTTGCTTTCTCACCTTCTCTCTATCTCACCAAATTAAAATAAAAATGAAGAAATAAATAATATTAAATAAATATTTAAAAAGAAAAAAATAATTTCTTATGCTCATTCATAAACGTAGTCTATGTTTTCTTCAAATTATTTAAACTTGTTGCTTTTTATACTTAGGTATTTAATGAACCTAGGATTATTTTTCTATGCTGTGATGTAAGAATATAATATTATTATTCTTGTATGGATGGCCTATTATTTCTAAGTTACACCTTTGGGTGAAGCTGTTTAGCAGCCATCCCTTTGTCTGGGTCCATACTCTTCTTTGCCTCTGTTTTCACCACCTCCAGACTAGGGAGAGGCAAGTGAGACCCAAGGAGGAAAATGCAAGGAAGCACTCACTTTGAGGCACCAACTTGCCGGGCCATGAGAAAATGAAGGATTTCTTAAAATTTGTACCTAGGCACTTCATTGACCTGCCCTCATCCTGGCCCTGGCCCCCACCATTTCCTGCTGCTTCCCAACAGTGAAGCCACGTGTACATGTACACAGTCAAGCATGCTGTGTTTGCTGTGTTGTTCTACTGCTAGAATTAAGGGAAAATAAACTTGCTGGTATAACTCTATCAAAACTGAGTAAACAAGATATAGACCAAAGGAGGCATGACTGTCACCTTCCTGAATTACCAAGTACCGTTCCTCACTGTCTTGAGTTTGAGAACCCATGGTTTTTGGCTGGATTGACAAGAGCCTTGAGTGCCAAGGGCAAGTGTTCCCAGAGTAGGGACTTGAATCAGAAGAGGAAAGGGAACACATGTGTCTTTTAGAAAACAATAGCTCTGGCTTCTGTGGTCTGAGACCTGAAATGGGCTGAGAAATCAAGAAGTTCCTGCAAAGGCAAGCAGAGAGAGGAAAGTGGATGGCAGCCCTTCTGAGGTGGGTGTAGCCATGCACACGGAGGAGGGATTCCATGCAAGGTTAGATAGGGCAGGACTCAAAAATTACTAATAGAAAGTGTGGGGGGAGGCGCAGGTGATGGTGCTGTGCTAAAACGTGAAGCTCTGCAAGGCTGCCCTCCTGGGAAGGGTCCAGCTTTGCGTCTGAAGACCTCCCTGAGTGCAACAGCCCAGGCAGTGGGGGTGGATCTCACAGTGAAAACCCTACTGAAAAGGCTCGCTCGCTCGCTCTCTCTTTCTCCTCTCTTGTTCATTGAAGAAATAAACCTGAAAAAAATTTACCAGATGAGGGGCCAGCAGGTGGTGTGGTGATTAAGGTGCTGGACTCCCCACATGGCCAACCTTGGCTTGAGTTGTTAAAAAAAAAATTTACACAAACCAAAATTTAACAGTTTAAACAAAGGGTAGGCGATTTAAATCAGGCAGCCTCCCGGAAGATGGTTTCAGAGAGACTACAACTAGCCCTACAGCTAGCCCTGCAGTTTACAAGGAATGTGTGTGGGTGGAACAGGAAAAGTGGTGTGTGTGGTAGGAAAAAAGGAGTGTTGTCCAAAAACCTAGGTGCATAGTGAGGTAGAGAGACCATTGTTACAGGTGGGAGGAGGCTGCACAACCAGGCCAAAAGGTGGGCTTTCTGTGACCAGCTGAAATGTGATGAGCGTGATTGGCTGGGGGGGTGGGTCGGGAACAGCCTAACAGGTACGATGATTTCCGCTTATCCAGAGGGATCCAAATGTGAGAGTACATCGGCCATTTTAGGCCAGGATAGTTTACTTGATGAGTCCTGGACCCAGCAGCTTGAAACTCATGCAGGGCGTGTGTATATGTGTGCCCAAAATCCAAGGAGGAGAATGGAGGAGAAAGGTCCGTGGCTTGGCCAGCCCCCTTGAAAGGTGATTTTTCACTTTCCCTCTCACCGTCTCTCTCTGTCTCTCCAGTAAGCATACATGCCCTCTAGCAAAAATCGTTTGTTTTTTTTTTTTTAATGTACTAGATGGGTCTACTAAGGCTTCCCCCTTAGTGGTAAGGCCTTAAACAAGGAAGGAGTCCACAAGAAAGTGACTGTTTGCTTTGGGTGAGTTTGAAGTTAGGACATCTGGGTATGCTGGAAGTACAAGAGCCCTGGCTGGGAGGAATGCCCCTCACCCATGTGCACACACACACACACACACACACACACACACTCCTCCCTATTCTTCAGGCCCTCCTCAAACGCCAGCGTCCCATGGGCTTTCTCAAACCTGTCTCTATTGGAACTGGCAGGAAACATCCCCCAACTAGCCAGCCAGGTTTACTTATTGTTACCAGGCTGAAAAAGAGGCTGTTATTTCACAGCAGAGATAAAAGTTAACCACAGATTAGGACTGCGCAGAAATATCGATGACTTCATTCCCCTGAGTACTAGCCTGGGGGAAGTGCTCTCCCCTCAGCTGCCAAACCAGTTTAGCCAGTTCTCTGCTCCTCAGACTGCAGTTCCAGACTTAAACAAAAGCCGGGCCCCATGAATAGGCAGCTTTCACCAGGGCTCTGAGTCACCCTGCGGGCCTACTGCGTGCTCCGCACCTCCACGTCTGATTGGAGGAGGTCTCCGTTGACTTCCCGCCCTGCCTTTGCGCTGGACCCTCCCAGCCGCACTCCCTCTCTCATTCCAACCTTTATCTGGCCGCACCATCACCGGGGAGACTCCCAAACAGAAAACCAGACAGGAAAGAGCAGACAGAAGTTACAAAATACAAGTGCCCGTGTTCAGAGATGGACTGCTTTCTCGGTTCTGACCGTGAAGGTTTAGGACTTGGTAATTTATCCCTCTGGGAAATGTAAACATGGTTCACAATTCGTGCTGTGTCTGAAATAAAAACCCAAGTTACTATTGTTGGTTCCAAAATGTGAGGCCACTGTACTAGTGGCGCGGGGAAACAAGAGTGTAGGAAGCAGAAAGCACTCAGGCTGCTCTAGGGCACAGTCCTGTTCCCCTGGGACCTCCCTGTGCTCAACTGGGGACCTTCTGAAGCATGTGACATTCCCCACCCACCTCAGCTTTGGCTGTCACAGGACCAGGGTGGTGTGGGTGTCAAGAGAAGCCACCTGGAGTTTTGGTGGGTGGGGAAACTGAACTCTAATAGGAAGGACAGGGATCCTTAAGGCCAGGTAGGGCAGGGCACTATGGAGGTGCTTCAAGACTATGAGGATACTTTGTAGAAAGCAGCTGACGGTGCCATTTCTGTTCCCAAGGATGGAAGGAAAAGCAATCACAAATGACAATGAAAGAGATTCCTCCTGCCCAGTGCTCCCCTGGCCTTCCGGGGAGGGTCTGTACCCCTCAGTTTACTGCTCTACAACCCCCAACTCCCAGCGTGCTCCTTTTCTGTTCCAAACCCATTCTTATGGTGGCTGCCCTCCCCCCACTCCTCCTGCTGCTCCACGTGCAATCTCTTTGTCTCTTTGTCCCCTTCGGCTGGCCCTGTTCCTGCTCAGCGCACACTCTACTCCACTTTGCTTGATTCTGCTTTTAGACCTCAGTGTATTCCAGCTGCTGCAGAAACCTTCCTGGGGCTCACACTGTTTTCTCCTTGGGCCCTCCTCCCAGGTTACCCTGCCCCTTATCCTTTCCACACCTCATTAAGCATGAACCAGTGTTACATCTCTGAGGATGCCCAGTGGGGTAGAAAAATGGATTGGAGGGGGTAGTGCAGAATCTAGAAGCTTCAGAAAGACAATGGTGTTAAGACGATGTCAGTGCTGCCACCAGGTCAAGAAGCTCCAGGTTAGTGAGAACCAATGAGATGGTGCTCCAGGGGTCAAGGAGAGCAAGAAAGAGAGAGAGTGCAGAGCAGGCGGGCAGCTCAGAATGCAGGGGAAGGGTAGACTCATAGGCTAGAGGGACCGCTGGAGGAGACAGGAGACACACTGCCACCGCTCAGCATGGCGCTGGGGGACAGAAGTGCTGGCACGCAGCAGATCAACCACAGCACTCTGTTTCCAATGCACCCCAGGTCCCGACACCCCAGAGAGCAGCAGCAGCCCTGGGCACAGGTGCGGGCACTACGGGCAACACCCACTTAGAGAGAAACAGGACGGGCATGCTGAGAGCTGCAGGCTTCCGTAGCTGAGAGATCTTCGAAGGCCCAAGTTGGATTCTAAGTGTGATTCTTCTGTTCAAGAGAGATTTTTGCTATAGGGCATGTGCATGCAGAAAGGCAGGAGACAACCACAGCATAATCCCTTCTCCTCCATTCTCCTCTTGGGATTTTGGGCATGCACGCACACACATTTGGTGGTTTCTCAAGCCACAGGCCGGGGGACTCACACTGTGCAGTTGGCTTTGTAGGAGTCAGCCACCTAACCACCACGCCACCAGCTGGCCCTAGATTTTGTATAAAGAATAATAATACCTGTCATAAGAGCTGAGTGGAAGCACACAACAGTGGAACAAATTCCTTATCTGTTCTTTTCAAAAAGAGAAAGGACAAGAACAGCCCCTGCTTTGGCACCCAATCTGGCTCGCCGCCCCTAACTCGCAGCGTGACCGTGGGCAGAAGGCAAAGCCGGCGTCCACTATGGGGACTCCGTGGCTATTTTGATTTTCAGTAATGAAACAACATGCTGTTTCAGGAGATGCGTGCAATCTAAATGAAATAGTAACATCTGCGAAATTTCTTAGCATGGTCCCAGCACATAGTAGGAGCACAACAAATGTTTGCTTCCCTTCCGAGAAGCTCTGAGGCCTTGAAAGTGACTATGGTCAGGAAGGAACCCGAGTTTGCCTTCACTAGTATAAATCTGGACACAGGCCTGCACTAAGTGGCCCCTAACAGCACCTCTGGGGCCCTCAGGAAACTCGCCACCCCCTGCCCCCCAGAAAACATTAGTATCTACCAGTGTCATCTTTCCAGTGTCCTTCATACCTGACAGGGGGCACCCCTGGTCAGGCCAGGGTAGCATTGTCTCCTGAGGCCAGCACAGCCCTGGCTGCTCGGAAGAGACACACAACTCTTTGTTTAAAAAAAAAAAAAAAAAGTAAATGGGTCAGCAGGTGGCAAGGTGGTTGAGGCGCTGGATTCCCACATGGCCACCCGCCATTTGAGTCCCGGACCTGGTGGCTTGCTTTCTTACTTCCCCTCTTTCTCGCTCTGGTGAGTGCACATGCCCTATAGCAAATTAATAATAATAAAATTAAATAATTCTTAAAAAAAAAAAAAGTAAATGTGATCCAAGAGATGGCGCAGTAGTGGATGCAGTGCTCTGTGAGGACCCAGGTTCTGAGCCCTCTCTGAGTATGGACATGCAGGACATGCAGGTGCCCGTTCTCCAGGGCTCACTGAGCCTGAGGGTGGATCGTAGCATCAAGACCGTATTCCAGGTACTCTCGCTCTCGCTCTCTGTCTCTATTGCTCACGGAAGGAATACTTAAACTTCAAAAAGTGTTTAGAATGAGTAAATGGGTGAATGCAAAAATAGGAAATAACATCAAAGAGAGAACGAGAGCAAAATAAAAATTACGACTGGGGCTTTGCTTTCCTTTTTTTCTTTCTTTCTCTCTTTTTTTGGAAAGGTTTTTTTTTGCTATAGGGCGTGCGCGCTCACCAGACAGACAGGAAGAGATAGAGAGACCGAAAGTGAGAAATCAACCCCCAGGGGAGATGGCCACGCCACAATCCCTTCTCCATTCTCCTCTTGGGATCTCAGGCACGCATGTTCATGTGCCCGGTGCCCGGTGTGAGTTTAAGCCACCGTATCCTGGACTCGAACTGCAGTGGACTATGTGGGAGTCCAGTGACACAGCCATTATGCTAACTGCTGGTCCCTGGGCTTTGCTTTTAATCTGAAAATTGGGTCACCTACCTCATTTTAACCTCTTTCTAAATGAAATCTCACTGTCAGTAAATCAAGTGTGGCTTAGAACTTGCACTGTGGGAAGAAGAGAAAGAGTACTTGCAGCCCTGAAGGCTTGAGTCTGTCTAGTGAAGCAGGATGTGGCCGGTTCCTAGTAGGACTGTGTTCAGAAGGGACTTGCATTTGGAGTCCGTCCTTTCTAGGCGTGCACATGCTCCCAGGCACTGGGGCGTCCTGCATGTCACCATGACTGGAGATCCCCTCCACTGCTCAGTCACCTTTATCTGACTACAGCACCCTGAGTCCCCCGCACTTGGACACCCCCGAGCCCGGCTCCAGCGACTCAGAACTGCTCGGGTCCCTCTCAGAGCCCCTGCTGCCCGATGCCTCCCTGCCCTGTCCAGTTCCCTGCTGCCCTCCTCGGTCCCAACTGTGGAAACTTCTCTGCGGCTTCTCAGCTTCACAAGAAAGGGCTCATGCTTTACAGGCCTCCAGCTCTCTTCTCTTCTTGGTGGTGAACTAACACAGCACATTGCTTGGGTTTGAGCTTTAGGTAATCTTTATTTTTCTTTATAAAATTCATATATGCCTACGTTCTCATTGGAAATAATTTATACGATTTAGAGAAAGCAAGAGTCTCTCTGAACTTTCCTACTTTCCATTACGTTTTCGTTTCTGTGAGCTGGGTGGTCATCTCCTTTATCCATTTTTCTGTTGAGTTACCGGTCTGGGTCTTTTTCTTACTGGTTTATAGGAGTTCTTGATTGAATCTGGAAAATAATCCAGAATTTACCTTTGTGTGTGTGTGTGTGTGTGTGTGTGTGTGTGTGTGTGTGTTTGTGCACATGCCATGGTCTGAGCCAGCTGGGGCTAGGGGTGAACTACAGCATGGGGGACCTGTTGGAGGTGCTCATGTCTCCATCTCTCCCTGTCTCTCTCTATTAAAAGAAATGAATAAACTTTAAAAGAAATTGATTGCCTCTGTATTGAACATGTATAGACTTCATTTCTTTTTTAAAAAACTTTATTTAATTTTACTTATTCATTTACTTATTTTAATTTGACCAGAGAGATAGACTCATAGAGAGAGAGAGAGAGAGAAAGTGAGAAAACAAGCCACCAGGTCCAGGACTTGAACCGTGGTTGGCCATGTGGGAGTATCCAGCACCTTAATCACCATTCCAACTGCTGGTCCCCTAGACTTCATTTATTATTATTCTTTAAACAATATAGTATTGGGTCCATGATACACCCTTCTCTCACTCTTTTTTAAACTATTTATACAACCCCTACCTCATATTCAGTGTTATAAATAATATAAAGATGATTTAAAGTATACAGGCAGATGTGTGTAAGTTACATGCAAGTACCACACCATGTTGCATAAGGGACTTGAGTATCTACGGATTCTTACATCTACAGGAGGTCCTGGAACCAATGCCCTCCCGATACCAAAGGGACAGCTGTATACATACATACCTACATACACACATATGACAAATCTCTTATGCTGTCACTTGTCTTTTATGTCAGCTGACAACAATTTCTGATTTTGAATCAGAAGTTTCACATGTTGGTGAAGGCACACTTTTCTGTCTCTATTCGCCTTTGTGGTTTGTGTCTTGCTCAAGGCCTTCCCTGCCCTTCTCTAAGGCTATGAAGGAGCTCTCCTCTATTTTCTTACAGTCTTTCTCCCATGAGTAGGCAATGGCCCAGCTCATTTGCTGATGACCCCTCCCTCGATGGTGTGAAAGGCCACCTTGACCCCAGCTCTCATGGGTCTGTCTTCAGGGGAATTTTGAGATTGTTTTTGCTGCACGGTGTCCGGAACTTCTTCTTCCCTAATTCTTGGAAAAGTTTACTGTCTGCTGCTGGCTTTCTGTCTCCCCTCCCTGCCCAGGTGAGGAGTCTGTCCAGAGGTTGCGCTTTGAACAAAGTTTGGCTTTATCTCCAGTCCCTATTTGCTAACTCATTTGAGAATTCTGCCAGAGATTAACATCAGAAGTACCCTCCTAGAGTTTACTTAGTCTGCTCCCTGAAAACTAGCGCATTTGTCTGCCCTGGCTGTCTTCTGGCACCTCAGAGAGTGACTGGTCTCTGCATGACCTTTCGTTGGCCAAGCTCCCCCAAAAGAAATGTCCGCCTGCAGAAAAAGTAGAAAAAAATCCTTTTTTTGCAGTGGAAATCTACTGCAGACAACAAACCTATCCTAGCCCTTTTTTTCTTCTTTCTTTCTGTCTTTCTTTCTTTCTTTTCTTTAGATTTTTCTATACGGCACATGTGTTTGCTAGAGACAAAGATAGTGAGAGAGAAAGTGAGAAATCATCCCCGGGGGGATGGCCATGCTGAATGATTTTCAAACTGTCATGTTCGGGACTCAGACCACAGTTGGCCATGTGGGAGTTCAGTGCCTCAACCATCACACCATCTGCTGACCCCAGCTCTAACTTTTTTTTTTTTTTGAGAGGTTTTCACTATAGGGCACGTGCGCTTGCCAGACAGACAGAGACAGAGAGACAGACAGCAAGAAATCACCCCCCAGGAGCATGGTCATGCCGCAATCCCTTCTCCTCCATTCTTCTCTCTGGATCTTGGGCACGCACGCACACGTACCCGGTGTGAGTTTTAAGCCACCAGGCCGGGCCACCACCCGCGGTCGACTATGTGGGAATCCAGCGACATAGCCATTACGCTAACTGCTGATCCCCCAGCACTGACTTTTAAAACACGACTTTTGGACCGTAAGAATTCCCTTTTCTTTTTCTCTTTTAGGTTTTTGCTATAGGGCATGTATGCTTTCTGGGGAGAGACAGAGAGAGGGAAAGTGAGAAGTCATCCTTCAGGGAGGATGGCCACTCGGCAATCTCTTCTCTCCCATTCTCTTGGGATTTGGAGCATGCACACGCACACACACACACACACTCGGCATGATTTTCAATCCACCAGATCCGGGGCTCAAACTGTGATTAGCCATGTGGGAGTCCAGTGCCTTAGCCCCTACGCCACCTGTTGGCCCCACAGGCTTCCTATTCTTCTCTCCCCTGCTTACCCTTGATATTATCATTTCAAATATTGCAGAGTATTCCCAGTGTACTGCTTTTTTGTTTGTTAAATTTCACCAGCTATTACACATGGGAAGGGGACACTTTGTGGGGGGATATTGTGTCCCAGTCTCTTGTTTAGAGGTACACACTTCTACAGCCATCGGGTCCCTGGTGCATCCTTCTCTAACTTTTTAAAAAATACTTGCTAATTTCTTCCATGAGCAAGAGAGACTGAGAAGAGAAAGAGCAAGCTGGAGAGACATTTTCAACAGGGTTCTTACGCTGCCCTACATCTTTAGTCTCTGCCAGTCCAGGTCACTGCCACATAGGGAGGTCACGGGGCATGAACTCGGGATCGTTTCCACATGGGCCCAGTGGTGTTATCGCTGTATTATTGGCACATTCCACTCTGCCAAGCCAGGAAATTCGTCTCTTAGTCACCTCACCTGCAAAGTACAACTACTAATGCTGCCCTCAGCCCAGCCAGGGTGGTGTGAGAGGCTAAGACACTGTGCTCTACAGCCTGGAACTGCTAGGAAACCCATGTTCAATTCCTGCTCCAACCTAAAGGCCAGGCGCAGTAGTACATGCCTGCAATCCCAGCAGCTTGAGACTGAGGCGGGGGGACTGCATGTCCAGTTCCCCTGCCTGGCCCACCTTCTCCCACTTTCGATGCCTTTTCTGCCCAACCCTCTGTCTACTGAGGATTTAAAAAATCTGTCTTGCCACAAGGACAAAAAAAGCCCTAGATGCCTCAGAAAGATATGTAAAATGGAATATCTGCTCCCTGATCATGAAGAACTCACTGCAGGTGTAGATACATGGAGTAGAATCTTTAAGACATGGCATACATTGGGTCATGAGGGTGGGAACAAACTGCTGCTCCCATTATGGTTAAACAAAGCAGGTCTAGTCCAGTGGGTGGTGTGGTGATTAAGGCTCTGGACTCCCACATGGCCAACCACAGTTCAAATCCTGGGCCTGGTGGCTTGCTTTCTCACTTTCTCTTTCTCTCTCCCCCTCTCTCTCTTTCTGGTGAAATTAAAAATAATAATCATCAAAATTAAATAATTCTTATAAACAAAAAAAAAAAAGAAAGAAAAAAAAAAGCTCACCATTTTACTGTTGGAGGTGAAGACCAGATCCCCTTTTGAAGGCACACGTGATGAAATAAATAAAACAGGGAGAATCAGAAGACAGGGTGAGGATAGTCCTGGCTCTGACACCTTCTTGCTGTGGCACCTGAAAGAGCCCCTTCACCTCTCTGGACTGCAGCTTCCTCATTTGCAAAATGGAGAAGGTCCCGTCTACATCCTCGTGTTCAGGGCATTGCACAAGCTAACGGGAACAGCTTTGCCAACAAAAAGATACAGAATTGTTGGCGCAACTCTTTTCATGGGAGCCAAGCCCAGCGCCTGCCTCGGGGCCTGGCTGTGTCCTCACCAACACATGTATATGTGTGTGTGTGTATGTTGGGGGAGCTGGTCCCCCTCCTGGCCTTGGGGTCTTAATAATCTTCCTCATACAGTACAAGTCAACCAATTTTACTTTGTAAAATAAAAGTGGGAAGCATTAGAACTGGGCTTTTATAAGTTTGTTTTGTTTTTGAGTTTTATAAGTTTTACAAGGTGAAACCCAGTATTCAGATCACTGGTAGAAGTGTCTCTTGGGGTTTTATGGTTTTCTAAGATTGAGTCTGGGGAACATTTTAGACCAGAAAGAGCACCAGGCTAAGAGGTTCCACAGCCAGAGCTGAAGAGTACTGAGCTAGAAACACTCCCTCCCAGGGAAGGGAGCCGTTCCTGGGAGTCCTGGCCTTTCTGGACCCTCTGTCTCCAGACAGGCCTAATTGCCTCGGAAAACTGAACCTGATGTATGGTCTTCCTTCCCAGACTATCAAGCTGCTCCTGCCTGGCTGTTGGGGATTTGTGGAGAGCAACCTTCCAATCACATGATGTGTGATTTTGAAAGGCATCTCTGAGGTGATTTTGAAAACCAGTTCAGGAAGCTGGAAAGGAACAGTTCCTAGAATCCTGTGTGGCTGCTGGGTGCCAAGATGGACCTGAGGTAACGAGGAGCCAATGGCAGGGGAATCTTGCCAAGTAGACAGATGGGTCAGGATGGAGGGAGGCAGCTTCCAGAAGTCTTCAAGATGGTCCTGACGCTTTTGTTCAGCCAGTGTTAGCCAGGGTTTCAGTGTTGCCCCTTTCCCCTCCCCTGTGCCATCCTGGCTCTCTCCCCACTTCAGTGCCTTGGCGGGGACTTCCCTCCAGCTTCCATCCCAACCAAGTCTCAGTTTCTCTTCTCTCATTGACCTCCCATTTTCCACACCTCCAGTGACAATAATCAAAGAACCCATCCAAAATGGCAGCTGCACACATGGCCCCAGGGATACAGATACTGCAGTGAATTCTCTGCCAGGCTGGGAAATCATCTCCTGTAGTCACCTCATCTGCAAGGTAAGGTTAATGATGCTGGCGTCAGCCCAGCCAGGGTGTTGTGAGTGGTAAAGATGCTATGCTCTGGAAGGCTGGGACCACTTGGGAGGCCAGGAGCAGTGGTTTTGTGCCTTTAATACCAGTGACTCTGGAGACTGAGGCAGGAGGACTGAGAATTCAAAACTGGCCTGGGCAACTTAGCAAGCCCCTCTCTTAAAATATAATAATAAAGAAAAATTAAATAATACTGGCCTTATATAATATGTTGACTACATTTAATAAGACACAGGGGTCAGCTCTTTGCTCTAGTAGTTAAGGGAGTCGGATCCCACATGACTGACCACTTGATTCAAATACTGGTCCTGGTGAGTTGAAACACACACTAGCCACATGTGTGTACATACACAAAATACCAACAGGATGGAGAAATGGGAGAGAAGTGATTGTAATACAATCATGCCCCACTGAAGAATGCTTTCTTCCTCTTCCTCTTCCACCTCTTCCTCTCTGTTTGTTTCTCTCTGCCTCTCTCAGAGCCCATGCACCCTCTGACAAAAGCAAACCCAAGACTCAGATTAAAAATATTTTCTAAGTTGGAACCAGCAGTTAGTGTAATGGCTGTGTCGCTGGACTCCCACGTGGTCGACCGCGGTTCGTGTCCCGGACCTGGTGGCTTGAGACTCACGCCGGGCGCGTGTGCGTGCGTGCCCAAGATCCCAAGAAAGAAAGAGAGAAAGTAAGAAAGAAAGAAAGAAAGAAAGAAAGAAAAAAAGAAAGAAAGAAAGAAAAATACTATTCTCCCTTCCCTGTTCCTACCTGGGATCACCTCTCATTTATCCTTAAGAGTACGTCAAGGCAGTAAAGGCAGGAGAGGTGAGGCCTTCAGCAGAAGAGTCCTCATGGCTCCTGTGAAGTAGTCATTTCAGGGTAAAAGAAATGAAGAGTTCCTATTGATAATTCAGCCTTCAGCAAACAAGCTAGCGTGGTAGGGAGCTCCTCTAGCTAGCCTTCTATCTCTGTCTCTGTGTCTCTGTCTCTCCTGCTTCCGTCTTCTAATTTTTTGTAATTATTCCTTTTTAAAATTTTTAAAAAAGTTTTTCTCTTGCTCTCAGCTCCACCTTTTGTCTTGTTAATAATCTCCTCTTGTCCTTTCACCCAGGCAGGATAGGCGAGGCCTTCAGCAAAAGATTCCTCATGGCTCCTGCGAAGTAGTCATTTTGCCCCTTGATTCCTCATGGCTCCTGTGAAGTAGTCATTTTGCCCCTTGCAGTTTCCTATTTTGTGTTTTTTTTTAAAGGAAAACAATAATTATAATTTTTTCCATTTTTTTCCTGTCTTTTTTTTTCTGTTTTGTTGTTGTTTCTTTCTCTTTTGTTTTCTTTTTTCTCATCTCTCCACTCCTCAGATGACTAGAAATCACCACAGGACCACAAGAAATATGGGAAAGCAAGAAAATACCTCATATCCAAGGGAAAAGAATAACTCCTCTTCATCCACAAGCAGTTCAATGGAAATCATGGAAATGTCTGATAAAGAATTTAGAACATTCATAATGGCGAAGCTAACAGACATGGAAGAGAAGAGAGACAATGAACTGCAGAAGAGAAAGGAGAAAGAAGTTGATGAGTTTCAGGAGGTGAGGAAATTCTTGCAAGAACTAAAAGAGGAATTACATACTTTCAAAAATAATCAAACGGAACTGTTAGAGATGAAGACTATAATACAGGAAGTCAAAATCTCCCTTGAAAGTATTAAAAGCAGACTACATCATACAGAAAATAGAATCTCAGGCGTAGAAGAGAAAATTGCTGGCCTAGAAAAATCCACCACAAAGACT
>NW_006160024.1:1089673-1090276 GCF_000334495.1 Tupaia belangeri chinensis
CCACGCCGCAATCCCTTCTCCATTCTCCTCTCGGGATCTTGAACATGCACGCACATGTGCCCAGCATGAATTTAAGCCACAGGGTCTGGGACTCGAACGGCGGTCGGCTACATGAGAGTTCAGCGACATAGCCATTACACTAACTGCTGGTCCCAGAGGTCTTTAACTTCTTTGGTTATATTTATTCCTAAATATCTTATACTTTTGGTGGCTATGGTAAATGGAATAACTTTTTTCAGTTCTATCTCAGTCTGCCTGATATTCGTATAGAGAAATGCTATCGATTTCTGTATACTGATTTTATATCCTGTAACTTTACTGTAATCATAAATTACTTCCAGTAATTTTTTCATGGAGACCATTGGGTCTTTTATGTATACAATCATGTTATCTGTTACTAGAGAGAGTTTCACCTCTTCTTTTCCTATTTGAATGCCTTTTCTTTTTTCCTCTTTTCTGATTGCATTGGCGAGGACTTCCAGTACTATATTAAAAAGGAGTAGAGAACGTGGGCATCCTTGTCTTGTTCCCGTGTTTAGTGGGAACGTTTTCAGCTTTTCTCCATTCAGGATGATGTTTGCTATGGGTTTTTCATAGATGGCA
>NW_006160024.1:1092114-1105457 GCF_000334495.1 Tupaia belangeri chinensis
GGAGTGGGACCTAAGGAAGGACATTTGGAGAAGGGCTACGGAAGTAGAACATTGATGGGATGGGGAGGTGTGGAGTTATTGGTTGAAGATATCTTGATCAACGGGACTGGGGAGAAATGTTCACATATTGAAATGCTCACGTTGTAAGCTAAACAATGTGACTGAATGTATATAAAAACAATTTTAAAAATACCTATTCGATACCTGCAGTAAGATATATAGCCCCAGCTAGGTGCTACTTTATAGGATGTTCATTCTACTCACTGAGGCTTATGCCTAAAGCTGGACTTGTGTTCATGGAAATGTATATATCAGCTATGCTTGCTATGAAAAGATTCAGATTCATTAAGATCTTTAATGACTCAATAAAATATGGGGGGGAAAGTATAGAAAGCAAACATAGATACCAGAGACAGTGTGGGAGGAGAGTGAGAGATGGCAGAGGGTAAGAGATAGGGAATCAAGGATGGGGAAAAAAAAAAGCAAAACATACAGGAAACAAGAAATGGAAAATTATTTGTTGACAATAACATGTATGTTGATGTACTTGATTGAGCCAATATACAGTGTACTCTGGATGGAAAATCTCACTTTGTATGCTGTACAAATCTCACTGTAATGATGTATAGTGAATTAATGTAAATTAATTAATTTAAAAAAAAGAGTAAGTCAACAAGGTGTTTCCCTGAGGTCAACTTCCAACTCAAATGTTAGCAGGCACGCTTGAAGTACTTAAATAAAGTCTGTTATCCACTCTTGTAATATTTTTACATGACTGTGTTTCTAACACTGTACACATTTCCTGCCTTTAGGAACAGTGCACAAGGAATCTGAATTAAGTGTTTCCTTCAGGACCCAGAGCCATTTCAAAGTGGGATAATTGGTCTACCTCTACCGGCCTCCAGTTATACAAACAAACTCCTCCCACCTGGCAATGCTCCACCCACTGGCCCTTCACAGAGGCCAGACTGTCATTCTTGGATCTGCCTTTAAAGTCCCTTTTCTTCTTTGCCATGTTGCCTCTCTCTCTCTCTCTCTTTTTTTTTTCCCAATAGCTATAATACTTGTAAACAATACAAATAAGGACAGGAATTCATTCTACAATTAGCATGTTTTATTATAAAGCTATACAATTTTTTTTAATTTCAAGAAAAGCAGTTTAGCTTTAATAATTCAAAATTTTAAAAAATGCTAAGAGATCTTTGCTTAAAACTTAAAGCCAGGAAACAGGTTAGAATTCTGTTCAAATAGTACGTACATGAACCTATCTACAGTTCAAGAGAAGACAAAATCCTTAAATAAGGAAAACAAAGCATAGAAGAAAATCAGTAATGTTTTAGTGAAAAGTTGTAAGATTCTATTTCACCAGTGGAGTCTCATGTACTTATATCTTCTGTTGTGTTCTGATCTTCCCATTTAAGTTCTGGAAGATAACATTCAACTCCAGACTTGTCCCTACCATTAAGTTGGCCAATTTCTTGTTTTTGAACTCTTATTTCTGTGTGTCTGTGTTTAGTTTTCTTGGGACAGAACTCCCTTCAGAACTTCTTGGAGATCTGGTCTGTTGCTGGTAAATTCTCTCAAGTTTTGTTTATCTGAGAATGTTGTCTTTTCTTCCCATATGAAGGATACACTTGCCAGGTACAGTATTCTTGGTTGAAATAGTTTTTCCCTTAACACTTTGAATATATTTTCCCATTATTTCCTTACTTGCATTATTTCCAATGAGAGGTCTGCTGTTAGCCTGATGGAATATCCTTTGTAGGTAACTTGATGTTTCTCTCTTGTCAATCTTAGTATCTTATCTTTGTCTGTGGTTTTGGTCAATCTGTCTATAATGTGTATTGGAGAAGGTCTTGGGTTGATTCTATTTAGGGTCCTTTGTCTTTCTGGGGACTGGATCTTTGAGTGCCTCTCTAGGTTTGGAAAGTTTTCTTGCATGATTTCATGAAATAGATTATCAATACCCTTACTAGTCTCTTCACTTTTTGGGATACTGATTATCCATATGTTTGGATGTTTAATGGTATCTAGTATTTCTTGTATATTATTCTAATTTGGGGGCTATTTTCTCAGTCTTCATGATGAATTTTTCTAATCCAGCTATTCTATCTTCTACATCTGAGATTCAATTTTCTGTATGATGTAGTGGGCTGTTAATACTTTCAAGGGAGATTTTGACTTCCTGTATTATAGCCTTTATCTCTAACAGTTCCATTTGATTCTTTTTTATGGTGTATATTTTTCTCTTTCAGATCTTGCAAGAACTTTCTCACCTCCTGGAACTTGTCAGCTCTTCTGTGTCTTCTGGAGCTCACTGTCTCTCTTCTCTTGCATCTTTGTTAGCTTTGTCCCTATGAACAAATATTCTAAATTCTTTATCAGACATTTCTATGAGTTACATTGTACTGTCTGTGGATAAAGAGGAGTTATTCTTTTTCCTTGGAGGAGAGGTATTTTCTTGCCTTCTCATATTTCTTGTGCCCCTGCAGTGATTTCTGGTCATCTGATAGACTGTGCATTTCTCCCTAATTCTTGAAGTTCAATCTGAGTGTTCAGAGGCATCAGGAGGAGGTGATCTGCAATCTCTCTTCCGTTCCGTTTTTCACCCTAGTGTGTCAGATTCAGTGGGAACTGAGGAATAGTCTGACCCTAATAGTAATCAGATGTTTGGATACTGTTCGCTTAGACCTGTCTAGACAGTGTGTAGAGGCTCAGCAGCCAAGGGATGAAGTTAAAAGAAAAAGGAAAAGAAAACAGAAGAAGAAAGAAAAAAGACAATAAAAAGTTTTATATTTTAATTATAAAAAGCAAAAAATGAAAACTGTGTGGCATATTTCACAGCTCAAATTTGGTAGCCATCTGAGAAGGACCTGGGTTTGTGTCTCTCCTAAATGGGAGAGGGGAAAGGCACAAATTAGCAAGATAAAGGAGGGGCTTGAGAGCACAGGAAATACTTAAGAAAATTTTTTTTTAATTAAAAGACACAGGGAGACACAGCGAGACAGAGAGAGACAGACAGAAATGAAGGAAAGGATACAGAGGTTGTCCTACACTGTAGAAATTCATCTGGAGAGAGAAGTCTCAGTAGAAAATCTTCCTTTTTAGTCCCTGAAAGCAATATTTCACAGCTCAAGTTCAGTAGCCATCTCACCAGTGTTGCTTCTTGCTTGCTGCTGGCATATTTGTCACTCTCCCTGATTCTAGCCTCCTGCTCTACCTTGCAGCTCTCAAAAGTTCTTCGAGGAGGGAACCAGCAGTTAGCGTAATGGCTATGTCGCTGGACTCCCACGTAGTCGACCACGGTTCAAGTCCTGGACCTGGTGGCTTAAAACTCACCCTGGGCGCGTGTGCGTGCGTGCCCAAGATCCCGAGAGGAGAATGGAGGAGAAGGGATTGCGGCGTGACCATCCCCCCTGGGGGGTGATTTCTCGCTTTCTGTCTCTATGTCTCTGTCTGTCTGTCTGGCGAGCGCACGCGCCCTATAGTGAAAATCTCTCCAAAAAAAAAAAAAAAGTTCTTCGAGGAAAGCTTAATACCAAGGGTGGTTGAATGACTCTTAAAAGGGAGGGAAGGCTGAAGGCTGAGTTTGCAGAAGCTTAGATCCTGGGTGACTGACTCTTGCGTTCTTAGCCCCAGCAAGCTGATGCTGTGGATCTAACTAACTGCTAGAAGAGAAGGCCCTGATTGTGTTTGGGGAAAAAAATAAAATAAAAACAACTCCTTCCACTTTGTGGCCGGGTGTGTCCCTTGGATTTATTTTAGAATAGTCATTTTCTATTTCCTTAGGGTATTATGCTACCAGCATGACCACTTTATTGGAAGGATCCAATAAAGAAAGCAGTGGGTGGCCTGCCGAACTTGGGTTGTAACAGAATGGTATTATCCAGGAGGCAGTACAGTTTAGTGGCTCAGAACTTGGGCTGCTTGGTTTGGATCTTGACTCTGCCAAGACCAGCTCTGTGCAATTTCTGTCCTTGTTAAATGCTTTCAGCAAAGAGAAGGGGAGGATCGGAGGCTGGCATCTCCGCCAAATCCTTATGGCCCTCACTTCAGACCCTGGCATAGATTAGGGGGCAGTGAGGACACTTGCCCCTCCCAGGAGAGCAGAGGGGTGTGAGGAGGAAGAAGGAGGGGGCTGGAACCTGTCAGATCATAGGGGTTGGCCTGCAGGTATCTTTGTCTCTCCCCCTATGGGGATTGTTTTAGAGCTGATACAAGTCTTGGGGATATACTGGAAGATTCAGAACTGCTCTAAGTAAAGACAACGTACAGCTGCTGCTGATGTCAGCATCAAACAGCACTGAATATGTTCAAATACTTGAGCCACTTAAACTCCCAAGAGAATTCCTGGCTAGGTCTGAAGATGACTTTGTATGCTAAAGCAAAGGAGCTGTTTGGTCTTTTGAGACTTCTCATTGAGAATATATCATTATTCCTATCAGGAACTAAACTTGAGGAAGGGCATACTCTTCTATCTCTTAAGGCAAACTTCTCCAGAAAGTCTTCTTAGAAGTGAGGAATGGGGTGGGATGTCATATGTGGGAAGCCAGCTGTGCTGAGGGTACAGTGGGGCTACAGTGATCTGTGGTCTGTGTTCCCCCAGAATTTGTGTGCAGAAACCTAGTCTCTACTGTGATGGTATTAGGAGGTGGGACCTCTGGGAGGTCATTAGGTCATGAGGGCTCACCTTCGTGAATGAGATGAATGCCCTTATGAGAGAGGACTTGCCCCTTTCACCACGTGAAAACACAGTAAGATGGTGTCATCCATGAACCAGGAAACAGGCCCTCAGAAGGTACCAAATGTTCTGGAACTTTGATCTTGGATTTCCTAGCCTACAGAGTGAGAGAATTAAGAATCTATTGTTTGTACATAGCCTGTCTATGATACTGTGTTACTGCAGCCTGAAGAGATTAAAACAGTGGCACTTGAATCACAGGCTTGGGCTCATATTCTTTGAAGTTAGGCTTGGCTCATGATTTGTTTTGGCCAATGAAATGTAAGTTGAGGTAGTAGTGTCCTTCTGGGACACAATCCCTTCCCCAGCCACAGGAACTGATGTTGCACCACTGTGTGTGTGTGGTTGTGTGGGGGGGGGCAGGGGAGAAGGGTAGCGTAGTTTCCATCAGCTAGCATCCCTTAGTGAGGGAAACATGATAGAAACTTGTTGATCCAAGACAGCAGGTAGCATGCACAGGAGATCCACATGCGCTGGGTGCAGATTCCAGTTTCAGGCTTGTTACCAAGTGCAACCAGCCTGTCCTGACAGATACGGTTAACAGCTAGCAGGACTGCCTGAGGGCCACTGGAGCCTTATAACATTGAGAGCTAGGATTTGTACCCATTTTACAGATGAGGAAGCTGAGGCCCAAGGAGGTAGCATTGCATAGCTGACTCTAAAGCTGGTGTTTGAACCACCCACTACCTCCTGCTAAGCCTGACATGTAGCCCTCAGCACCCTCACCTCCAGTCTCTCAGACCCTTACTCTGGGTTGTGCAAACATTGGCAGACTCCTTCCTGCCCTCCCCTAGCAGTCCCTTTGTGTCTGAGGGAAGAGGAGGCAATTCTCATGGGAGGAGGGACAGCAACAGGGAACCCAGGAAGCATACCCATCCATCTCAGTCCACAGGAGGCCAGGTTGAAGGTACAGGGTCACCCTATACCCACCACTTAGCCCTTCTATGCCTGGAATCTCCCACGAAGCCACCGGACACAAAAACTCAAGCACCGGCAACCAACGCTTCTGGGAAAAGGGATAATGGGCTATCCCCAGATATCGGTAAGCTGTTCTGGATCAAATGCCTACTGGGCGTGGCGGTCACTGCCGTGTCAGTTCAGGCTGCTGTAGCAAAGCACCACAGACTGGGTGTCCTATGAACATAAAACTATTGCTCTTAGTTTTGGAGGCTCAAAGTTTGAGGTCAAGTGCCAGCCTGAGGAGGTTCTGGCGAGGGTCCTTTTCTAGGTTGCAGATGGCCACTGTGTGTCCTCTTATGGCTGAAAGGGATTTTCTGTGGTCTCTTTTATAAGGGTGTTAATGCCACCCACAGGGCTCCACCCTCATGACCTAATCACCTCTCAAAAGCTCCACCTTGTACTCCCATTATCTTGGGAGTTAGGATTTTGACATGTGAATTTGGAGCACAGATGGTCAGCTCATAAAGATGACATCCAGGAAGAAAGTGCCAGCCAAACAAACTGAGGCAAGGAAAAGAGCTGGGGCCCCTCTCCACAGGGCGGCTGCTATTCTGCTCAGCATCCCCTGGTGGGAAGGTGGTCAAGTGTGGCCAGATCATCCTATTTTCTTTTCTTTTTTTTTTTTTTTGGAGAGGTTTTCGCTATAGGGCACGTGCGCTCGCCAGACAGACAGAGAAAGACAGAGAGACAGAAAGCGAGAAATCACCCCCCAGGGGGGATGGTCACGCTGTAATCCCTTCTCCTCCATTCTCCTCTCAGGATCTTGGGCACATACGCATACGCGCCCGGCGTGAGTTTTAAGCCACCAGGTCCAGGATGCGAACCGTGGTCGACTACGTGGGAGTCCAGAGCCATAGCCATTACGCTAACTGCTGGTTCCCACAGATCATCCTATTTTCCAAGAGGAGAAAAACACATACAGATTTTTTTTTTAAACGTTAACATCAACTCCTGATTTTAAAATGTTAGTGTGGTATATAAAGTGATGGTATCTGGTTTGAGATAAATATTCTTACTTCATTTAGACTCTTTGTAAAACAAAGAAAAACAAAAACAGAAATAACTTAAAATGCACATGTGCCAAATAAAACACATCTCCAGACTGAATGTGACCCCCAAGTCTCCAGTCTGTGACCTCTGGAAAGATCTAGAATCACTTTGCTGTTTGAAGGACTGTTTCTAGGAGCAGAAACTTCTCATCTAAACAAGGAGTATGTCTGGAAATGTTTGTCACCCACCTGCTGTGTGGGTGGAGTTGGCTGCCATCTGGACCACGGCATTTCAGAACACCACCTGCTGCAAGGTGTCCAGCGTTCCATAACTAGGCACTCAGTTCTTGTCTTTGGGCTTTGGTTCCTGGTTAAAAATAAATGAACCTTGACCGCCTTCTCAGTAGCTCTTCCATTAGTTAAAAAAAAAAAAAAAAAAAAAAAAACCCAAAGCAGTACGCGTGAAGACAAGACACTTAACAAGGGCCAGTGTGTGGGATGGTGGAAAGATGACCCTCTGGAGTGAGATGGAGGGGGCAGGAAGAGAAGCAGGGGCGACACATATCTGGAGGCCAGTGTGCACTACTTCTGTTCATGGTACCCGTCACTGGCCTCTGACATACGATCCCAAATTCCCAGCAGTGCCTGAGAAAGGGTAGCAAACCTGGAGGGAGAGAAACTTCAGACGCTTAGGCAGACTCATAGACTCCTCCAACCCAGTCCTCTCAAAGGCATGCTGACTTTTAATTTGTTGCTATTTGTACCAAGAGATAACTGTCTCTTCCCACATTCATTTGATCAACTTCTCATTAATTTCAAGCAGGTTCTTGTGCATGCTCTGAGAGACCAACTATACAAACGGACGATGGCCAGAATCCATGCGAAGACAGAGCTGTGACCCACAACCTGCAGCGATCAGTCCAATAACCTCTCCTCCCATAGCAATCAGACCCAAACTGCTAGAACCTCATTAATAGCTGATGTCTCCTCTAGTTTTTGTCCCTAATTCGAACTTTGGACCAACAAGAGAAAGCCACCTAGCCACTTGCACAGTCCACTGGGCTTCTGGTCACTACTCCTAATTTCCCTATCCCAACAACTTCCAATCACACATTGAGCCTTCCTTGTTTCCACTATCAAGCTGTTCCACTTCCCTGCCTGCCTTCAAATCTCTGCCAAGCAAATGATGGTGGCCAACTCCCTTGGTATAGTAAGCTCCAAATAAATATCACTATGTATGCATGTTCTCCTTTTATTGGGTTTTGTTCCTTTCCACAGCTCACACACACGCTCACACACACAATTTGGTTGTGAGTAGAGGTTGATCCAGGCAGGTAGCAATGGCCAACATGGTTGATTCAAACACAGCCTCACATGCAACTCTACGGGGTACACTTGGAGAAAGAGGCAATTCCTATTGGGTTGATGAGCCTCCCTCTATCCCAGATGAAGGGCAAAGAGACCCAAGAAATGTTTAAAATCATTGTTTTTGACTAAAACCTTCATTATTCCAGAGACAATGGGGTACTTGTCTCATGACAGAGTAAGTCAAGTGCTGGAGGGTTGCCCAAGTGTCTAGGGTCACCTAAGATGCAGTTGCACCACTTGAGCGGCCTGGGCTTAGATCTCTGCGGGCTGATGTCCTGCAGTGGAGGGAAGTTTTCTTCTTGCAAAAGGCAATCATTGGCGGCAGCAGCCACCAAGCCTACAAGGCAAGCCTCCTCGTCTCTGGAGGAAGTCGATACGTTTTGAGTAGGCAGGAGGCATCTCATCCTCTGCATCTATGATAGTGATTCAGATTTGCACAGCCACATTGGGTCACCAGATCTACATTAAACCCAATGAAAAGAGATACGCCTTGAGAAAGGAATAGCATTTTCTAGAATAAGAACAAATATTGGCAGGGATAGAAAGCTTTACATACACTATACCCATCTTTTGCAGGGAGAAGTGGTTGGAAATTAGAAAGTGGAAATTTATACAACCAATTAAAAAGGAGTTGGGATAGTTCTGAAATGTATTCCTGGCCCCCCTCTTTCACCAGTTTCTGATTTTTTAAAAGCTTCAAGACAGGCCTCTACAAAGAGCTGTATTTAGAAGTGCTGCTGAAACTTGGCAAGTTTGGAGGGAGGGTGAGGGAGACACCAGGTCGGAGTGCTCCGCCTTCTGGCGTGGGTCCCGTGAAGAGGAAGAGAAGGTGCAAAAATATCTTTGTTCTTTCTTAAGGCTGTCTGCCAGTTACTGAAACCAAGGTCCTGATTTTATTCCTGTTAATTAGGCTGACATCGCAGAACTGAGCAGAAGAAAAGCTGTCTGGAAAGCTGCTTTCCTGTCTCTATGGCTTCTGTGGAATCACGTGACATTGCAGTTACTATGGTGATTATCAGTCTTGAGTGGCTTGTCCACAAGCTGAACTTGCATCTGACAAGTCAGATATGTCAGTTTGGGGCAAAGTGAAGTGGATTACTGTTCTTCTTTTCTTGAAGAGACCTCCTTGGCTCCTGTGGTTGCTCTCTCCTCCTTTCCCGCTGGGTAGGCTCTTTCCACGTTGTAGTCTTGAGGTGGTTCTCTTCTCTCTTGTGATTGGTTGTGTCTCCAAGAAATGTACATAGCCCAGCCTCATGGCACAGTCGGTCGTACTGGAAGTCACTCGGTCTACCATGGTTCAAATCCCTGCCCAGTCGACCTGAACCACACCAGGAATGCAGAATCCTGGCAAGCTGGATTCTGGGGAAAGGTGATGGCAGCATGGCCGGACCCCGTTGCTCTATTTTCTTTCTTTCTTTCTTTCTTTTTTTTCCATATATATATGCACTTTCTAGCACTAATTCTTTTTGTCTTAATTTTCCAGAGGGTACATGTACTTAGGTGAGTGAGATAGAGAGAGAGAGAGAGAGAGAGGAAGTGAGAAAGCACCCTCCATGAGGAATGGTCATGCCACCACCCCCTCTTCCCCATTTCTCTCTCCCTTCAGAGTTTGGGGCATCCACGCACACATACTCAGTGTATTTTTCAAGCCAGTAGGTCCAGGACTGAAATTGAGTAGTTGGCCATGTAGGGTCCAGCTGCCTTAACCACCAGGTTATGGACTGGCTCTTGAGGAAGTGAGAAAGCACCCTCCATGAGGAATGGTCATGCCACCACCCCCTCTTCCCCATTTCTCTCTCCCTTCAGAGTTTGGGGCATCCACGCACACATACTCAGTGTATTTTTCAAGCCAGTAGGTCCAGGACTGAAATTGAGTAGTTGGCCATGTAGGGTCCAGCTGCCTTAACCACCAGGCTATGGACTGGCTCTTAAATTTTGTTTTTCATTAAAAAGAAAGAATACAAGAAGAGAGCCTGCACCAATAGTCTCTCATGATAATTGCTAGAGAAAATAACACAGACCATGATTCAACTACAGACCTGCTAATAAAGTGTCAATCACAGGCTTTGCCTCTTTAGTGATGGGAATGAGGTGTCACCGAGTTTCCTCTCTGACAAATGTACTTCATTCCTTCATTGGCATGAACTGCCCCCGAATACGCTGATAATCGTGTGCTAATGTGAGGAGTATATTTACACTGCTGTTTGTCTCTCGGCAGATAATGACTCTCATAGCCTGGCTTTGTCAGGTTGAAAAGGCAATGACCACTTACTACAGGCTAACCACCCCAAGTCAAACAACTGTAGGAAGCTGCGATGGAGATCCTGTGAGGAGGGGAGGCAGGCTGGGTCTGCCCGACGAAGCCTTCAGGGTGGATGGAATGGGAGGGTGGGAAAGAGCTCCCCGCCCCTAGTCTGCCCCTCCTGGTTTCAGGTGTTCCTGTTTCACCTGGTCTCTCCTTTGGTTCCAGTCCTAACTAGGGCCTAGGTGACAGGTGCCCTTACCCAGTCCCTCACCTATGGCGGATGACTGCACCTCAAGGACCCCATGTCTGTGAGTCTGGATGCAGCTGTTCATCCTGGCCAACACCTGTTAGGGCCTTTGATCTCAAACAGATGCCACCTCCTCTTGGGAGCTTTCCAGTTCTGCACAGGAGCCCAGGCCTAACTTGGGAAGATGAGGCCTGGGATCTCATCTCCAGATGGAGCCACAAGACTCCTTGATGTGGAGGGAGAAGAAAGGGGCTGGATATAGCAGTGTCCCCTGTTAATTGTCAGACCCAGTAGAGACTTCTTTCATCTGTAATAGAATCGGTTTCAACAGACAAATGCGTTTTCCTGCGCAATTCAGTTGCAAGGTTCTTAAAGACCACACCAAGCAAACAAAGAATTGCAATTTGCATTTCTGACTCCTAAGACAGACCCACTTGGCAGGAGTTCTCAACCCAGTGGCCACACCCCAGGTTTCCATTCCATTACCTATGTCAGTTTTCTTTGATTCTCAACTC
This sequence comes from Tupaia belangeri chinensis, assembly GCF_000334495.1. Taxonomy (NCBI): domain Eukaryota; kingdom Metazoa; phylum Chordata; class Mammalia; order Scandentia; family Tupaiidae; genus Tupaia; species Tupaia belangeri. The sequence continues at coordinate 1,103,180 of NW_006160024.1, forward strand.
CAAGTTAATACCAGTAACCTCTACTTTTTTCTCACTTAACATTTTTTAAATCACTGTGACTCAACTACCGACCTCTGGTCAAGAACAGAACAGGGAGTCTTGCCTAAGACTTTGATCTGGAAAATGCTAAGGCAACAAAAACAAGAAGGAAAAACATGCGGTTGTAAGCATACTTTTTTTTTTCTTTCTTATGACTACAGTGGGAGACCAGTGTCTTTTTATTTAGCAGAGCACCTTCATGTGTTTGGGGATATGGACAGGAGGTGCTGGAGCCTACAGGGACAGTTTAGAGACAATCTGGTCTGCACAGAGAAGGACCAGACATCGAGCAATGGCAGACTAGCAGCTGGGAAGAGCAGGAGAGAGGGGTGGTTCTCCACCACAGCTGAGAGCTGGCATGCCAGAGCAGCCATGGTGGGGGCAGTAATTGCTTTCTCTTGGGTCTCTTCCAGCCCAAGAAACTCACCTGGCACCTCTGGTCACAAGGGAAGCTCCCTACTGAGGCTGGCCTATCCTGGAGCTTCATCCTCCTGACTGCAGGGTCTGGCTTGATGGTGAGGGAACAAAGCATCTCAGACCTGGGAGGGGCTGGTGGCCTTTCCTCACTGGGAAGTCTGCCTTGTGCAGCAGTTCACGGGGCAGCAGGAGCCTGTGCCGGTCACCTACTGCTGCAGATCCACCTCTGGGGCCCTGAGGCTGCTGGCTCAAAGGGAGATACCCCTGGCAAGTTCCATGGTAGGACTGTCCATGGATGACCTGTATCCAATGATTTCTGCTCCTTCCCTTGGGCTGTAGACTCTTTCAGGAGACCCTTCTCCTGGCTCCAGCCCCCAGTGACCACCCCTCATGGCAGGTCCTGCAGCCAAAAAAGCAAGGCCCACAATTGCCAGCCCAAACAGGGGCCACTTGTGGTGAGAGGTGCTGGAGGAACACGGGGAGATAATGGAGGTTGTGCCAGCTTCCATGTAGAGGCACACACAGCCATAGACAAGCTACAGTATACTCTGTGTGCACAATGAGGGTCCAATGCCACCGACAAACCAGGTAGCCCCGCGCTGAGCCATTGACGGGGAAGCACCTGCCTGGCCTCTGGTGCTCTGAGGTCTGGCCTCTGCCACACCCCTGGGTACCCAAGGGGAACACGAGGGGATGATAAACAAACAAGGATAGTGTCTCTTAGTAAGGAGTTAGTAAGGCCAACTGTCTATTGGCCAGGCCCTGGCAATGGAGTATGCATGTATTTATATATGGGATGAACATGAGTAAGTGTGTCACGTGTGTGTCTGTGTACATGTGTATGTATGTGTGTGTTTCAGTCAGAGGGTCTGTATATGTATACATGCATTTGTAAGAATGTGTATCTGTAGATGCATACATGTGTGAGTGAATGTGTTTGTGTGCACTTGCCTGTGCATGTACACGAGTAAGTCCTGTGTATGTGTACAAATGTGCATGTCTGTGTATGCATGTGTAGCATGTCTCTGTGTGAAAGTGTGCCTGTGTATTTGCACGAGTGTGTGGTTCTGTATGTATGTAAATAAATGCAAGCGCATGTGTGTATGCATGTGCATGTCTGTGTGTACATGTGTGCACGTGTGCATGTCTTTGTATACAGATGTGCGAGTGTCTGTGTGCATACATGTGATTAGCAGTGGTGGTAAGTGGTGGATGGGGCCAGGCCTGCTCTCTCTGGTCAGGCCTGAAGGTACTGGGTCATTGCTAGACCACGTTCTCATCCCAATGTCCTCAGCGAGAGCCCGGCCAGACTCTCTCCACTGGAACCACAGTGTGCTGGAGCGTCCTGGGTGACACTGCGAGGATGAGCACATGTGTCAGCCCTAGAAGTGGGTTGAGCACAGTGGGGAGACATTTAAGAACATGCCCGCAGAGCACACCTAGCTGAGAGAATGCAGCAAGGCTCACCTGCACCCCTTCCTACTGTACTGAGCCACGACAGACTCGTAGTCTTGAGCTCCCCCCATCCTACGTGGGAGCCCATTCGTAGGTATGGACATGAGGATCCAGAGACATGAAGCAAGGTCCCCATGGGTGCGCAGCCTGGTGGGGGTGAGCCAGGCCAGGGGCCAGCAGGGCCTGTGCTCGCTCCATGCCCACTCATGCCAGCCTGCAAACACCCTTTGGGCACACAGCAGCTCAGGGAAGGGGTTGGGGTCAGTGCCAGGGTCACTTAGCCTCTGTAAAGTGTTCTTTTATGCCATGTAGGATGCCCAGCCACCCCTTTGGAACGGCAGGGGGAGACCCCTTTGGGCCCTTTTCT
>NW_006160024.1:1105469-1107250 GCF_000334495.1 Tupaia belangeri chinensis
AAGACACTTTAGGCCTCTTTGCTCAGCCCTGTGAGAGGGGTCTGGTTTCGGGGAGAGCAAGAAGGCTCCCCCAGCTCCTCCTCCTGCCTCCACCTTCTCTCTCAGCTCGGCGGCAACCAGGGCACACTGGAGGGCAAGGGTTTCTCATGTGTGAACCAGGAGGTGACCCCAATGCTGGAGAAGAAAGGGCAGGCCCACCACCCCTAGTGTCTACCATGGGCTAAGAGGGACAACAAAATGCATCTTCTAAGTGCAGTGCTCTTAGGAGGCCCAGTGTATAAAGAAGGCTTTTCCAAAGGCAGCGCCCCCTCCCCCCCCAAAAGTGACTGCAACACGGGGCTCAGGGAAGGACGCCCTCCCGTGTCAGCTGCTCAGGGCCCGGGAGCCGGCTGCAAGCACGAGGACCGACTCCTGGGCAATGGTTTCACTTTCCCAAGTGCTGCCAGGCACGGGGCTCTGACTTTCTATGCCTTCTTGTGAAGAGAAATGCAGGCCGGGAGCCAGAACCAGAAAACAAACACATAAAACCAGGAGCCTCGTGTGCTGATACTGCTGAAAGGTAACAGATACAGCCTTCCAGAGAAGCAGGCTCTCCCTAAAGCAGCCAGAGCCCACACCCACCCCACCCCAGGTGCACAGAAAGTACTGCGAGCTGGACCGCAGGAGGGCACTCACGCCTGGCCAGGCCCCACTGGATGCTTCCTTCCTCCTATCCTTTTGCATCCTGCAGCCCAGGGGTATGGGAGGATGGAGAATCCACGGGTAGCACTTGAGGACAGTTGGGTATCCCCACCCCATCTGCGCTACCCACAGACCCACACTCTCCAAGGGTCCACCTGATTCTCATATGTGACCCCCGTCTCTGTAGAGAGGCCTTAGTGAAGAGGTCAGGGCAAATGGTCAGTCCTCACGGGGCTGTTCCCTCTCCCGGACTCACACCCACTAGCTGCTCTTCCCAGACCCTCTAGTAGCCCCTCCTACATGTGTATGTGTGTACGTGTGTACGTGGGTGTGTCCCTGGGTCTCTATTTTCTCTTATTCTAAGGAGATCAGTCATGGAATCAGGGTCTATCCTAGTCTACTATAACCTTACCCTAATGAATTTCATCTGCAAAGACCCTATGTTCAAGTGAGGTCACATTTTGAGGTTCTGGTTAACTTGGATTTATGGGGTGCTCCTCAACCCAGTACAGACTCTGAGCGTGTTACCCACAGCAGTCCTGGAAGGGATATGGGGTGACTTATGTATCTGTTAGTAACAGGCAACACCCTGGGGGAAAAATATCCTGGCAAGGAAAAACAAGCTTGCTCTGAGTTTCTCTGGCCCCTCACTGCTGGCCCTACCTCTGTCCTCTCTGGAACTTTCTACCTCTGTCGAGGAGAGCTCAGACATCTCCAGGTGGTCTTTAAACTCCCCTGAGATTCTATGACGATGTGACCTGAGCGAGGGAGTCTGAGTATATCCTAGCAAGCTCACTCTGAGACAGCAAATGCAGGCTACGTGGACTGCTGGTCCCCACGCCCACATCCACGGCTGATATTGTGGAGCAGCTCGCTGGGGTGGATGTCCCGTAAACCAGCCAGAGCCATAGGAAGCTACTTGTGACAGAGAAAACAGACAGACATCCATTAAGAAAACAGCAAAGAAGGGAGAGCCCCAGAGTAGAATATCCGGAGCTGTCCAATTTTTTTTTTTTTTTGCTATAGGGCACGTGTGCTCGCCAGACAGACAGAGAGAGACATAGAGACAGAAAGCGAGAAATCACCCCCAAGGGGGGATG
>NW_006160024.1:1107529-1137505 GCF_000334495.1 Tupaia belangeri chinensis
TTTTATTTTTTTTTAGAGGTTTTCACTATAGGGCGTGTGCACTTGCCAGACAGACAGACAGAGACATAGAGACAGAAAGCGAGAAATCACCCCCAAGGGGGGATGGTCACGCTGCAATCCCTTCTCCTCCATTCTCCTCTCAGGATCTTGGGCACGCACGCACACGCGCCCGGCGTGAGTTTTAAGCCACCGGGTCCGGGACGCGAACTGCGGTCGACTACGTGGGAGTCCAGCGACATAGCCATTACGCTAACTGCTGGTTCCCTGGAGCTGTCCATTTTAAATGTGGCAAATCTGGCCTCTGTCTCCATCTCTCCATCTCCACTTGCCACCGTCCTGGTCGGAGTTGGTGTCTCTCTCTCCAGGCACCTGCAATGACCTCCCTGTAGGCCTGCCTGCATCTCTCTGGCTCCCCCGTGGTGGTGTCTCCATGGAGTAGCTGCAGGTTCTGATAAATGTGTGGCACAGAGATGAAACATATTGCAAATTAGAAATAAAGACCAGACAGTGGTGCAGTGATAATGCAATGATCTGTGATGCTGAACCATATGGGAGGGTCCCAGGTTCAGGTCTGGAGGCATCCCTGCACTTTCTCTTACATAGAAAAAACAAACTTTGACAAAGTTCAAATTAAAAATAGAATTAACATATGACCCACAATTCCACCTCTGGGTATTTATCCAAAAGAATTAGAATCCTTATGTTCATGGTGGCATTATTCAAACTATAGAAACAACTTAAATATTCACTGACAGATATACGGATAAGGAGAATGTGGTATACAGGCAATGGCGTATTATTCAGCCTTCAAAAGGAAGGCAGTTCTGCAACCTGTGACATGAGAGAGAGACCTGGAGGACATCATGCAAAGCAAAATAAGCCAGTCATAGCAGAACAGAAACTGTTGGAAGCTACTTGTGCAAGGTAAACAGAATAGTTAAACTTAAAAACACAGACAGGAGCATGGTGACTGCCAGGGGCCAGGGGAGGGGGAAATGGGAGTTGCTAATCAACAGGTATGAAGTTTCAGGTAAGCAAGACGAATAAGCTCTAGCGATCCGCTCTGCAACTTCACACATACGGTTAACAATGCTGCATTGTACGCTGAGAACTCTGCAAAGAGGTAGCTCTCTTATGAAGTGTTTGTTTTTTGTTTTTGCTATGGGACTCATGTGCTTACCAGAGAGAGAGAGTGAGAAAGCACCTTGCCCCCCGGGAGGGATGAGCATACTGGAATCCATTCGGCTCTTAAGATTTGGGGACACACGCACACACGCCCAGCATATTTTTTACACTGCCAGGTCTCAGACTTGAACCGCACAGTTGGCATTGTGGGATCCAGCTGCCTTAACCACCATGCCGCCTGGCTGGCTCTCATATTGTTTTCTTACCACAATAAAATAAAGAAATAAAGAGAAAGAAATAAACTTAACTGAAGTAGGGGGAGAGACTTATTACATCCCTGGCCTGGAAGGTGGGGCAGGGTCCAGGGGCTCCCTAGGACTGGCTTGAGCCCAATCTTGCTTCCTTGGGAGGGGCAAGAGGCTGGTGGTTAGGGGCAGTGGAGGACATCCTGAGCTTATTTCCTGGTGATACGGCCTCCTGCTGGGGTTGCGGTGGTTCTGGGCTCAGATGGGGATTTCCGGAAATGAGGACGAGGAGTACCTGCTACAGTTGGGAGCAGCAGGAGTCGGGCTGCGGCTTGCAGGGCATGTCCATGGCCGAGGGTGCTCCCCTCATCCCCAGATCAGTCTCACATGAAAGGGACTAGCACATTTCTGCCACAGCCCCTGGGTTTGCACAATTTCTTTCTTTCTTTTTTTTTTTTTTTTAAGAGAGAGATTTTTGCCATAGGCCATGTACACTTGCCAGACAGATGGAGAGAGAGAAAGTAAGAAATAATCACCCCCACCTCAAGTGCAGATGGCCATGCTGCAATCCCTCTCCTCCTGGGATTTTGGGCATACATGCACTTGCACCTGGCATGAGTTTCAAGCCACTAGGTCCAGGACTCGAACTGCAGTTGGCCATGTGGGAGTCCAGCGCCTTAATGACTATGCCCTGCTGGCCCCAGTTTGCACAGATTTTAAAACCACTTGAAAATAGCAGCAGCACACTGAGATGCAGGGCTTAGAAGAAGCCTGCCCTGGCTCTTCCATTCTCTCCATCCTGCAGCCGCCCCCAGGTCATGACAGAGCACTCAGCAGAGAGATCAGCTTTCTGACAGTGTGGACCCTACTGCAGAGAACCCTGGACCACCTCGAGGCTCGCTTCCTCTTCTACGGCAAGGCTCTGCCCTCTGTCTGACAGTGTGTGTGCGAGCTGCCCAAAGAGAATGAGATATGGACCATCAGGGGTTAGCACAGCTCCAGTCCGGAGGCAGACCTAGAGGAGAACACAGCACCTGCTGTGGAAGGTGCCCGAGAAGGACAGGCCAAACTAATCGGTGAGTTTTGGGTAAAGAAACAAGAAATATGCAGATCAGCCCTGCCCACCTCTTCCAGCTCAGCGATCCAGCTGCCTAAGTACGCCCGTATTCGGTTTGTCTCCAAATGTGTCACTTTTAACAGGCCCATCTCACAGCCTGGGTGATAGGACCTGAGCCACCCAGGACTCAGGTGCCTGAGACCCTGTGAGTGAGTTCCATCCTGGGTTTGTACTCAAGGACACCTGCTTGCTGCAGACACGAGCCACGTTCTCCAAGGCCAACTTTATCACTGATGAGATGACATTGTAGTCTCTTATGGCCTCACCTGTGTCTAATTTCTCAGCCAGCTCAGAACAATTGGGGAGAAGGGATGTCATTGGCCCTCCTCATACCCTGGCAGTCACAGTCAGGGCTTTCTCCAATTAAAAAGGGGGAGGAGGGTCTGGAGAGAGGTGTATGATTTTGCTCAGAGCCAACAATTGGGCAGGGTTAGGGAAGCTGGCCTTGCTTCCTCTGGAGGGTGATGCCCACAGGGCCTCTCCAGGCCTCTCTGCGACCCAGGGTATGGCCCAGCACTGGGCATGGGAAGTCCTGCATGAAGACAAGAGGAAGGATGCAGTGGTATGGGATGAACAGGAACCCCACACCGTGAAGGCGAGAGGGAAGATGCAGTAGTGTGAGATGAACAGGAGCCCCACACCAACTTGGGCAAGGCTATGCCTGGTGTCATAGCTCTGTCCTACACAGCCTCTAGAAACCTCCCTGAAGGAGTGGCCCCATCCAGGTCACTAAGTTACCCACACTACTTCATTCTGGCATCCAAGGGTTACAGGGATGAACCCCAGCCAAAGTGTAGCCATATGGCCAGGACCTGGGATGGGCAAAGTCTCTTCTGCTCACCGCCTTCACACACGCAGCCCCACGGCAGGGGTAAGGTGGTGAAGACAAGTAGTAAGTAGCATGTCCTGTGTTGGCCATTGGTGACCAGCTGGCAATCTCAGCTATGGGGTGGATGCTCCATGCAGAGAGGTAGACCCTATGTCCTCGCTCTACCTCAACCTCAGCCAACCCAGCTCGAGGGTGCCTGTGTACCCAGTATGTCCAGGGAGACCTTGGGATGCAAGCCCAGGATCTTCCCTTGTGGACCCAGACTGTAGAGCATGGAGTCACAGCTGTGCCACCCCACCTGGCCCCAGCGCATTCAAAGTATTTTAATGAACAGAGTTAAATATCCTTTAGGTCAGAGTTTCCAGAAATGCCAGTGTGATTGGATATATAGTTTTAATAACAACTCTAGTTACTGAGGCTTCTCCTCCCATCATTGGCCTGGGTACATGTAATAGAGTTAAAATTAAAATGTCCAGAAGGAATGATTTAAAGCAAAGTTCTGGCCAGGAAGTGGGCCTTAAGAAACCTGCCTTGAGGTACTTTGTCTTGTTTCTAGACGAGAAGAAAGCAGAGCAGTGGGAGGGCAGCCAGAGCAGCGGCGGGAGGGCAGCCAGTGCAGTGGCAGCACGGCTGAGCTGTTACAGGGAACATGGAAATTGGTGGAACCATTGCAGGACTCCAGGCACAGGTCACAGGAAGCAGAACAGAGCGCTCGCAACTGCAGGGGAGGGAGACACTCAGAGATGACCTAAGCTAGCCTTCTCGTTTGTCAGGTGCTCAAGGACACAGAGCCAGGCAGCGGGAGAGCGGGGCTTCATGTGTAATCAGACGCAAATTCCAAATGGCTTAAAGACTTAAAAGGAAAAATGAAACTTTCCAACTATAAGAGCATATTTTTATCAACTCAGGGTCAGGAAGAAAGGACTTCATAAATTGGACACCAAAAGCACAATTCCAGGGACAAATGACTGATACACTTGCCTTGTTAAAATGATGAACTTCTCTCCAGGGACTGGCAGGGGGTGTGGTGGCTAAGGCATTGGAATCCCATATGGCCAACTGTGGTTCAAGTCCAAGACCTGGCAACTTGCTTTCTTGCTCTCTCTCTGCCTCTCTCTCTCTCTCTGTCTCTCTCTAGTGAATCCATGTGCCCTATAACAAATTTAAAAATAAAAATAAATTTAAAAATTAAGAACAAAAAAGTTCCTCTCCATCCGAAACCAAAAGGAAAAGTAAAGTCTCGATTTCCGAGGTCCTTTGTTTCATCTATGTTTTTCTTTGTTCCTGCTAGAGCACATGCGTGCACACATGAGAGAAAGAAAAAGCTGGGCGCCCTTCATAGAGTCTGCTCACACTGCAATCCCTACTCCAGTCCCCCAGCCCACTGCCCCAATGGATCAGGGGCATTTACATGTGTGCCTAGCATGTTTGCGTTTAAGGCTGCCTGGGCCTGGGATTCGCCATGTGAGATCTGACTTCCCTTGAGCAATGTATTACCATTGCGCCAGGGAGCCAACTCACCCAGATGTTTAATAACTCGTACTATGGAGACCAGACAGTAGAATGACATTCAAATATAATGCTCTGCAAGACTGAGCTACTTTAGAAGATTCTGGAGTAGCAGGGGCCGGCAGGTGGCGTGATGGTTGAGGGTACTGGATTGCCATGTAGCTGACTGCAGTTCGAATCCCAGACCTGGTGGCTTGCTTTCTCACTTACTTTCTCTCTCTCTCTCCCTTTCTGTCAAATTAAAATAAATAAATTTAAATAAAATAATTTTTAAAGAAAAAAAATAATGAATGCCTTGTTTTAAAAAAAGAAAAAAGAAGGTTCTGGAGTAGTGTCTTGAGACCTCCTGAAGTATGCTGCATATATGTGACCATGGTTCAGGATTGGCTGAAGCTGCAGGTGGGTTGTAGTGTCAAGACCATGTTGGAAGTGGTGTCTGTCTCAGTCTCTTTGTCTCTCTTGCTCATGGAATAAATAAACTTAAAAAAACAAAAGTGATAGAGAGGATGTGCTTGGGGAAGGACGACAGTATTTGTTTGGTGCCAAGAAATTTGCTAGCACTTTGCAAGCACATGAACTTCAAAACGGTGCTGTGAAGTGTCAATGTCCATACGGGGAGGAGACTGAAGCTGGGGAGGCCTTGCCTTGTCACTTTTCTGGTGAGCACTATGGCACCACCTGTCAGCATCCTGTAATCCTCTCTGATGGATCCACCGGCTCCCCTCTCCCTCCCTCCACCTGCAAAGCAATCAGAATGCCCTTTACCAAACCCATGACAGACGGTGCTACCCCAACCATCAGACACATCAGCAATGTGCTGAGACACATCCCGTAAACCCGAACTCCTTTCCTGGCCATGGGGCCCTTGACCACTCAGCTCCTAACTTCTCTGCCTCCCCTTTTACCACTCTGCCCTTTTCCCATGCTCCAGCCATGCAGACCTCCTTGAGGCTTTTCCTTGTTGTCCCTTGCCTGAATCACTCTTCTCACCTGGCCACAGGGCCAGTGCTATTCATTCTTTTACTTATTTATTTATTTATTTATTTATTGAGAGAGATTTTTGCTATAGGGTCTCTCACCAGAGAGACAGAGAGAGACAGAGACGCTGAAAGCAAGAAATCATCCCCCAGGGTGCTTGGCCATGCCACAATCCCTTCTCCTCCATTTTCCTCTTGGGATTTTGGGCATTCACACACAGGCACCAGGTGTGAGTTTCAAGTCACTGGGTCCAGGACTCAAACCATGGTTGGCCATGTGGGAGTTCAGCCCCTTACACACTATACCTCCTTCTGGTCCAACTAATAATTCTTAAATATCACCACCTGGGAGGACTCTCCCCTGGTCTGGTGCCATTTCTCTAAGCACTGTCCATAATTTAATTTTTATGTATTTTTTTCTTTCATTTTTAAAGTTTACTTATGTCTTTCTCCAGAGAGAGAGAGAGAGAGAGAGAGAGAGAGAGAAATGCCCCCAACAGGATGCTCAGACCCAATCCGCCCTCAGCCCTGGGTCACGGGTTTGCGCATGTGCAGGGAGGCCCTGAGGCATGAACCAAGACCTTCTCAGTAGCTGTCCTACTGCTGCACCACCATCTGGCAGACATTTGTATTTAATCATCTGTCTGGGGCAGATCAAATGCCTCAGAAGGGTAAAGAATAAGATATTCTCCTTGTCCCTGCACAGTACACAGTACATATCACATGTTCAATAAAAGAATGCTGACTGAATGCTGAATCCATCTTCACATGCTCTGAGGACGGTCCTAACAAGCCACGCGACCTCAGGCAGCACACTCCTGCCCATTTAGCCCCCTAGGCTCTGAGCAAGCCTGTGGTGCCTTCTGGCTCTAGTGCGTACTCAACTGGTACAGGTGCTAGGACGCCGTTTCTTGTGTCACCCAGGACCAGCAGCAGCCAGTCTGAGTCTAACCCCAGGATTCTCTTGGTCACCATCTTGTCTGGAGGTAGGTGGCCTTTCCACATGACAACTTGACTTGACCAGGTGATTTCTCTGGCTGTCGAGGTTATATCAAGGGACGTGTGTCGGAGACCAAAAAGGATGAGCCTGAGACCAGAGGTCAACTTGGCATAGGAGCAGGAGCTATGGCCAGGCCAAGAACAGAGCCCATGGGCAGCAGACCTTCCCACTGTCTAAGGATATGCAGCCCTTCCTGTAGCCCCGAGCACACTCACTCCAGAATGGAATTCCTGTGTACTTTCTGCCTGTCTGCTTGCAGGATTTTCAAGGAAAATGACCCTTTTATGTACTCTAAAGCTTTGTAAGAAACCATGAGTAAATAATTAAATCTATGACTGTTCTTCATGGGAAAGAAGACCTGGGCCTACAAACGTGCTCCCTTCATCTTGCTGTCGTATGTACCTGAGCTTGAAGGTCCATAAAACAAGCCCTTTACCAGCACTTCAGAAGAACCCCTTTGCTTTGCTTCCTTACCACTTGGGTTCTCTCCACAGTCTTTTCTCTACAGTGTGGCATCCTATTTTTTATATTTTTTATTTTCTGTGTTGTGGGGGTGGTATTTTAGACAGGGCCTCACTGTGTCATGATCCTCCTGTTGTAACCTCCCAGGTAGCTGGGGCTACAGAAACGTAGCACCCACCACCCCACCTTTTATTAGGGTGGGCCAGGAATCAAACCCAGGCCTCCCATGTGACCTCAGCCTGCCAAGCAGCTATGTCTAGTGCATGCTACTGCAGCTAGGCCACATTTTTGTTTTTAGCCAAGTTCTATATTTATCCAATGTCTCTTAGGAGCTTCTCAAGAAGGCTACCATTGCTTCAATGAGCATCTCAAGGTAAGTAACTAAAAACAAACTGTACGAATATATAGAAGGAAAGCACCAGCAGAGTAGCACAGAGGAATGGGTGAGCCGCATGAATATTCTGTCCCAAGTTCTGAGGCCGACAAGCTGGACCACCCTGGGCATGTCTGCAGCCCTCTCTGCTCTGTGTCTGCCTCTGCAAAATGAAGGTACAAGGCTCTGTGGTGACCTGGCTCTCCTCTGCTATGGTTTCAGACCTCTGTCAGGGATCTTCCAAAGAGGCCGGAGTGCTGGATCTAGCACTTTCTAGAGGTAGGGCCTTTGAGGACTGGGGACTGGGAAGGCCTCCAAAAGGCCATTGGGGTCACTGGGAGAGGGACTGGAATGGGTCCTAGGACAGGGGTAGCTCATTTCTGGGAGCAAGAGAAACACTGAACAATTTTGGGTGCTCTTCAAGATCTCAAGCTGCTATAATAAACAGAGGTACATACTTCCCAGGGCAAAGAGAAAGGAGAAAGGAGCCAGCACGAGCGGAGTGCTGGCAGAGCGCCCCATGCTGTGCCCGTGGTTCTTTCCAGGGTCTCACGTAAGCTCCTCATAGACGGTGTGAAGCCAGTGTTGTCGTACCCATTCAAAGCTTGAGGAAACTAAGTCTCGGACAGGCTAAGCAACCCATCCAAGGTCACGCAGCTAGAAAGCAATAGGGTTGGATTTGCACTCAGGCCTCTCTGAAGCATTCCCACCAAGCTGCATGGCACACAGTGAAAGCACCAGGATGGCGTAGCCAGTCAATCTGGATGGATAGCCCCTGTCCCATTCTTACTGAGCTGAGATCCTCATACAGATCGGCAGACATCCAGGAGAGCTCTTCCCAGAAGGTCCTCAGTCATTTGCCAAACTAAGCATTTGCTACAACAAACAAATATCCATGCACACCATTCCATGTAGCCCATGCATTGGTTTGTTTTAATGTGTCTTCCATTTTTCTATTCTTTTAAAGTTTAGCTCTTCTATAAGAGAGAGACACACACAGAGGATGATGGGCACCAACAGGGTCTTCATGCCATAATCCACGACCAGTCTCAGTCAGCTCAGATCATAGCACATGCATGCACACTGCATAGACAGAGAGGACTTGGGACACTAGCCAAGGACCTTCCCACATGGGTCCAGCTGTGTGACGGCTGTGTCACTGGCCCGCTCCATAATACATCTACGTCTTAGATGAGCATCTCCTCAGGGAAAGCACAGATCTGAGTAGTGGGCACCATGGCAGCTTCAGGGTTCAAAGGGTCACAAAGGATTCTTAGTCCCCACTACCCTGGCCAGCTGTGCAAAGTGGGAGGTAGAAGTCTGGGCTTGCATTCACCAGCACTTTTCCTTGACCTGAATCTGTTTACAAGAAGACTCTGTGGACTCTCATGGAAAGTTCACCAGGGTCACACAGGGGAAAGGGTGAGTTCAAAGAGGGACTGAGCGGGTTCCTCTGTGGAGTGGATGCTCTGAGGATGCTGCAGATGGAGGGTAGAGGAAGGATGGCTTGGGAGTCAGCTAGGGTCTCAGGCCCTGGGGGAAGTTTAGTCAAGTCAGAGCAAGTGTGGTGTCTTCCTCTCTCACTGAAGGTAATAACCCTCCTGACTGTTACATTAGCTGTTCTCCTTGTTTTCTTTATAAGGTAACTTCTTACGTATGACCTCTGAACACTATGTTGCTCAGTTTTGGAAGGCAATTAGCAAGCACAAACAGCTGTGTGAAGAAAGGGCAATATGGTCCCATTAGACAGGAAACCTGGAAGGTGCAATGATACAGAACACTAGAAACTGGTCTTCCCCAGTGATGACCTAATCATTGGTTATCCTAGGAACAGGGCCAAAAGGCAGCCCTGTCTCCCGGAACATCAACTGTAGCAGAGAAACTCCAGCGATGAGGGTGGAGTGAAGCAACTCATGTCCTGAGAAACCTGTCATCTCAATCCCATGCTTGGAATTTCTCCATCCTCCTCCCCTTCCAGGGCCAGGAGTCCTAGGACAGTGGTGACCCCCACACAGACCACCCCCACCACCACCACCAGAGCATGTGGGGTCAGAGGAATGAGTCACAATGAAGGCCTCAACCCTCTAGGTAGGACTGGAAGAAGGTAGGACCCTGACCTGGGGAGTTGAGACTTTTTGAGTGGCCTGGGGTCACGCTGGTGCTGGTGGAGAGGCTGATGATGCAGGATGAAGCACCCAGAGGAAGGTCCTCAGAGATGGAGGCTCAAACCTTCTAAAAGCAAAGCTGTCTCACTCTAATATTCAAGCTGGAGTTCTTCAATTATGTTTCTCCATGAATATTCACTGAATATCTTCTCTGAGCCAAGCAGACCCACTGAGTAGTCTGTCGCGTACACATGTCTTCTGAGACGGAGTTTTTTTTTGGGATATGAGTGAAGAACTAGGATTAATCTCTATGTGTGATATGGGTACAGAAGATAGCGGATCTGGGCATTATGGAGGATCATCTATTTATGGGACTAATCCCATGGAAGCAGCATGAAGAGTAATGTAACCTCACAGCAATTTGAAGTGATCTTGACCAGGTGTGTAAGGAGCGATCTGTCTGATTAGCCAGTGCTGCGGATCTCTTTCATACCTCCATCAGTTCTTATCTTAAACCTCTCCCTGGGCTGGTTATCTACCTGCATGATTGTTAGCAATCCAAGCACAGGGACTGGGTTGGTGTTTCTTTGCGTTTTCTTTCTTTCTTTTTTTTTAAAGAGAGAGAATTTTGCTATGAGGGTGCATGTGCTTGCCAGAGAGACAGAAAGTGAGAAATCACCTCCCATGGGGGATGGTCACACCACAATCCCTTCTCATCCATTTTCCTCCTGGGATGTGGGGCACATATGCCTACACACCCAGCATGAGTTTTAAGCCACTGGGTCCAGGACTCAAACCATGGTCAACCATGTGGGAGTTCAGTGCCTTATGCACTGTGCCATCCACTGGCCCTGGGCTGGTGTTTCTTGGTCCCCACCAGCCACTCATGCCTAGTAAGTGTTGGTCACAGTTATTTAGAAAGAACTTTTTGAAGAGATGACTCATCTCATATTTCATCATGATGCCCCTTTGCTTTGAAGGGGTTGGTACTGATAGTTTGGAATTAATCTCTTTGGCTCATTAGAGCAAGCAGGACATTCTAAGAGCAGGAAGGTGAATAGCAGATACCTGAAAACTTTATGATGAGAAAAATAAGCAATAGCATATGTATTTATCCAGTTGTGCAGCCACTAACTTCCTCAAATTGTCATAGTACAAATTTTGGAGAAGGAAGAAAATGAACATTTCATGAACGCCTACTGCATACATTGTATCTTTGACTCTTCTTGGGGTCAGAGAAAGTATTTCTGAAGTCCTGTGGAATGTCCGGTCTTGGGGAGTTCTCTAGTTTCGACTGAGCCTAGAAAAGCTTGGGGAAGCACAAAAACCACTTTCAGCTCTTGGCCAGGTTGCTGTCCTGTTGGATGAGAAAGTTGGGGCCACGTTGGACCACTGTGAGGGGGTCTGTGCCCAGTTCCCTTGACACTGGTATGGAGTAATGGGCAAACCCAGCTGGGTCTTCCATGCCAGATCTGGCCAGAGCCAGCACTCTGCCTGGCCTCATCAACTTTGGTCCTTCAGCAAAACAGAAGCAGAATCTAAGGGCCAAATCAAGGAAAATCCCTCAGTGAGGGCAGAAGAGGAAATTCACCCAGCTAGCCCAAGTGCCAAACAATGGAACCAAAAACAGAAGCAAAATATGAACACACAAACAGAAGTCACCTATCCTGTGAAACACGGGCACCTGCTTCTTCATGGGCTGCGAGTCCACACCGTGCTCTATTAAGATGTGTAATTCTCACGTCTCTCTTCAGGCAGCAGCATTTACTGGGCAGTGACGACAACTGAGCAAGGTTCCACAGCCACCTGATAAATATTAAATGAGCTTGAAACAAGCTGGTGAGGTTAGAATCATCCTTCTCAACTTGACAGGCGCAAGTGACAAGAGTGGAAGCATTTGTACAAAGTGGCCAGAAGGACTCCGAGAGCCTCATATGGCTTCTTGTAGTGCTGCAGATGCCACCTCTAGGACAAAGTTCTCCCCTGGTGGCCAGCGGGCTCTTTCTCAGGAGCATTATCAGGTAATTATATTAACAACTCGAAGGCTTTGTGAAATTATCTAGGGAATTAGCAAATAAAGATCACGCCTCCAATTCCTTCTTCAAATTTGGATCTGGGCCCCTGAACTCAAAAATAAAAGAGGGAGACATATGTAACTGTTGGAGTTTAGCCACTATGAGGGTTAGTATTTCCTCCCATGGAGGAAAAAAAAAAATCAGATAAAAAATTGCACTAGAAAGTGAAATTGGATTTTAAAATAAATCAATGAAGTAACCAGGTTATTAAAATGGAAAATAAGTCTGATGTCATTCTGAAAAATAAAAGAGTTGAGTCACCTGCAGAGCCACTTAATTAAGCTCAGGAAGTAACAAGGGAGCTTGAGTAATTTTCCCCGTTAATGTCAGTATTTCAAAATGAGTGAGGCGTTAGGCCACTCTCTTTTAATCAGAGAGTTAAATCGGTTCTTTAGCCCGCAGGCTATCCTGAGACATTTGAGGTTGATGAAGAGCAAAATAGGAATGCATTAAAAATTATCCCAACTGCACCTAAACGGGGCAGAAAGTGAACTTGCTCCTTCAGTTTCCTCGGGCGACGAGTGCTGACGGAAGCAGAGCAGGCACTGGGACCCCTTGGGGGCAAGATGTACCCCCATAGGCATGGAGGATCAGTTGCCTCTTTCATGACCATCAGAGGAAACGTGGGCAAAGGCCTTCCCAGTGTCCTGGGGGTTACATGGTTTTCACTTCTGCCCTGTGACAGCTGAGGGGGCAGCTGCCAGGTCTGGGTTCTAACAGAAGAGATATGGACCAACCGGGCACCTCAGAATGCCTTCCACTCTCTACCCAAGTCAGGGTGGGGTTACGCAGGGCCTGGCAACTTCCTCTCTTGTCACTACCAATCAGAGCCCCCTGCCATACTAACCAGGGTGTTGGATCTGGGTGCTTCCCTAGTGGCAGTGCTGGAATGCCTCCAGTCTCCCCCCAAGGGAAGTGTGAGACCTTCCCAAGGTGCACATGGTGGCTGTGAGTCTGGATCCTCTCAGGGACATGTGGAGGAGGCGCCTAAGGTCACTGCCAGATGGCTCCCGCACTGCAGTGGCATAAGGGTCAGTGCTTAGTCTACCCTGCTACAGTTTCCAAAGGTCTGTGTCTTTCTGGCTGCTAGGGTTCACATCGTTCCCACCCAAGTCTCGTGTTGTTGATTGGGTGCCGTTTTATGATTATTATTATCATACTTGGCCGGTAGTGCAAACATTTAGGAACCTGAATCCTTAAATCTGGCCTTCAGGTCTCCCTAAGGTCTGAGATCGGGCTTGCTTGGGGGATGAACACCACAGAAGCTGGTTGTCAGCTCTTAGAAACAAACACATCCTGGAGACGGATGAGGCCTCTTATGAAAGTGCAGGGTTCACATCCTTGATCAGTAAGGCAGGCAGCTCTCAATAGTCCAAGGTTAATTATCGTCAAAAGCAGAAAGTGGCCACAGCCAGGCAGCTCCCAGTTTTAGACTGTGCCACCAACCCAGAGGATTGCCACTTTCCCAGTACAACCACGGAGAGTTAAACAGGGATGATGCGTCCTTTGTAATGTGAACCAATATCAGAAACGATCTCCCCCCACAGCTCCATGCACACGACCACACACACCATGGTTCTTTATGGCTTTATCTTGAAAGGGTCAAGGTAGCACTGATTTTCACTTTAACTTTCTAAACATTTCTCTTTCCCCCACCTCACCCCAAAGAGGACTGCTTAATAGAAATGCAGTAATTGACTATTTAGCGGTCACATTTCTGACCAATCAGCCTGAGAAACTGAGAAAGCAGGTGAGCTAATCCTAATCTTCTTTTAAAGATTGTCTCCAGGGCGAGAGCTGCCACATGCATTTATCTAATGCCAACAGGGCATTGGGTTGCAATGCAGGAGCTTGGGGAATAATGGGATATAATTACAGTATTATGCCAGAGAGCAGAGTTAAGTGTATCTCCAGTAACATCAGTTATTCTCACCCGAAAAACCTTTTCTTATAAGAGAGACCTCTAAGATCAGGGATGAGGGGCGGGAGGAGGTGGTAACCAAGCCTGCAAGTGAATGTCCGTCATTGAAGGGTTCATCTCCCTGTGGCGTCCTGAGCTGGGCTGCTCACTTCCCCTTTTCAAGCCTCAGTTTCTTCCTCTGTTAAACCAGCAACGGCACCTTCTTTATGTGGTCATGACGAGGCTCCCGGGACAGTCCTGGCAAGAGTTTAGCAGGGTTGCATGCACAGGATACCTGTAGAACTCCATCAGTAGCTGCCGCACCAACCTCTTTGTTCTAATCCAATTCTTTTTCTGGGCGGTGAGGTGAGAGGGCAAGAGAGGGAATGGGAATTGAAATGTAATAGACATCGAATCCTCTCCTCTGGCCTACGATCCTTGAATAAATCACATTGCTGAGAATCTCCTTCATGGTTGTATGATTTCACATGCCAAGGAAAAAAGGAAACAGTACAAGAGAGAAATGGTGGATCCAGAGCAGCTGGAGACCACAGTAAACTGCTCTCTGCAAATTGCAATGAGTTCCTCTCTAGGGCACAAGCTCAGGGTGGTGTGACCTCTGCTCAGGTGACAGCAGGACCAATCACAGGACAACTTACTTAGATGCACTGCCCTGCAGCCCCTGCTGGCCTCTATAGAAAGGCAGAATTTCTGGACGGGGGAATGTGCCTGGTTGGCCCAAAGCTGCCTGCCCAGTCCTTGGAATCCAGGGCCTTTTAAGAAGCCCATTCTGAGGTCCACCCCTCCCCACTTCATACTCTCTAGTGGAGGAGGGCTGCCCTCCTCCTCGTACACAGGCTGAACTGTGAACTGGCCTGACGTTCTAGTCATTTCTAGTAAGTTCACTGAGGTGAAACCTCGCTGAAGTATGGGGTCAAAGTCAAAGGTCACTGCCTTGGGGAAGGTGAATGCCTCGGTCACTTGCTCATCAGCCTAAGGGTTGGCATGTTTCCTTGAGTGAAGGGCCTAGCATGTAGTTGGCTTGTTTCCTTTCTTCTCCTGATTGCCAACCTGGCCTGACCCCTGATCTGCAACCCTGCATGTGTGACTGACCTCAGCCCCTGCCTGATCCCACCCCCAGCCCCACCCATCCCAGCTGAGTGCCAAGTCTAGCCTGTCTGCTCTGCCTGCCAGGCCCCACCTCCTCTCTCTCTCAGCTTCCTACTCTGCCCCTGACCTGGCACTAGATTGCTGATTGCAGACTGCTGGGACCAGAAACAGGTCACGCTTGTCACTCTCATTCCAGGACAGTCATTTTATGTCCTGGTGGGTGATTGTTTGCACAAGGAGAAGGAGTGACATCACCAGTTTGACCTGGGAAAGCTCGGACCCTAGGGACTACTGTGTCCCAGCCGTCTTCTCCTGGGCCTTAGCTGCCAAAATTGAGGGAGTAACACTGCAGAAAGGTCAGCTCTTCTCGGGCAAGCAGAGGGGCTTGGGCTACTCTGCCACAGTTAAAGCCCGCTGATTTTCCATCAGGCACCAGCTCTTCCAATGCACAAACATTCCCCGAGATTTCTGGAGAGATGTTTATAAAGTCTGGAAGAGCTCTGACCCTTGATGCTCAGTCCAGCGGGATTTGGAGGTGTGTGGATTTAAGCAAACGCTGGTGCAATGGCTGTGTATTGGGAGGGGGCTGTCCCACATCCAGTCCTGCTATTTGCACCTGGCTTCCTTTTGGGGATGACTTCTCTCCACTGGGCTTTGTGTGGGTAGGAGAATAAGCTTAGGTGCTCGCCTTCCACCTTGCAAGACTCAGAAGCAAAGCCCTTTCTCTTCCTGTCTATGGTCACTGAGGGTAGGGGATATGACTTGAACCTGGCTTAGAGGCTTTCAATCAAGGTGTGGCATCTGCAATGAATGAAGCAGGGACAGAAGGTCAGCAGATCCAACAGATGCCTGGGACCAATGACTTCTGCCATGACATCGGGGTTGTGCTTCCTGCTTTCGCAGTCCTCTGGAGCAGCAGGGACTCGCAGTTCTTACCTCCCCAACCCTCTGAGACTGTCATCACCTTCTAATACGTGTTTTTGTCTGAGCTAGCTGGAGTTTCTCAGAATGGTGGGATACTAACCAATAGTGCAGAGGGATGCTGTGTAGCCTGCCATGAGCCACCAGTCACCTTAATCCCCCCAAGGTCCATGACGGCAACATGTGTATGGGAAAAGCTGAGAAGTACTGGCCTATGAGCAGCTCAGATGCTGTGTTTCTTCTGGGGATGGTGTCATTGCCCATATCTGTATCTGATGTCTCTCTTCTGGCAGAGCCTGAGCACGTGCGTGTGTGTGCATGTGCGTATGTGTATGTGTAAGAGAGAGCTTTTCTTTCTTACCAGTAAATTAACAGAACATAGTTTGCCTTGCTGCCTGGGAGACAGCTGATGCTTCAGATACACCAGAGCCAGCAGCCCTGGGTTTGCTGAAATGCACATGACCATTCCACTTGCCAAGAAGCATCTGCTATGACGTCTGTTGGCACATTCAGGACAGAGCCCTGTGGAACCCATGGGCTGTACCCTCACCCTCATCAGACAGATCTGAGTGATGCCTGGGGGGCTCAGGCACAAGGCCTCCCACCTAGAATCCTGCCACTTGTACAGATAGGAATGACACTGCAGGGCCTGCAAAGACAGGGCTTCATCTCTCTCACTGTGATCCTGATGACCTATAAGGAGAGTACAATCCACAAATTCCCCTGTATCACCTTTAGGTGTACAATTCAATGGTATTAAGTACATTCACAGCATCGCCACTATTTCCATAATGTTCCATTACCTCAAACCAGAACTCTGCCCCTGTTAACCAATAACTCCTCATTCTATCCCCAGTGCCCTAGTAACCTCTATTCTATTTTCTGTCTCTATGAATCTGATGACTCTAGACACTTTATATAAGTGGATTCGTACAATGTTTACTCTTTTATGTCTGGCTTATTTCACTTAGCATGTCTTCAGGGTTTATCCATGTTGTAGCATGTATAAGAATTTCATTCCTTGGGGCCGGCAGATGGCGTGGTGAAGGTGCTGGACTCCCACATGGTCAACTGTGGTTTGAGTCCCAGATTTGGTGGCTTGCTTTCTCACTTTCCTTCCCTCTCTGTGTGTATGTCTCTATTTGACAAAAATTTAAATAAATAAATAAGTAAAATAAATCATTGTAAAGAAAAGAATTTCATTTCTTATTATGGCTGAATAATATTCCATTATGTGTAAAATACTGCATTTTATTTATTCATCTATTGAAGGATAACTTGGATTCTTTTTACTTCTTGGCTATTGTTACTAATGCTGCAATGAACACTGACCTACAAACATCTATTTGTGCCCCTGCTTTCAATGTTGGGTATATACCTAAAAGTAGAATTTCTGGGTCAGATGGTAACTCTATGTTCAGCTTTTTGAAAAAGGCCAAATTGTTTTTCAAAGCAGCTGCACCATTTTACATTCCTACCAGCAGTGCATGAAGGCTCCGATTTTTCCACATTCTTATCAACGCTATTTTGTTTCATTTGTTTGTTTCTATTATAGCCATCCTATTGGATATGCAGTGGTGTCTCACTGTGGTTTTGATTTGTGTTTCTTTAAGGTCTAGCCATGTTGGGCATCTTTTCATGAGCCTATTAGATGTCTATCTTCTATGTAGAAATGTCTAAGTCCTTTGCACATTTTAAAATTGAATTGTTTCTCTGTTGCTGAATTCTTGGGAGTTCTTTATATATTCTGTATATTAAATTCTCATCAAATATATGGTTTTAAATATTTTGTCATTTATAGGTTGTTTTTTCACTTTCTTGATAATGTCCTTATATGCACAATTGTTATTATTATATTTTTAACTGCCAGAAGGTGTGTACACTCTACAAAGAGAGATAGATAAAAAGAGAGAGGAATGAGCATGACCATGCCATAATCCCTTCTCTTCCATGTTTTCATCCTGTTGGGATTTGGGGCATACACACATGAGCCCAGTGTGGTCTTCAAGCCTCCAGGGTCATAATTCAAACTGTACTTGGCCACATAGAAATCTGGCTCCCTTAACCACTGGGCCATAGGGTCAGCCTCACAAAAGTTTTTAATTTGATGAAATTCAATTCATTTATCTTTTCCTTTTCTTACTTGTGTCTTTGGTGTCATAGTTAAGAATCCATGCCAAATTATGTCATGAAGATTCATCTCTATTTTTTTTTTTTCCTAAGAGATTTAAGGCTTTAGTCCTTATAGTGTGGTCATTGACCCAGTTGAGTTTGGGATTTTTTTTAATATTATATGAGGTGAGGCAGAGGCTCAACTTCTTTTGCCTATGGAAATTCCATTTTCCTAGAACCATCTGTCAAAGAGACTACTGCTTTGTGCCATTAAATGAGACTGGTACCCTTGTCAAACATCAATTGGACATGGATGAATGGATTTAATTCTGGATTCTCAATTCTATTCGGTTTGTCTTTATGTCTAATCTAATGCAATTGCTACACTATTTGGATTACTGCAGCTTTACAGTAAATTTTGAAATCAGGAAGTATGAGTCCTGTGACTCTGTCGTTTTACATATTGTTTTGGGGAATCTTCAGATCCCATATTAATTTAAAAAGTACACTTTTGCACTTCTGATAAAAAAGGGGGGTATTGGGATTTTGATAGGGATTGCATTGAATCTGTAGGTCATTTTGAGTAGTATTGACATCTTAACAATGTTAATTCTTTCTCTCCTTATCAGGAAGTTCTCTCCATTTAAGTATTTTTTAATTTCTTTCAGCACTCTAAACCTGTATTAAGCCTATTTGTGTCTCTGACTTAACTTCTCAGGATAATGAGGGCTGTATATTCTCTTACCCACCCCACAAATTGGTGTTAAAGCCAATGCAATGATATTTCTTTCCACTTTTGCAGGCCCCTAGAATGCCAGTATTTTCAATTTGGTAAGCAAACTCCAGTGTGTACTATTGGTGGCCTTCATGGTTTCCCTGACATTAAATATAAGCCCTCTCAGCTGCCCTCTTCACAGACGAAAAATTCTTAATCTTTTGGGTGTTGCCTCATTAGCCACATCAAGTGCTCTTCCAGCTCTGTTATGCTTCTGAGACAATAAGCCAACTTAGAGCTAACCAGGTTAAGTACTTCCCAACCCACTTGAACAGTTGGTGAGAGAGAGCCAAGTGTCCTGTGTAAAGAGAGTCATAATTATTAAACGAGCCCCAAATGTTGCTACTAGCGCTGTAAGGGAAGGGAGTGGTTGGCAGAGAGCAGATGGTAGGGATGAGTGGGAAGGGCAAAGGGAAGAAGCACTTAACAGACCAAAAAATGTAAAGTTCTATGTTGGTTGGGCAAAGATCTGGCCTCATTAGCCACATCAAGTGCTCTTCCAGCTCTGTTATGCTTCTGAGACAATAAGCCAACTTAGAGCTAACCAGGTTAAGTACTTCCCAACCCACTTGAACAGTTGGTGAGAGAGAGCCAAGTGTCCTGTGTAAAGAGAGTCATAATTATTAAACGAGCCCCAAATGTTGCTACTAGCGCTGTAAGGGAAGGGAGTGGTTGGCAGAGAGCAGATGGTAGGGATGAGTGGGAAGGGCAAAGGGAAGAAGCACTTAACAGACCAAAAAATGTAAAGTTCTATGTTGGTTGGGAAAAGATCTGTAATTTTTGCTTTATAAAAATAAAATTTAAAAATACATACCCATAAAAACGTGGTAAAGACAGTGCATTTTATGTTATGTGTACTTTACAATTTTTAAAAATGACAGGAAAACAAATTGAATGTTGACCGTATCTTGACATGCCATGGCAAGAGATACTGGGGAACCATAGCCCTGACTCCTAGGGGTCATAAAGTGACTGGAGAAATACAAAGAAGAGGAGAAAATGTCCAGTTAGGGGTTAAGGGGGGGACCCCAGGGAAGAAGAACCAAGTGAACTGGGAGACCACGAGAGGAGGACTCAGAGCTAATTGAAGGACTGGGAGGATATAGAGAAAAACGACGCTGCAAGGCTGACTCACTTGGGAAGGTGCCAGGTTCATGTCTGAAGCCCTCCCTGAGTACACAAGGCACACACGCTCACGATCTAGGTCTGGCTGAGGTTGAGGGTGGATCAGGGCATCGAAACCCTGCTGGAGGTTCTTTCTGTCTCTCTCAAGAAAGAAATAAGTACACATAAAAACCAACCAATACAAAAAGCTAGTTGAATGCCATGAGAAAGCAGAGGAAAAATCTGCCGAAGTTCTGAAAAGGAATGATAAATTTTAGACATATCTGGTACGTTCATTTTACGGGGAAAAGTCCATGGGTATTTTTAGATTCTCAAAGAAGTAGGTCAGGCTCAAGAAAGGGCCTTCCTAATGAGGAACTGATCAGAAGGCCCATTTTGCACTTAGTGCCAGAAAACTCAGCGTGAATATAGGCAATTATTATGTGGACATGGGCCAGAAGATAATGTACCCAGGGGCTCTTCACCTGGTTTCAAGGGCCATCAGGGTCTTAAATTATTTGGGGCAGGCTCCATGGTGCAGTGGTAATGCACTACTCAAGGGAAGCCAGATCCCACAAGGCAATGGTGTTTCAAGACCCTAGTCGGGTCAGCCTGAAACATGCTGGGTGCACACTTGAGGGTCCAGGAACCAACTGACTGGAGGACTGGAGGAGGTGATCACAGTATGACCAGATCTGAGGTGGGTGCTCTTCTGTCTCTCTCAATCTTATAAGTGAACATAGGCATTCTATTATAAATTTTAAAAAATGTTTTTCAGTTGTATATTTGCTTTATGTTTTTATTGTGCTTTTTTCTGGGAAATGGTCATTTTCATTCAGTAATCAGAAGTCATGACCTAATAACCAGGAGCAGGGCTCTGGAGGCAGGTTCTCTTGGAAAGAAGTCAGGAATTGGGGGAAGGCAGGCCAAGGCAGGACTGAGAGCAAGAGGCCTAGATATCAGAAAATGTGCTGAGTTCCTGGGCTGCTGAAAGACAGGGTGGAGAAACCCTGAATGTGAGAAAAGACTAAGAGAAAATTATTCAAATCGGGCGCTTAGGCATCAACTCTCAAAGCTCAGTGCAGAAGCTTATCCTGGCCAGCAGCCTGACTCTCCCAGGCTTGAGGACATGGCCAGTCCCTGGGCTACTCTGAGGGACCTCTCTCTCCAGATCAGACACTTCCCAGAGCTGGGCTTTGTATCTAAACGTGCCAGGGTCCAAAGGGCCTAAGCAGAGTCCTTGAGTGGATGGACCTGGCTCTCTGCCCTTCCCTAAAGGCAGAAGACACCATTGATCTTACAAGATGACCTTCTGGAAGACACCTGGCTGGAAGCACCCTGACACCCTGTATATAGGTTCAAAAGATGTACTGTGCCAGTGTTCTTAATCACCTAACTGTCCCCTGGAATTTGAGTCACACTTCCATTGCACTGCAGCTCAACTCCTTGCTGCTTCCAGCTCTGCTCACTATGGACCTGGGATGGCCAGCCCCTCAATCACTCTGCTGTTTCCAAGGGAGGCAGAGGGCATCTTAGCAGAGCAGGATTACGGGAAGAGCTCAGAGTAGGCAAGAAACAGCTGGTTAGCTTCTTGGCCGAAACTTCCCTTTTTGCACGGTTGTGAGTGACTGCGGTGCTTGTGACAGGAGGAACTGTGATGAGTGGGAGCAGCCCCAAGCATGGTGCCACTTAGCACCTGCATGGACAAGCCTCCTCTGTGGGCAGAAGAAACCCCCCAGACAGGGCCCAGGCCCTGGCCAGCAGTTACAGACTGTGCAGCTGCCACTGCCATTTCCAAACCAGCCTTGGCCCCTGCCTGCCCCAGGGAGCAACTGTTTCCGTTTCAACCAACTTGCTTGGGAAGAGTGGCCCTTCACACCCAACCAGCAGCATACCACCCAAATCATAAACCAACCACAATGCCATGCTTTCTCGCATGCAGATGCTGAGATGCAGCAAGAAGCCGCCCTCTGCTTGTTCGTCCTTCCATGATGGCATCTGTGGCTCTGCTGAGTCACACTGCAGGTGCTGCGGCCGCCCCATACGCGAATGGCCATTTGCAGTCTATGGCTCCCCATGAGTCAGTGGAATTGGGGCATCAGTTTGAGCAGATGTTATGGAGGGGACACCAAGGTCACAAGGCATGTGCGGAGAGGATGACTTTTCAATTTTGAAAAGAAGTTTATCTGGAATAAACTGAGTCACGGCCACTTCAAGAACAATGCACAGCTGTAGACACCAATGGCAAAATTGAAACCTGGGCATTTTGGTGAAAACTTGGAAGTCTCTATAAAATGTTATTTTGAGCAGGACTACATATACACGTATATATGTGTGTGTATATATACTATGCTCACATGTACATATATAGTGTGTGTGTGTATATATACTATACTCACATGTACATATATAGTGTGTGTGTGTATATATATATATATATATATATATATACACACACACACACACACACACACTTCCCCCGCCCCTGAGGAACTTGCAATTTTCTATAAAACTTTAAAAATCAAAATATTTTAAAAATAAACTTTTTACTTATCCTAGAGTAATGAAGACTGCTTTACATGTTTAAAAATTTAAATCAACCTCCAAATTCATAGTGTGCTATAAATTCAATACAGAAATTGGGAGGTTACACAAGAATGAGGAGACACACTCAAAATGTCATCAGGGGGCCTTTTCTTTTGAAAGTCTACAATCATGTGGGCACTTCTTGCTTGGTCTTTGGATAGAGTCTTCCTGAACTCTCTCAGGAGTCAAATTAGGCATCTTCTAAGATGCTTCTCTCTTCCCTGCAGTATCTTTGCTTTTTCTGGAAAGGGCTGATGGTTGGACTTTCTTGGATCTTCTCAGCCCTGGTGGGTCCTCGCCAGTTTGGGGAGCCTGGTAGTCCAGTCACAGTAGGATTGCAATAGGAGGAAAGCTCTGAGCAGGCAGCATGCTTGGTTTCCTGGGCCCTCCCCTGTGGAGGGGGCTGACCCATTGCTGTGGATATGTGAGCTGGGCTGGAATGTGGACTTAATCTAGCTCGTGCGGACTGAGCTCACTCCACACTTGCTCAGTGCCCAGGCAGCCTGGCCCCTCCTGGTAGCACCCTGGGGAAGCACCCTGAGCTGCTCCAGCAGGAGAAGCTGAGGAACAAGCAGCCACAAATCTCCCAGCCAGGCAGGAGCCTCAGTGTGGAAAACTCACAAAGCCATGAGGGCATGGGCCCGGAGGCATGACCTCCTCTCTCTGGATCCTGGGACAGATGGTCCTTCCTGCCTCTGTTTCTTAGTACTTTATCAAACCTTCTGGGCTGCTGATACTTCTCTCTCTCCTTCTCACAAACTCTTATGACTTCATTACATGTGGGGAAGTTGTAAAAAAAAATGAGTCACATGAATCAGAATCACCCATAGCTCCTACCCCTCTGACCTCCAGCCAGGCCTATCTCCCCAGTAAAACCATATACAGACCCCACTATGGACTCCATCCTCATGCTCTCTCACCTTCCCTCACTCTACCACTATTTTAACTCTGATCCCTAAAACACCCATGTCATAGAGCTAGCTTCCAGAAGCTTTTGCTCTCGATAGCTTCCATGTCTCCCACCACCTTGGTGATCATTTTTATTTTATAGGACCCTGTGCTATGGGACCAGCAGGTGGCATGGTAGTTAAGGCACTGGACACTCCCACATGGCTGACCACAGTTCAAATCCCGAACCTGATGGCTTGATTTTTCACTTTCCCTCTCTCTCTATCTCTCTCTCCATATCTCTCCCTGGTCAAATTAAAATAAATGAATGATAAATAAAATTAAATAAAATAATTCTTTTTTAAAAAAGACCCTGTGATGTGACTTTAAACCAGGCAGCAGAAAAAAGCAGAACTAATGGCAGCCTTGAGGCCTGGCCCCACGCACTTCCTTGTGTCTCATCTGTCTTCTGTCCTGCCTTCTATTCTCCCAGCTTTCCAATTCTTTTCTTCCTCCTTCCCTTCATCTCTACCCATTCTCTCTCTTTCTCACTCTCAATTTCTCCCTCCCTTTCATACACCACTTTTTCATCCTTGACCCATGCTAGGGTCTTGAGCCTATGGAGACCTGAAGTTGCAGTCCATAGATCTCGCCGAATCCTCATGCTCCTTCTTTTCTTCCTTAGGTACAAGGCCCCTTTCCTGTCTTCAGCACAACGCTCACCTCCTATGCTGTCTATTAAGTCCACCCCCTCTGGCAGCCCAGGCCAGAGAGCAAGCTCTAATCCTGCTCCTTCTTCAAAGTTGTCCCTAAATACAGGCTCGAGTTTTTCCTCTGAGGCAGTGATGTGACTAGACCATAGTCCCTGGCCTCTACTTGCAATGCCCGGGACCACCTCCACATCCCTTGCCTCATTCATTTTTTGGTGTTGTTGCTGCCAGAGGATGCATGTGCTCACGAAGGAGAGACCAAGAGAGAGGAAGGGAAAGATCGAGAGAGGGGAAGGGAGAGAAAGGAAGCATCCTCTGGAGAGAAGAGTCATGGAGAATGGTCACATTACAATCCCTTCTCTCCTCCATCCTGTTGGGGCTTGGGGTACCCATGCACAAGTGCCCACCAAGCTTTTCAAGCTGCCAAGGCTGGGATTTGAACTGTGTAGTTAGTCATGTGGGATTTGGCTCCCTTAACCACTAGGCCACAGGGCCATCTCCCCTGCCCTCATTCTGAGTGACACCCTCTGCGCAAGAACACAGTTCCTTCTTCCCTAAAGCCCTTGGCCCAGCAGAGCTATTGGCCCTACCCGACACCTCTGGCATTTTCCAGGCTCTCCAGACTAGGTGGCTTCCTTCCCAATGCAAGAACATTGCCCTGAGATAGTCTGTCATATAAATTATTCTAAGAATTTATTGCCAGGGGAAAAAAAATCCCTAAAGAATTGGTATATTTTCTCTTATTAGACAGCAAGAACTGCATAGTGCTCTGTCTTCCATTCCTTACTAGGAAGCTCAGAGCCATGGCATTCATGCTGACTCCATTGCATTCATCGGCCCCACCTGTCCTCATTCATCACATTCCTTCCTGGTGTGTCCATGAGTGCTTACAGAGTACAGTCGGTCTGTGTGGGAAGGCTGTCTGGCCCACCCTGCAGTCTGGATGCTCTGACTTTACCTTCCCTCTTCCTTCCCTAGCATTCACACCTGCCATGGAGTCCCCTCCACACATTGGATTCAGGGTCTTACACGTCCCATCTCTCACCCTAGGATCACCATGCCACCCAGAGCAATCTCCAGTCTTCTCCAGCCCATGGAATGAGGATTTTCCATTGAGAGAGAAGTCACCTTGTCTAGTGAATCAGGCATGAAAGATTACAGGGGTTCCCAGCCAGTGACCCCTATTTCCCCCTTGCCCATCAGCTCCCATCTCACCCAATCTGTGGCAACACAAGAGGAAGGTGAGGAAAATGGGATTTTGGTCTCACAGGTGGAAGAGGAACGTCTTAGCAATGAGAAAGGCCAGAGACTGTCAGATCAGTGTCAGTGAGCACAGCCACCCCAGAGGAAGCTCTTTCCATTCCTGGATAAGTCTTCACCCAAGCAGGCTGAGTGCCATCTGCAATGAATACCAACAGAGTTCCCCCAGTGGACACTGGGACCAAGGGTTTGGAGATATTTATGCAACTTCCTTGTGTTGCCCAGGCTTCTCAAAGAGCCCTCAGTAAACAAAACGGAACTCACTGCCAGCAGGGAACCCATGAGAGTGGTAGCTCAGCCTTTTGCAAAGTTCCACTGCAGGCTGAAGGACTCACTGCCTTGGGGAGAGGCATTCTGTAAGTTTTAACTATTGAGCAAGGCTTTGTGGAGTTACAGTTGAAGCTTTATCTGAAATGATAACTTGAGTGTGAACATTAAAATCCCTTCATCTTCTCTCTTCTGCTGCAATTTCCATGCAGTACTTTCACAATAACTAAGATTCGGAATCAGCCTAAGTGCCCAACAACTGAAGAATGGATAAAAAAAATGTGATATATGGTCACAACGGAGTATTATCCATTCATAAAAAGAGATGAGATCCAGTCACTTGAAGCAACATGGATGAACCCTGAGGAAATAATGCTAAGTGAAATAAACCAGGCACTAAAAAACAAATACTGTATATTTACCCTCATTGGTGGGATCTAAAGATTTGACTTCAAGGAAGTAGAGAGTGGAACAGCGGATAGCAGAAGTTGGAAAGGAGACGGCGCTGGAGGCAGGGAGAGAACTTGGTCAACTGAGATTACATTGCAGGTGGACAAGTGGGACGAGTTCTAGAGTACCATAACATGGCAGAGTAATGACAACTGGTGACAATTGAATGTGCACGTCAAAATAGCCAAGAGTAGATTTTGAAAATGTGCAGCATAAAATAATGACAAATGCTTGGGATGGTGGGTTGTTTACTGCCCTCATAGAACCAATACATGACATGCGTTCTGAAAAACCACACTATTCCCCATTAATAGATACAACTATTTTATGTAAATTAGCAAATTAGAAATTATAATACTAAAAAGTTTAACAATCATGTCATCTTTTCTTATGTATATGCTCACTCCCAGGAAAATAGAGGCAAAAAAGGAAAAAAAGGAAAATGACGTAAAACCCATTTTTAAAAATTGCCGGACCTCTGGGAGGTTTTTTCTTTTTTTTTTTCTTCTTGTTTTTTTTTTTTTTTTTCTTCCCATTTTAAAGTAAGTTGGAGCCACTGATGGGTCCAGCAAGGTGGATCTATCAATAGCAAGTTTATTACTGAGCTCCTGACCTCCGCTACCTTAATCAATACAAGAATGGACAGATACCGCGCGTTGGTGGTCTCCAGATGGCAAGCTGTTCTCACTGGCTGGTTGGGTAAGAGTGTGCGTTGGGTGAAGAGTCATCTCTAGATTCCAAACTTGGCACCAAACCCACTCATGGGATTAAAGCATCTATTGTCTGCCACCTTGAGCCTCTGCCACACACCTGCCAATCAGCCCATTGCCGGTTCATGGAAGGACAGGTTTGCTGTCTGGTCACCAGGTGGGCCAGCATCTGGAATGGGTGATGAGGCTGTGCACACACTTACTGAGCACTGGCTCTCTCCACTCGGCACCAGTGGCACACCTCCCTCAGTATGGGAGGCTTGGGAGGGTGGGAAAGTCAGTCCAGTGAAGTGTGGTTCCCCGTATGACATCGCTGGACCCAAGAGAGAACTCGGAGCAGAGCATGGGCTGAGAACCGGTTCCTGTGCTTATCTCCCCTTCTAGGGACACTTCCACCCCAATCAAGATCAGCACTTGGGTGAGGCTCACCTCCGGAAAGAGCCCCTGCATTGCCACTCTAGCTCTCTCGGCCCATGTCCTGTATTTCTTTCACATCTTTGCAGAGGCCAGGCTCGCTTTTGATCAAGGTAGGACTCATTTTCCTCCCCCTTGGTCTGGTTACTTGGTTTGTCCTTCCCATCCCAGCCTGGGAAGTGTCTCTTGTCCCTCTGAGATCAGGTTAGAGCCTCTGAAGACCTCGTGGTCACTGTTCTCCACCCCTTCCCGGCCACACACCATCACTGCACTGACCTACTCATCTTGCTGTCTTCCCCCAGGCGGGGACCAAGTCGGTGTGAGTCACTGACACATCCTGAGTGTACCTCACAGAGCCTGGCAAATAGCAAACTCTCAAAAATAATGTCCGAAAACCTCTAGGTTTACTGGATGTGAGCACCCAAGTGGACAGAATTGATAGGCGTTCATGTCAGGGAACTAGTGGGCAGAGCTCAGCTCCAGGTGGGACATGGGTCCTCTGAACTTAGGATGCTGGTAGGAGGGGCTGTCTTTTTTCAGTGGAGCAGCTGAAAACTGTTTCAGGGTCATTCGAGTTTTTGTTTGTTTGTTTGTTTGTTTTGGAGAGGTTTTTGCTATAGGGCACGTACACTCACCAGAAAGACAGAGAGAAACAGACAGAAAGTGAGAAATCATCCCCCAGGGGGTATGACCACACCATGGTCCCTTCTCCTCCATTCTCTTCTCGGGATCTCAGGAACGCACACATACACACCCAGCGTGAGTTTAAGCCACTGGGTCTGGAACTCGAACCACAGTCAGCTACATGGGAGTCCAGCGACATACCCATTATGCTAACTGCTGATCCCAAGGGTCATTTGTTGTTACCACAACAGAGTTGCCTGGACCAGAGTATCCAGGAGGCCCCTAACTCCACAATGTCCAGGGGACAAGACTATCTGGGCAGTCCCACTCTGCGGTCTGCAAAAGGTGGAAACCCATAGGATTTTCTCACAGTGGCTCCCAGCACCCACTCACTGCCTGCCCCAGAGAACTGCTCAGTAATGCTAGGGTGACTGAATGAGGAAGAAAAGGAAGGGTTCATGGTTTCCATTCTTGGAAAGGAGATCATGTGATCCCTGCTGTTTCTGAAGATCTACTCACTGAAATTGAAAAGGAAAAATAAAAAGTGCCCTTTAACAAATCACAGGTAATTTCCCACTGCCAGTGTTGACTCCCCCCCAGGAGCACATGGAAGGTGGATCTTCACCATCATCATGAAGAAGGGCCCGTGCGATGGACCACCCTGCGATGAGGGTGAGCCACACCCACAGGCAGCAGCAAGGCCAGGGCGTCACAATATGGGGAGAAGAAAGCAATCCAACAGCAGTTGCCTTCGCATTCATGCAAAACCCAGCAAACAGCACTCTAAATAAATGCATACGCTTCTGAACTACTGGACAGGAAGTTCCATGCCAGCCTCCGGATGGCGACAACAGGTGGTGAACACAGGGATGGGGCAGGGGGTAGGGGCGGTATAGGAATCAAGGTGCTTGCTTTAAAAGATCTAAAGTCCATATAGTGCAATGCTGCTTACTGAATATTAAATGTTAGCAGTATGAAGTGTATGTGTTATATTAGTCCCCAGAGTTTTTTTGTATATGTAAAAATTTTATGTATTCTGTTTAAGATTTTTCTCAGAGTATCAGATATAATTATTATTTAGGACCCTGAGGTTTCTTTGCCTAGCATCTGCTATAGAATTTAGCAGAATTATTTTATTTGAGTTGTGTAAAAAATCATGCTTACGAACAAGGATCATCCTTTGCATTGAATTCTCCCAGTTTCCTGATGCCTCAGTCTGGCTTCCTGTGCACCAGGCCACTCTCTAACCAATGTAGCTCCTTATAGGAATGCCTGGGTGCCCCTGCCTGTCCCTTCTTCTTGCTCCTCCTCCATGCCTCCTACTCACCTTACCGTCTTACTCAGCCACCCTCCAATGTCTGGAGGTCCTGCCCACTCCAAACCATCAAACAGCATTTTACTTAACAGCAGTAGCAGAATATTCAACCATAAAAGTTGTGGTTTTCAAACTTTGACATGCATCGGCATCACCTGAAGTCTGTTAAAATAGATTCCTAGGCCCCACCCCAGAGTTTCTGATTCTGTAGGTTTAGCTAGAACCCAAGAGTTTGCATTTCTTTTTCCTTTTTCTTTTTTTGGAGAGGTTTTTGCTCTAAGGCAAATGTGCTTGCCAGAAAGAGAGACACAGAAAGCGAGAAATCACTCCCCAGGGGGGATGGCCACGCCATAATCCTTTCTCCTCTCGAGATCTTGGGCATGTACGCACTCGCGCCTGGCGTGATTTTAAGCCTCTGGATCTGGGACTCAAACCACGGTCGACTACATCAGAGTTCAGCGACATAGCCACCACGCTAACTGCTGGTCCCAAGAGTTTGCATTTCTAACAAGGTCTCAGCTAATGCATATGCTTGCAGTCCAGGCACCACGTTCTGAGAAACATGACGCTGGAGAATGTCAGACTATAACATCTCTGCCCAGTTCTGTGCTGCACATGCCAATGCATGAACAGTATCACCCCTGTGAACCTGGTCTGCCCCTTCCCGGTGCCCTCTGCCCTGACATTTCATCCCAACCATGCCTGGCATCCATCTCTGCTTCAGTCCATTTGAGTACAAAACACATGTAACCACATTTATTGCCATTTGGTCTGGACCAAGACAACTCTTGGCCAGAAGAGAGTACTCAAAATTAAATAAGCAATATTATGCCAAGAATAAAGAGGGGAATGCAGAGAAAGATGAAGAACTAAGGAAATTAGAAATAAAAAAGGAGAAAAGCAACAAGGCAAGAAAAACGATGGAGAAATCAGAAGAAAGTTATGTCTTCCATGCCCTGGCGCAAGGGCACCCTGGAGTGAGCAGAAGTCCTGGCCGTAGCCAGCAGGGCAAG
>NW_006160024.1:1137536-1166286 GCF_000334495.1 Tupaia belangeri chinensis
TAGGCCTGTATCCCACCCCTGTGGGCAGTCGGTCATTTGTACCCAGAAAACAAAACAAACACCCGCATCAGTGAAGAATAAATGACTGGCAGGAATTTTCCCTGGTTTTTGTTTTTAATTTCTTTGATTTCAGAAGAGAGACAGACAGAAACAGAGACAAGCACCCTCGAAAGGGTCTTCATGCTTCAATCCACCCAAACAGGTGGCCAGTGGGAAACCCCAGGACAAGAACTCAGGACATTTCCATGTGGGTCCAGTTACATTACCACTGTGCCACCGTCTAAGTCCATCTCTCTCTTTCTTTCCCTCTCTCTCTCTTTTTAAATTTTTGCCATAGAGCACTGTGTTTGCTAGACAGAGACAGAGAGAGAGGGGAAGTGAAAAATCACCCCGCAAGGGAGATAGCCATGCCTCAATCCCTTCTCCTCCATTTTCTCAGGATTTTGGGCATGCATGCACATCCGCCCAGCATGTTCCTCCGGCTATCAGGTTCAGGACTCAAATCACAGCATTAGCCATGTGGATCTAGTGCCTTAACCAACATGACACCTGCTTCCCATCTCTCTTTTTAAAATTCTTTAACACAAAGTTTTGTCATTACCTCCTCTGGTGAAGCCTTCAGATGTCCCAAGTCTTGTTCATACTGTCCTGGAGGCCCACAGCCCCTAGTGAGGGCCACTGCTATGCTCTGGGTCATGGGGCCTTGTCTGGAAAAGCCTGTGTGTAAACATGCCTGGGAGTGAGAAGAGAAAGCAAGCAGATGGTTTCCTACTCTCAGGGCCTGGGGCCTAGACACATTTATCTTTGAGTTACGAGAAGAATTAGTAGCAAACAGGAAGGTGCTATGGTTTGAACATGCCCCCAGCCAAGACTCATGCATTGGAATTTGGTTGTATTGTGATGGTATTAAGAAGAGAAAATATGGTTGTTGTGTCAAAAGGTGATGTCTTTGGTGAGGCATCAGGATAAGACCCCCAAGATGAACTCCTAATGGGTTTATAAAAAGAGGGAATGAAACAGACACAGGCTTTACTCTGAGCATTCTCCTACCTTCTGCCATGTTGCAATAAGAAGACCCCCACCCACTGTGACCCCTTGACCTTGGACCTCCGAACCATGAGCTGAATAAACTCTACTTGTATAAATTACAAAAAATAGCAGCTCTGTTATTAGCAACAGAATGGACTAGAATGGATGGGGAGGCAATGTTGGTGGGAGGGAGAGGTGCTGATGCTGGGATCAGAGGCAGGAACCATCCAGTCCAGGATTCTGAGATTCCTGTGCTGCTTGGGAATCATCTGAGCCCCACACTGCAATTGGACTAGACTGGAGTTTGGTTGCCAAACTTTCGCCAGGTGATGCCACAGAGCAGGCTGGGTCTTACAGATCCAGAACAGCATCCAGTCCATCCCCCTCCTGCTACAGGACAGGAAATGGGAAATGAGTCTCAGAGAGGTTAGGTGACATGCTATGGTCATATATCAAGTCACTAGCAGAAGAACGGCAAGGCCTCAGGTCTCCTGATGACCATTCTCAAGTGGGGAGAACTTACGTCTTCTATGTGTTAGAGGCCAGGACTAGTTGGCCACTATTTACCCATCAGCGTTCACAGGGAGAATTCTCTGAATGACATCTAGTAAAATAAACCTCAGGACCTTCAAACAGAATCCAGGTCTCACTCATGCATTTCCCTGAGGGCTCTGTCCACACACTGTTGAAATGAGTCTAGACGGTTTCTATCCTGCCTGAGGGTTTCTGGGAGTTCTAAAGCCTTCAGGCTGTTGGCTCTTGGGCTCTCCAAAAGAAGTGACACCTGTGTTTGGGCTGTGGCAGTAGCCAGAGGACATGGGCTTCCTTTTTCATTGTATCTTTACTTGTAGGAAGGAACTTATCCCTGCAGATGGTGGCATAGCAAGTCTGAAACAATGTCCACAGAGGGGCATAAGCAAGACTAGAAAATAAATCAGCAGCAGAAAAGAATTTCAGGGCAGCTGTGGTTTGCCAAGTGTCCATCCCATCAGGGACCTTTGGCATCTGATCCCAGGACACTTCATGAAGCCCCTCTTGCAGGGATAGCCCTTCTAACAGATGCAGAAATGAGTCAGTCCTAGTGTTGTGAGGAGGGAGTATCACAAAGTGAGGGCAAAGGAGCTAGGCCAGGCCTCTTTTGCTCCTGATGGGATGAGCAAAGGAAGCCAGAGCTGTACCAGAGCAGGCTGGAATAGCTCCCAAGATGCCAGGAACTAGACAGATCTCCCAGGGCAGCAGGCCATTATCTCCAATTTGCAGGATGACTCTCACACTCCAGAAAAGGACACAATGAAACAACTTGGTGCATTGCCAAGAGGATGCCCAGACATATCTTGGGTCAGTCTGAATGCCCACTCTGAGCTTCTCCAACAACCAAAAAGGAGAGGAGGCTGTGAGGGAGGAATGAGCTGGCCAAGGGCCTAATTCTCTCATCTCTACAAGGGGTTTGTGGGAGGGCTTCAATGAGCTGGCACAGACAAGGTCTAGGGATGGTGCTCAGCAGACCGTACGAGACATCACCTACTGCCATTGCTGCTGGTTTTCTTGTGAGAGTCTAGAAACTGGCTTTCCTACCTCTAACCTCCTAGAAAAGAATCCTGCTATCTGTGTGAGCGTTGAGATGATGAATATGGGAATCACCCAGATTTGATTGTTACATGTTGTATTCATAGGTCGCTAAATTATACTGTACCCTTAAATATGTATGATTGCGTGTCAAAAAATAGCAATAAATAGCACATTTTTAAAATATACTAAGCCCTAGAAGTAAAAGAGTAGCAGATGAAAGCCAATTACAAGGTTGAAATGTCACTTTGCTTAAAATGCAGTATTAGCATCATCCTCAGAAAAGCTTCCTGACCACATGAACAAGTTTGTCAAATCTTTGCCTTTCAAGTATTCACTGGTTCCAGCAAAGCCTTCATAGAAGGCCCTCCAAGCCTGCTTCCAAGGAAAGTACCCACCCCACTGTGTCAGGACTCACTGAGTAGATCCATTGGTAAGCTCCCCTTTCGCAGTGTCGGTGCAGAGTAGGACAGGAAGAACTTCCTGGTTCATCCACTCACTCATTCATTCCTCTGCTATCTGCTGAACACCTGCCCCTCTGTGGACACTGTCCCGGGTGCTGGGATACTGTGACACTGAGGCAGAGAAAGGAGCTGGCACACTAGTGACAGTGACAGATTAGACAAGAAGTCACCAGAGCGCTCTAATGAAAATTGCATTGTGAAGCACAGGGAGCAACTGTTAGGTCTAGGAGTGACTGTGAGTGTCGGGGAGGTGGCACCTGAGCCCTAAGTCACCTGATGGTACAAGAGTCTCTGTGGCCCCTGGCCGAGCACTCTGGACAGAGGGAAGGCAGGCACGAAGGCTCTGAGCAGAAGCCCCTCTAAGTTAACCCTGGGCCTCGGTGGTTAAGCAATTTTAACATGGCCATCCTGACTGTGACTCACTCCATCCCTGATCTCTCAGGGGACACTCTTCCCACATCCAATGGACCTTTGTCCTCTGCCACTCCTCTTGTCATTCAGGCCTGCTCTCCCACTCTCACCACTCAAGGTAGTGGTGAGGTGGGAAGCCCTGGGCCTGGAGTCCCCATCTCCTAGCCTTGGCTGCCTAGAGACATCCTGGGCAGTTGGAATGCCCACTCTGAGCGCTCTGGAACCAGGAGCAGGTTGGGCACTCTGTTTCTGCACCTATAAAATGGGGATGCTCCCTCCTTCACAATGTAGTTCAGAGGAGACAGCAGAGTTATCTTTTAATTATGCAAAGGTGAGGAACCACCCAGAGACCGCACATTTGCAGTCACAGTAGTCCAGATAATTGGGTGGCTTCTGTCAACTGTGTTGTCGTTATTACCTTCTGTCAGATTCCAGGCATCGCTGCGCCGTCTTCCCTGTCTCCTTAAAAACCTGCCTGTACGCAGCTCACAGAATTAGTAATCAGTAAGGCCTTTTAGTCGTCTTCTCCCAGAGGCTCTGCCTTTTAACAGAGGACCAAGAGATGATTAAGCCAAAAAAGAAAGGCTCCCTAACAGTGACTATTTCAACCATCAACTAACAAAGCCCGTGAGGGAATGTTTTCTAGGAGAAGACTTCTTTGGCTTTCAAAACTCGTCTGACTGTCCCTGCCTGTCCCACAGAGAGACTGGGCCCCCGGCCAGGTGCTGAGTGCTCACAATAGTCATCACCCAGAGGGTGACACGTTTGTTTGCCTTTAGGTCAGATCTCTAGTCAACAGATTCTCCCCTGTTCTCGTTCCCTGTGGTCACTACCCAGCCTAGCTGGTCCTACTCTCGGGTGGTTCAATGTTAGCTCCAGCAGTAGACTACCACACACTGTCTTGGCCTGTTTTCTCTCATGTAAGAGCCTAGATGAATAGCCCCTTCCTTTAGGGTAGTTCCCTGCACTCACCATTTACAGAGCCATGGGCACTATTTTAAGTGCTTTACACACTTGTCTTTCCTCACAGGAGCCTTTTAATCAGAAACTATCATTGTTCCGACTTCACAGCTAGGTACATTGAGGCCTAAGGAGGTTAAGAAGCAGAGGTGGGATTTGAACCTACAAGGTGTTCCTCCAGAGCCCATGCTCCTTACTCTTTGGTACTCCCCACTGTAAGTCCAGCCAAGAACTTGGTCTTTTTCTGGGTTTGCCTCTCTCCTCCAGCTTACTGCCTAGAGTCCATTTCCCCCAAGAATGGGGCAGAGACAGTTCCTCCCAGGGAGGCTTCTAAAATTGACTTGGATGGGTTAAAAAAAAAGGGGGGGGCGGGGCCAAGGGGAGGAGGTAATGGTTAATTTTAGATCATCGAGATCCTGCTTTGTCCTCAAATCCCAAGTATGGGGTCACTGCCACATGTCCTGGGGACCTGTACTTTTATTACTCAACCTGTAAGTACCTTTCCCTCCCTGGTCTCTGCATGCCATGGCAAACCAGGGTGGGGCTGGGGGGTGTTTACACTGGGTGTTCTAGAAAGCCCACCCAGCTCTCACATAACCAGCAACCCAACAGGGCTGCACAAACGTTCGCTTTATAGAGAGTGTACAGCTAGTTCACAAATGCCTCTCTCTCTTGTGGATAAGAGTGAGGGACTGTAAAGTCCTGAACATCTTATAATGAAATAAACCAGCTTATTTGTTCGCAAGGGCCCAAATATGAGACCCTTTTCCCATTAAAAAAAATACTAGGATAATTTTAGCAAAATATTTCAGCAAGGGTCCTTTAGCATCTCAGCCTAAGCTCTCCAGATGTTTTCAGAAAGAGAATAAAACCTAAACTTTCTTATTCCCAATCCTATATGACAGGGAGCATCAGCATGAGATGTAAAACAATGAGTCACCAGGTGAGCTGTGAGCTGACTAGGGAGAGCTGGCCATGGCTCTGCCACCTTGTCCCAGCCCAGGTCCTGGCATTGAAATGAAGCTGTTGGAAGGACCAGTACCGGGGAGGAGAGGCCTGAAGTTGCAGTTACCAAACTTGGTGAGCTCTCTGGGGTAGACGGACTAGCAGGGAAGTAGGACTCACAGGGAAGTAGGATTCGCTGCTAAATGGGAGGCTGGCCTGCCTCTCAAGGAGGATGTCAGGAAACTCGGCCTAGACCGTCTAAAAGAAATCATTTGTGAGCCCACTTACTTTTCTCTTATCTTACGTGCTGATCACTTAGACAGAACAGCA
This sequence comes from Tupaia belangeri chinensis, assembly GCF_000334495.1. Classification (NCBI taxonomy): domain Eukaryota; kingdom Metazoa; phylum Chordata; class Mammalia; order Scandentia; family Tupaiidae; genus Tupaia; species Tupaia belangeri. The sequence goes on from NW_006160024.1 coordinate 1,143,242, forward strand.
TCTGGTTTCTAAAGTTTCTGTTTTTAGAGAGATTTTTGCTATAGGATGTGTGTACTCGCCAAAGAGACAGAGAGAGATAAAGAGACAGAAAGCAAGAAATCACCCCCTAGGGGGGATGGTTATGCTACAATCCCTTCTCTTCCATTCTCCTCTCTGGATTTTGGGCACGCAAACACGTACACATGCATGCACGCACGCCCAGCCTGAGTTTTTTTTCAGCCGCTGGGTCTGGGACTCAAACTGCAGTCAACTACGTGGGAGTCCAACAATGTAACCATTATGCCATCTGCTAGTCTCAGCTTCTAAAGTCTTTTTTTAAAAAAATAATTATTTATTTTATTATTTATTTATTCATTCATTTATTTTTTAATTTGATCAGAAAGAGACAGAGGGTGAGAGTGAGAGAGAGAGAGGAAGTGAGAAAGCAAGCCACCAGATTCAGGACTTGAACCCGTCGGCCATGTGGGAGTGTCCAGTGCCTTAACCACCACGCCACCTGCTGGTCCCCAATAAAGTCTTTAAACATCATATGAAATACTCTTTGTGAGGCAAGGAGGATTTTGGAAAGTATTGGGAGCATGGCTGATGTTTGATTGGCTGTTTTCAACTTTGCAAACCAGGTTTGCCGGCGTTTTTTGTTTTGTTTTGTTTTTTAGTAAACGCTTGATTGAAGTAACACGTGCACAGGGAAAAGCACACAAACCACAAGCAGAATAGCTCAATGGATTTTCACAAAAGGAGAAAATCTGCGAAATCACCGACTGAATCAAGAAATAGTACATTACCAACAGCCCTGGGGCCTCCTTTGGGCTCCCAACCAGTCATGTCCCCCAAGTAACTACGTTTGTGACTTCTATAACTACGTTCATTAGCTTTACCCATTCTCGAACATCGTGTAAATTAAACTATTAGAGAATGAGGACAAGGTGTAGCAGCCCCAAACTGAAAGCAGACCGAAAAACCAAGCAAGCAATTCCACGGAGCCCTTCGCAGGAGTTAGTGGAGAGTAACTTACATACAGGAAGAGTCAGGCAGATGGCAACCCGGAAGCACTCAAAGCTGCACTCTGTTCCACCTTGGAGCAAGCTGGAGTTCTTAAAGGGACAGCAAAGAGGCTAAACAATAGCACTTGGTTTGGAGAGATGATTCCCCAGGTTCTTGAAATTACCAATCTTTTCTAACAAAGGCCAGGTGCAGGCACAGAGAGGGGACAGTATGAGCAGGAGAAGGGAGGGCCCCAGGATGGCATTAGTTCTTGGGAAACAGTCTGGTTCATTTGCACAGGGACCATTCAGGGCACCCTCTTGGTTGCCTGGCTTCTTTCACTGACCATAATTTTCGTAAGATTCACCCATGTTACAGTACATTGCATTAGACGGTTCAATTTCATTCCCAAGTACACCATGATATATTTATCCACTTCACCGTTGATGGAAATTGTGTTATTTCCAGTCTGTGGTTACTGTAGATAGTTCTGAACATCTTAGTACCTGTTTTTTGTAAAATACATATGTGTTTCGATTGGGCGTGTAACTAGGAGCCCAATTTCTATGTCACAAGATGTACGAATGCTCAGCTATAACAGACACTGCCAATTTTCCACAGTGGTTGTACCAATTCGCACTCCCACCAGCCACGGAATGGCACCTGCAGTTGCTGCCCTTCCTCTCTAGCCCGTCTGTCATTTTGCACGACTCTGGTGGCTCTATGGTGGTGTCTCCTTGTGACTTTAATTTGTACTTTCCTACTGCTGTTTTTTTGGTAAATAGAAAACCTCTTTTGTGAAGTGTTCATTCAAACCGTTTGTCCATTCTTTTCCTTGTGGTTATTGATGACACAGAAATTCCTGGATACAAGACCTTTGTATTTTACAAATATCTCCTCTCACTCTGTGGCTTGCCTTTTCACTTTCTTATTGTGATCTTTTGAGGAACAGAAGTTCTTAATTTTAATCAAGTTAAATTCATCAGTCTTTTCCTTTGTGTTTAGTATCGGCTTGTCAGAAAAGTCATGGTGCATTTTTGCACAGAAAAATACTGAAAAATACATCACGATTTTTCCAGTGACCCAATACTTTTGGTATTACATCAGAGAAAATTATACCCCAAATATATAAAGTAATTCTCATGTCACATTGCAGGTGTTATTTCACCTTTCACATTTAAATTTAAAATCTACCTGGTGAGTCGTGTGTGTGGTATGAAATGGGAACAAGACTCACTTCCTAAAATATGAACATGCAGAGCGTCCCTGGTACATTTATGAAAAGACTACCTTTTTCATTTCCCATGCACAACATGACAGTGTCAACTTTATCATAAATCAAGGAACTGAATACGTATGGTGTGTTTTCCAGGACATTCTTTTCTGTTCCATTGGCCTATTTGTCTATGCCTATATAAATCTTATACTAGCTTGTTAAAGCTTTAGAATAAGTCTGTTTGTTTTTATTCTTTTTCTTTCTTTCTCTATTTTTTTTTAAGAGATATTTTTTGCTATAGGGTGTGTGCACTCACTGGAGAGACAGAAAGCAAGAAATCACCCTCTGGAGGGATGGCCACTCCGCAATCCCTTCTCCTCCATTCTCCTCTTGGGATTTTGGGCATGCATGCACACACACCTAGCGTGAGTTTTAAGTGACCAGGTCTGGGACTTGAACCATCATTCACTACATGGGAGTCCAGCGACATAGCCATTATGTTATCTGTTTGTCCCTAGAGTAAGACTTGACAAATGTTCTTATTCAAGATTGATTTGGCCCTATGAATTTGCAAAAAAGTTTGAATTTGCAAAGTTTCTTCTATAAATGAAATAAACAAAATTCCATTGGCGTTTGTATTAAAATTGCACTGACTTTATAGATCAATTTGGAAGGAATTGGCTATAAAAATATTAAGTCTTTTATTTCATCAATATTAATTTAGGATTCATTTAATTTCACTCAATAACCTTCTTATAGTTCTCAATTAAATTTTATTAGATTTATTACTCTGTACTTTTAATGACATTGTAAAAAATATCATTATTATATTATTATTATAAATAATATCATTTAATTTTTTCAAATTTTCCAATTATTCATCATTCAGATAAAATGATTTGTTCTCTTAAATTAATTAAATAATCCCTCTGCAGGTGGTTAATACTACTAATTTGTGAATCAAAGTCATCGTTTATAGTAAAGAATTTCTTTCTTTCTTTTTCCTTTTCTTTTGCAAATATCTGGTATATCCACTCACCAAAGAGAGAGAAGGAGAGGAGAAAGCACCCCCACCCCGCAATGGGGAATGATCACACTTCAATTCCTCCTCCTCCATCTTTCCCTCCTGTTGGGATACTGAGTACACGTGTACACACGTCCAGCATATTTCTCAAGCTACTGGGTCTGGGACTCAAAATGTACAGTTGGCCATGAGGGCTCTGACTCCCCTAACAGCCAGGTCATGGAGCTGACCCACCGGCAGAGAATTTCTGCAATCAGTTTTCTCCCAGTTGTTCAGTTTGGAAGATTGCTATTGTTCTTTTCTCAATCTCACTGGTTTTATTCTCTGTCATATCCATTCTGCTACTGAGTAAATTACAGTGAGTTTTTCATTTCTATTATATTTTCAATTCTATAATTTCCATTCGGTTCTTCATTTACGACTTCCATTTCTTTGCTGTTTTCATTCTTTTGTTGTTTCAAGAGGGGTCTTACTTTCCAAAGTTTTCATTTTTAATTCATTATAGAGATCACATGTGCACAAGATAGGGAGCTAGAGATAGAGACGGAGAGAAGAACTCCCCAACTGCAATCCCCTCCTCCCAGCCCTCCAGCTCCTAAGGACCTTCGACACACATGCAGACATCCTGGATGTTCCATGTTGACCAAGCTGGAGTTCCAAACTGCAGTCAGTCATGTGCTTTCTAGCACGCTACCACTGTGCCACAGAGGCAGGGCTTCCGAAAGCATGTTTAGAATAACTGCTTTAAAGTCTTTTTTGGATAATTCCACCTTCCGATTCATCCCTATGTTAGTGTCCATTGTCTTTACTCATTTATTTTCCTGGCTCTTAGTATAAAGCATATTTTCTATTAAATTTGGCCATCTTGATTTTAATAGGAGAGTCTGAGTCTCATTTAAAAAAAATGAAAGAGCAGGCTAACATCCTATGTAGGTTTAGCATAGAGGTTCTGGATTCATTTCGTGGGCAGTGGGCTCAATGACAATTTAATTTCAGAGCCTTGTCTCACAATCACAACCCCCTGGGGTCTTCTGGTCCTCCCTGGTGCTGCCTAGGGGCCTGAAGGATTTTCCTCAGACAGGTTCTCCTGACACCTCCAGAAGGGGAGTGGGAGTTCCAGGCCTACAGAGACCAAGAGCACATCCCTGGTGAGGCCGTTTGCTATGATGCGATCACCTTTGTCAGTGCCACTCACTCACGCCAGGCCTCTGTCAGTGAGTGGGAGGGGAATCTCAGGCTCCCCTGGAAAGGGGAGGAGTGAATCTACACTGTCTCCAGTGCCAGTTGGAGACCAGAAAATGGAAGTCCTGATTACCTACTTTTATTGAGTAGAAGTTGAATAGCAGTAGTAAGCAAATCTACTGATGGGCAGTTCCTCCAGTCCAGCAATCCTTCATTTGTTTCCTTTTGATCTTCTGCCATTCAGAATCCTCATTTTGTGGCCTCTTGCATTATTTCCAGAGTTTATCATTGTACTTAGCTGGGAGAAGAGAAGGGAGAGATAGGTCTACACTATCTTGCTGGACCAGAAATACTTTCAAAACTATTTTGAATAAAAGAATTCATTGAATGATTCAGTAAAAAGTCAATCTTAAATACAATTTATTGATTTAAATATACCTGGGCTTTAAAAAGGAAATAAAGTCAGAGAATCCTACAGTAGGTAGGATCTTGGGCTCCGGCTCACTCTCCTCCACGCCTTTCCATAGCGTATCTGACATATAGACAGCTTATCACTTCCACCAGACCTTGGGGTCCTGGGAATTTCCAACCAGTTCCCTCCTTGTTGGACTCTGTCTGGGCAGGAATGTTCAAGGAAAACTTCGTGGATCTGTAGTGGGAAGCTAAGAAGAAAGAGATAAAATTTTAATCTAACTAGTAAATCCCAGGACAAGGCACGAGCAGCTAGTTCAGATGAATGCAGATGATTGATTCAGAGAAGACACAGAGAAGCGAGAAAGCAAGGCAAGTGAGCTTTTGAGACACACGTTCCCCTACCCACTCCCCACAAACACACACACTCCCAGTTCAAAATGGAGGCAAGAACCTGATGTCCAAAACAGGAAACAGCGGAAATACCAGCCGAGAAACTGCCCACTTAACACCACGAGCCCAGCTGTCCCTCTGACCCCATTCCTTTTCAAGTCAGTGACGCACGGTCGCGCTTTTCCTTTCCTGCACCTGAAAGAATGACTTCAGTCCAGACTGAGTCCCCCTTAGACGTGGCAGAGTTATTTTAAAACCTGTGCATGTGGTCTTTGGCCTCAGCTGGATCCTCTAAGGAAATGGGTGTTCTGATGAGTATCTCATTTGGTGTCCTCCCAAGAAGAATCGTTTCTCTCTTGGGCAACTTGCAACTGTGGAGGCAGGGACAACAGGGCCAAGAATAGAGTTCTCCCTGCCTCCTCCACGCCGTCGCAGACTGCACCCCAAACTGCCAGTGCCAGATGATATCCACCCTACCCGTGGAAGTGATCCCCATGACAAGTTATTCCTGCCTCACCCTTCACTCCCTTACTTTCTCTGGAAAGAATGAGAACATAGCCAGATCCTGGAAGCTCAAACCTGGAGCCTATTATTTTGTAAGCTGTGTCTTCGAGTAAATTACTTCCCTGGGCCTGTGTTTCCCAATCTACATAATGAGACTAATAACTCAAGGTTATGTGGATTATATGAAAGTTGTAGGTAAAAAGTTCTCGTGATGCTGGCAGTAGGGAATATTCAATAAATTCTGGTCATTATTACTGTGGTTGTCATTATTCTCAGAGCGCTCAAAGCAATTTTATTTGCGTTGTTTCATGTGATTGGTTTTTAAGGGCTGTACATGTTTTCATTAATTGAATCTTCACCGCAGATTTATGAAGTACAAACTGTTTTTAACCTTACTTAACAGTTGGCCACGTTACTGTTAAAGAGAGACATATGATTTAAACAACACAGGCTGGTTTCAGAGTACTTGACCAGTACACGAGGACATTGCTGTGACCAGAATGTAGCCTTAACATTCCTATGAGAAAAGGGTTACTGTCTCCACTTTATAAATAACAGCATGAGGGGCAGAATGACTGGGTGGAGTGGCAAGTTATAGGAATTCAGGTCTCCTAGTTCTGGCGACAGCACCTGGAAGCAGATAACACAGTATGACATGCCCTGGTAGCAATGGCAGCAGTATCTACAGAAAGCATAGAGATAAGTTTTTGTTGTTGTTGTTTTAATTTATTCACTCATTCATTTTTAATTTGACCAGAGCAAGAGAGAGAGAGAGAGAGAAAGTGGGAAAGCAAGCCACCGGGTCCAGGACTTGAACTGTGGTCGGCCATGTGGGAGTGTCCAGCACCTTAACTACCATGCCACCTGCTGGTCCCCAGCATAGAGATAAGTTTTCAATACACTTGCTGTCATGGAAGACGCACGGCAACTATGGGCTCTAGCTTATATCATAAATCCATTACGGATGAGAGGAACAAAGTTCAGGGAGATCGAAGAAGGTGCTCTGAGGCATACAATTACGAAATGGAAATGTAGGGGTGTTCACCTGGTCTACCAAGCCACGCTTTGCGTCAGCCCCCATGCTACATCTGCTGCAGCTCCTAAACAGAACTCATAACAACTGGAAGCATTTCCCTGATCAGTGCTGCCAATGGGAGAAGGAGAACTGTATTCCATAGATTCCTTGGGATTTTCTATGTAAGCAGTAATGTTGTCTACAAGAGAGTTTTCTTTCTTTCCTCATCAGCATGACTTCCTTCCCTGCCTTACTGCAGTGGATAGAACTTCTAGTACTGTGTTGAATAAGAATGGTGAAAGGGGACACCCTTGCCTTGTTCCAGATCTTGGGGGAAATTCATTCATCATTAAATACAGTATCTGATGTAGGTTTTTAATAGATGTTCTTAATGAGATTGAGGAGGTTTGCCTCTATTTTTAGTGTCCTGAAGGAGTTGTTTGTTTTTGTTTGTTTGTTTGTTTTTTTATCATTAATGGGTATTGGCTTTTGTTAAATGATTTTTCTGGGAGCTGGCAGGTGGCATGGTGGTTAAAGATGCTGGATTCCCATGTGGCTGATGTGGTTAAGTCCTGTACCTGGTGGCTTGCTTTCCTCTTTTCCCTTTCTCTCTCTCTGGTCAAATTAAATAATAATCATAATAAATGGAATTAAATAAATAAATAAATTCTTTTTTAAAACAAGTAATACACTTTGTCTTAAAACCAAAATAAAAAGGGGGGGTGGATTTTTCTGTATCAATTGGTATGGTTACATGATTTTTAAAAATTTGCCAGAAGGTGCACACACTCATCGGGGGGTGGGGGACGGGAGAGAGAAAGAAAGCACCTCCATGGGGAGCGGTCATCAGCCATTCTTTCTCCTCCATTTCTCCCTCCTTTTGGGATTTTTGGCACACATGCACACGTGGCCAAGTTTCTCAAGCTGCCAGGTCTGGAATTTGAACTGTGCTTGACCATGGAGTATCCAGCTACCTTTGAATGTTTGGCAAAATTTTCCAGTGAAATCATTAGGCCTGAAGATTTCTTTTTTTTTTTTGAGAGATTTTCATTGTAGGGCGCGTGCGCTCGCCAGAGAGAGAGAGAGACATAGAGACAGAAAGCGAGAAATCACCCCCCAGGGGGGATGGTCACGCCGCAATCCCTTCTCCTCCATTCTCCTCTCGGGATCTTGGGCACGCACGCACGCACACGCACCCGGCGTGAGTTTTAAGCCACCGGGTCCGGGACACGAACCGCGGTCGACTATGTGGGAGTCAAGCGACATAGCTATTACGCTAACTACTGGTTCCCCTGAAGATTTCTTTTGAGAGGAACATTTTCATTTCAAATCCAGTTTCTTCAATAGCTGTATGTAGTCGACCTTGTTTTGGTAGTTGGTGAGTTGGGAGGAATCGATCCAGTCCTTCTAACTCATTGAATTTATGAGCATAGAGCATTTCTTTTTTATTATCTTTTTAATGACTTCAGGCTCTCTGGTGGTCTCCTCTGTCTCGTTCCCGATATTGGTGATTTGTGTTTCCTCTTTTCTTCTTTGCCAGTCTTGAGAGAAGTTATTAATTTCACTGATTTTGAAAAAGAATTATTTATTTATTTAATTCTATTTGTTATTGTTATTACTTTTTTTAATCTTGCCAGAGCGAGACAGAGAGAGAGAAAGGGAAAGTGAGAAAGCAAGCTGCCTGGGACTCGAACTGGTTGGCCATGTGCGAGTCCAGTGCCTTTAGCCACCACACCACCTGCTGGTCCCATAATTTCACTGATTTTTTTTCTTTAAAGAACTACCATTCTGTTTTATTTTTTCCTATTATTTTCCAACTTTCAAATTCATTGATTTCAGCTCATTATTATTTACTAATTTCTATTTTCTGAGTTTATTTTGTTCAACTTCTTGTAATTTCTTTTTTTTTTTTTTTTTTGAGAGATTCCCATAATTTCACTGATTTTTTTTCTTTAAAGAACTACCATTCTGTTTTATTTTTTCCTATTATTTTCCAACTTTCAAATTCATTGATTTCAGCTCATTATTATTTACTAATTTCTATTTTCTGAGTTTATTTTGTTCAACTTCTTGTAATTTCTTGAAGTAGGAAATTAGATTAGAGATTTGAGATCTTTTCTCTTTTCTAATGTAAGCATTTAGGCCTATGAATTTTCCTCTCCGCACTGCTTTAACTGTATCTCACCAATTTTAAGCCGTGGTGTTTTACTTTTCAATCAGTTTTATATATTTTTTAAACTTCTTTTGAGATTACCACTCTGATGCATGAATTATTTAGAAGTTTGTTTAGTTTCCAAGTGTTTGGTGACTTCTTTATTGACTTTCTGCTTTGATTCCATTATGGACAGATAGCACATTGTGTATTATTTCAATTTCTTTTTAAATTTGCTATAGGGTATGTGCACTTGCCAGAGAGAGAGAGAGAGGGAGAGAGAGGAAAAGTGAGAAAGTATCCCCTACAGGGCACGACTTCGCCATAATCCCTTCTCCTCCAGTCTCCTCTCAAGATTTAGGGTATGCACACACACATGCCTTGAGAGTTCTTCAAGTCACTGGATCTGGTACTAGAACCATTTAGTCAGCCATGTGTGATCCAGCCACATTAATGGTGTGTTTATTCTATATTTTTTCTGCTTTTTCCCCCCAATACTCTTGGAAGTCTTGAGTTGGTGGTGTGGGGTGAAGGGATGGGGAATAGATGCTGCAACCACAATCTTGAATTTATGGATTTCTTCGTTCAGCTGTCTTGTTTTGGTGGTTAAGGTACTGAACTCCCACATGGCTGACAGTGGTTCGAGACCCAGACCCACCAGCTTGAACATCACACTGGGTACGTATGCATGTGTGCCCAAAATTCCAATAGGCGAATGGAGGAGAAGGGATTGCAGTGTCGCCATCCCACCCAGGGGGTGCTTTTTCTCTTTCCTGCTCTTTGTCTCTTTCTGGCGATTGTATGCACACCCTGTGGCAAAAATCTAAAAAACAAAAAAGAGCGAGAAAGGGAGAATTGTTGATGTATTAGGGCTAAGTCTGACATTTTATTAAATTTTTTTTTGTGAGTGTGTTCTTTCTGTTTCTCATTCCTTTCTTTCTTTTTCTTACACAGTTTTTAGAGTTCCGTTTTGATTTAATTGTAATGTTTTTTAAGTATATCCCTCTGTATGGTTTTCTTAGTGATTATTATGCTAAGAAACTCTGTTGCTGGGCAACCTTTAAGGATGAGGAAAAAGCTGCCGGGCCTTGGTTTTCTTATGTCACTGGTTAGAATCCAGGGAGACACATGACTTTGCTGCTGCTTCTGTGGGTCAATCAGGCCACCGCAGGGATCCCAGTGTGGACCAATGGCAAGGACCGTCCAGGCTTTTGCTGCTGCTGCTGTTAGCAAACAGACTATCTGCAAGGAACCTGGGTTGTAAAGTGGGAGCTAGAACTTCTCTCTCTCTCATGAGCAAGAAAGAGAGACGGCATCCCAACTGGGTATTGACACTGCTGTTCACCCCCGGCTTCAGCTAGCCCCTAATCATGGCACATTCATGCCTGGTGTACTCAGGCAGGTCTTCAGATGCGAACCTAGAACCTTCTCATATGGATCAGTTCACAGAGCGTCGCATGTTCACTGCTGTACCACTGTCCAAACCCCAAAAGCTGGGGCTTCTGACTGGATCTCTACTGGGGTTCCCATTTCTTGGACTTTGGCCAGAGAGAACAAGATATTCTTGGAGTTCTTTTTGTCTGTACCTATTAGTGATTCCAGGTTGCAGGCCTCTCCTGAGCCCAGCTCAGGGTATATCAGAGAGAAAAAGTAAACAAAAACAAACAGGAAACTTCCCACGTTGCTCTCAGGTCTCCAGGTTTCTTGTCATCTACCTCTTTTCTTTCCGCTTTCAGAGCTTCTTTATCTATTGAACAGTTTCCAGAGTATGTAGTTGTACTTAGTGGAGTAAAGTAGGGAAAAACCAAGTCTGTGCCATCTTGCCCCAGAACTGAAGAGCCAGCACAGTCTATATTGTTAATATTTTAATTGCCAGAAGGTGCGTGAGCTCTCCAGAGAGAGAAGGAGCGGGAGAAAGCACCCTGCAATGGGGCATGGTCATGCTGCACTCCCCTCTCTATTTCTCCCTTCTGTCAGGATTTGGGGCACATTTGGGAAACATACACACATGCATCTATTTAGAGCCAGGTTTCAAACTGGGGTTGGCCATGCGGGATCTGGCCACTTTTTTTTTTTTTTTGAGAGGTTTTTGCTATAGGGTGCGTGCACTCGCCAGACAGAGAGAGACAGAGATATAGAAAGTGAGAAAGCACCACCCGAGGGGGATGGCCACGCCGCAATCCCTTCTCCTCTATTCTCCTCTTGGGATCTTGGGCATGCACGCACATGTGCCCAACGTGAGTTTTAAGTCACCAGGTCTGGGACATGAACCATGGTCGATTACGTGGGAGTCCAGCGATATAGCCATTACGCTAACTGCTGGTCCCAGGGATCTGGCCACTTTAACCACTAGGCGCTGGGACCAGACTAACATGGACTATTTTTAAAATAAAGTTATTGACATATTTCTTTTCTGGGTGACTTTCCCAAAAGCAGAAAAAGTGCTATCTGTAGTGTTTTCTATGACCAAAACATCACCCTTCACTTTTTAAGAAGGTATCAGTTGCATTATGTAATAGTCACATCTGGGTCTGCTTGGTGGTGCTGCGGTAGCACACTGCCCAAGGACGCCAGACCTGAATGGAGTCATGGATTCAGTTCCCTGGCTGACCTGCACATGCTAGGCGTACACGCCCATGATCTTGGAGGACTGGGAAGGCAGAGGGGGTAGGAGTGAGGGGTCTCTGCATGAGACACTGTGGAAGGAGTTCCACTCTCTCTGTCTCTCTCATGAAAGAAAAGAAATAAGCTTTAAAATAAAAAGTCCTATTTCTCTGAGCCTGGTCTGTAGTCAACAAGATATTCAGTTCCTTTTGAAAACTTAAACAGCTTATCACTTCTTTCCTCCACCAAAAGTTGATTAGTAATGTAAACACATGTCGGTAACACAGAAAACTCTGAGCTCTTCCCATTCCTTGCCCTGTGTCTTGAATGAGGTTTTCTTTGGCGCTGAAAGGCTGCAACTACATTTATCTAGAAATAAACTACCACAGAACAACTGGAGCTTTCTTAATTACAGGCGTTTAGCTGCACTAATAAAGCCTTCTGATATCTGTGTTCTACTTGTTTTTCATCTTGGACTGTTGCCTGGCACAAATACGATGGGCTTTCAGCCCAGTGACTCACGGGAACGTATTATATTAAAAACTCAGAGGTAATGTTTTAAATTAACCAGCAAAGACACAACAGGCAGAGCTCTGTGCCAACTGATAGAGTCCTGGCCCTCCTTAAAAAATAAATAAATAAATAAGTACGTACTGCCTTCTCTGGCTTTTCCCTCACCATAAAGATAATCCTCTGGTTTGCTCTTAAGTAAGCAGAGAGTGGACCAAAAAAAGAAGATAAAGAAAAGTCCAATTTGTGGAATATCCTTTACCCTAAAGATAATTTAGAAAAATGTGACCTGAATTTAACATGATTGGTTGTGCTCTTTGACTTATTTATTTATTTTTGTGGCCTATATTACCTCTTTTCTTTTTTGGAAAACCCTTTTAAAATGAGCATAGAAAATATTAAAATATATAACAAAAATTGTGAGTTTGCATGATTTTAGGCTTATGTCAATATCATGATTCATTTAATGTGGGAAATAATAGAAACTTCATATCTTGAAGATGAAATTGAATGTTCGAAAGTGAAATAACACATTTTGGAGTACAATTTTTGTCTTTTGCCAAATCCCTTTATCTCCACTGTCTTAATTTTTAAGTTTTTTTGAAACATATACAATTTTCTGGCACTATCGGAAATGTTAATTGTTTGAGTGCAGGGTTTTTAAAAAATGTCAATAAATTAACGTGTTATATTTAATACGGGAGCTAGTCACTCTAAATTTGTTTTTTGGTTTTTTGGTTTTTGTTTTTTTAGATTTTTGCGTAGGGTTAGAGTTAGAGTGTGTACACTCATCAGAGAGAGACAGAAAGAAATCACCTTCCCATAAGGGATGGTCATTCCACAATTCCTTCTTCTCCATTCTCCTCTCAGGATTTTGGGTACATACACACATGTGCCCAGCATGATTTTCAAGCCACCAGTTCTGAGACTCAAACCATGGTCAAGTCATGTGGGAATCCCCAGTGCCTTAACCACCACGCCATCTGCTGGCCCCAACTCCAAAGTTTGTTAAGAGAGATAAATGGTGCACAATAACCACCCAGCATATTAAAATTGGTAATATATAAAGGGTTTTTTTGCTATGGGGCACATGCACTCGCCAGACAGACAGAGAGAGACAGAAAGATAGAAAGCAAGAAATCACCCCCCAGGGGGAATGGCCATGCCACAATCCCTTCTCCTCCATTCTCCTCTCGGGATCTTGGGCACGCACGCACATGCGCCCGGCGTGAGTTTAAGCCACCGGTCTGGAACTCAAACTGCGGTCGACTACGTGGGAGTCCAACGACATAGCCATTACGCTAACTGCTAGTCCCCCAATAAATAATTTTTTTAAAAGACCTTATTTTTAAAATCTGTACTGAAGCATTAATATTTTAAAAAAATAATACCAACAGGATGGGGAAAAGAAGAAGGAATTTTGGTGTGGCCATGCCTCTTTGGCGTGGGCTTTCTTCTCTCAAGCTCCCTCTGTCTCTTTCTCTGACAAGTGTGTGTGCCCTCTGGCAATTAAAAACAAAACAAAGCAAAAGTTTACGCAAACCGCAATTTCCCAGACAGATGTGAAATAGTCGAGAACTTAGTCTCTTAAGATATTATTTGTCCTCTTAACTGATAAGACAATGGAGGAAGAAAGCAAACATGTAATAAAAATAGAAAAAAAAACTACATTTTTCCACCTTCAACAAACTTACTTTTTAATAAAATAATAAACAAATGTGTTAACAAAGCAAAAAGCTTTTCCTTAGTTTCTTTTGAAGTAAGTTTCCTTTCATTTTTATTTATATGTGTGTGTTTTTTTTTAATTTTTGGAAATCTTCAAATGAAGGTTTTTGGAAATGGATAAATTTCGTAGAGCTTCAGAGACTCAGAAGATAAACAATTGGTCAATTTCTCTTCCTTCTACATGAAGTCAGTAAATAACCCCAGGCCTCAGCTTGGGTCTCCCTCTGCTCCTCAGTGTCTCTCAGGGCTAGGGAAGGCCAGTAGGGCTGGGCAGGAGGAGGGGAGAGGAGAAGGGGAGAGGGAGTAGGGTGGGCTCGGGCTGTCAGACTGTCACATGCATGCTGCACACACCAAGTGTACACAGTGGGACCAGACTAGAGAACTGTTTTAAAAAGAGAGAGAGAAAGTACTGCAACCTCAGCTAAAAAAGAGTCCAGTCGTGTTCTTTCCCTGTTTGATGTCAGCTCCAGTGCTGGCTTGGAATTGCCCACAGTGATATTGGGCCACTGCCCACTCAGCAGGCAGACAGCTAACCCCGCCAGCAACAGGCTTTTAATAAAACAGGATGCCGTCCCATTACAAAGGCCGATCCTGAGAATAGATCCCAGTCCATGTGAACTGCCTCCCCAAGAAGCAGAAGCAGCAGTTCCCTATTCCTTTTCAGGAACCCCCACTCTGGTGCTCCTGGCCTCAGGGAAGGGCCCCTCTTCCCAGGGGCTTGCTGAGCCTGTGTTTGCAGGGGCCATCTCGCCCCTGGAGCTGTTTGCTTCTGCAAGTTTCTCACCCTCTGTGAGTGATCCTCTGGGAACTTCTGCCTCTCTGCATCCACTCGTGAAGGATCAGCTCCATCTTGACAGTCAAGGAGGATGGAGCTGGCTTCCACAGGAAAGAGAGAGACATTTTGTCCCCGTCTCCCCACAGGGAAGACTCTCATAAGTCATGCCAGGTCTGGGCTTGACCTAACTTCTCAACTCAAGGTGATGAGTGTTAGCATTTGGTGGGGGGGAGGAGGGGTGTTCACCCAGCTATTTGTTTCCTCCCTCTTAGCATGTTCCATTTGGGGCAGCAATTTCTGAATGCTTGCCAACCCCAGCTTGACAAAAAAGTCAAAACTAAGCAGTGATCGATCTCCCAGGGCACCCTCCAACCCCCAGAGCTCCATGGCAGGCACAGTCCAGGCCTGCCTTTCCTGGGTTCTACCCTCCTCTCTGGCCTCAGGATGGCAGAACTGTGATTCGGAAAATTCTCCAAGAGCACCAGAGTCTGTCCCACGGGCACCAACAGGATCCTTTTCAGGCCCCGCTGTAATGCACAGCAGTGACTGAGTATAGAACTGACATCAGGCATAGCCGAGTGGTGCAGTGGTAATATGTCCAACCAATGTCCAATCCATCCAGAAGATCACAGGTTCAGTTCCTTGGCTGACCTAAACATGTGTACCCAGGATCCTGGCTGGCTGAGAGGGCTAGCAGGTATCACTGTGTGAGACTCCCATCAAAGGTGCTGGTCCTTCTCTCTTTCTCTCGCTGTCTCTCATGAAATAAACTTAAAAAAAAAAAAAAAGAATTGATGTCACAGATTGGGAGGTTTTCATGCAATGAGCAAGTAGACTTGGATGACCTCACATGAAAGAGAAATCATTAGCATTGTCAGGACTGCAAAAAGGAATGCCATGACAACCCTAATTCTGTCCCCAAATCTGCCTTGGCTTCCTATATGGCTAAGCAACTTGATACATGGGGTACTCAGTTTCATTTTGTAAAATGCAGAGCAGGTTATTGGAGGAGTGGCAGATAATCAGCTCACCTGCTGGCCCTTTCCCTTCTGCCATCCATGCAGACATTGGTACTCGCTTACACACATTTCTTCCTGTGCCCAGATGCCACAGCCTCCTCAGCCACAACTAAACGATCAGAGATGGCACTTGAGCAAAGGCTTGTGATGCTTCCTAAGGCTTCTTCCAAGTCTGATAGCCTACGAGCCTATGAGCCTAAGCCTCATGTATTTGTATTTACTTTGAAGTTCTGGGGAGGAAATGGAAGGAATTGGTGGTACAGGTCGTGTTTTCATTCCTTCTTTCACTAGGAGTTCGTGACTTGGGAAAAGAAAAAGAAGAAAGAGGAAGTATATGGAGGGAACATCTGGGCATGTGGATGGTGTCAGAGTGGAGAATTTTGACTCCTGGAACATAGCCCAGATCCACCCCAGAACAGCAGGGGCCTGGCAGGAAGCAGGATGTACCGGCCAGAATCTGAGAAGAGCATGCTGCAGGAGACTAGCCAGCGTGACCAGAAAGAGTTTAAATGGCAACTTCATAGGAAAGAATGAAAAGAGCCCAAATAAATCTGGAAAGCGAGGAAGAATGGAGCACAGCATAAGCATATCAACTAGGGTTCCCGAAAGCAAAAGAAGCTTCTCTCGCTGACTCAAGCAAAGAAGGGAATGGAGGAGCTCCCAGGTCAACACGAACCTAGATGCTCTGCTGGAGATCCAGGTTCAGCCCGGGACAGGAACTCTCCACTGTCAAATGCCTCTGCAGGGAAGAGCAGGGTGCCATTGCCCTTCCCTAGCCACTCAGCTCTACTCAGCTGCTCCGGGGCGGGGCAGGAACACTCTGAGGAGTATCGCCGACACTCTTCTATTTCCATGTAGGGAGCAAAGCATCATTCCATGAAGATGGTGCCCAATGTTGGAGGGAATATCACAAAAGGTCATAGGATAGGAGAAAGGAAGAGCAGTGGATTCCAGGCTGTTGAAAAAGTGGCACCTGGTACTGTATGTGACATAACAATGACACACATGACCATGCTGAATGACCAGACCAAGCCAAGAGTCTGTTTCAGAGAAATAGCTTGCAAACATGAAATCTAATCTAGTAGCCTACAAGGTAGAGTTGAGGGGTGACTCCATGGTCAGTTTCCAAGTGTGGAAACCCCACCTGAGAGACAGGGTGGGGGTGTGTCAAAGGCCAGTGAATTACCAGCCCTTGGGACCAAGCTAAGTAGAGCACAGGAAGGAGTCCAGTGACGTCAGCCACCCAAGTCAACATCAGGAATGTCCACCCAAGGTGAATGAGGGAGTAAGGAGCAGGGGCCTGAGCAAGGCTCAGCATCACCCATCGTAATTCCAGTGGGATCTGTCTTGCTGAAAAGAACTGCAGGCTGCCCTTAGCTACGGAGTGGGGGTGACACTCAGCATCAGTGAAACCGCTGGCAGTCAGGAAGGCCCACGCTCAGATCTCCCACGCTCAGAGTGTGGCGTGGCTCCAGTTCACAGGGCTGGGAGCCAAATCCAAGGTCTGGGGTCCTGCTCCTCACTATAGCTCTGCCAAGTTTGGGGTTAGTGTCGCCCCCACAGGAATCAGCAAGGGAGCCAGAGAGCCAGACCTGGGAGCCCATGGCATTAACAGAGCTCCGAATCCAATTGTCCCTGAAGCCAGACTGGCCTTTGGACTGGACTTGACATCGACGCCTAGGGGGACATTCTCTATGCGAGAGATTCTTTTTGTGTGCGAGCCAGTTTGCATTGGTTTTCTGTCACTTGTAACCACAAAGTGTTTCAATAATAGGTACTTATATGAATCACAGCTAAAGCACGATTTTCTTCTGTCCTTACAGCAACTTCACAGTCTGATTAGAACAGAAGTCAAAGGTCTTACTTAGGGCTACCCAATATTAACCAGGAGGAGAGGAACGACGGAATCTGAAAACACACAGATCCCAAGTGAGAAAAGAGACATGGGAGAAGCCCCAAATTCTGCTTATATAAGAGTGCACAATTCTGAATCATCTCAGTGAGAGACAAAAAGAGAAAACATCTAGGAAAAAAGATGTAACCACACAGAGCGGTCCCTGGTGATCTCGGATGTTTAGAAAGGCATGTCTAAAAGATGACAAGGGGACACAGAATGAAGAAAAATCATGCCTTCCCAGACCTAGTGAGTTTTAGATCTCGCGAGAAGAGGGTACATCTTATGAAAATTGGTTGCTATAGAAAAGAGTGAGAGAGAAAGTTGTTTGTCTCTCTCTGCACGTGCCCACCATCCTCTGTGCTTCGGTCAGCCACGCTGTAAGCCAAGGCCTTCGGACTTGCCAGACACAAAAATTGAGAGTCTATAAAGAAACCTCTTTCCTTTATAAAATCACCCAGGTGCTTAGCCATGCAAAGATGGATTAAGACGATGTGAAAGGCATGTGTGTCAAATGTGTTAGTAACTAGAAGCAAAGAAGAGCAGTAGATGCAAGCAATAATACTGCTAACCAAACCATGTGTGACGCAAACACATTTCAACAGGAGACAATTTAGATAGAATTTCAACAGTATCAATAAAAAATTCTAACTAGTAATATATGTTAATAAAAAAGAACACTGGGAAGTTGTAACATATGGGATCAATGGGATATTTTTCCCATATTTTTCCATGCAAAAATGTATCATAACTTTTCTGATGACCCAATAGAAGGACGTGTTGGACAGGGGCATGGCATGGCTATTTCGGCAGTTCCCTATATATAAACAAGATGTGCCAAGAACCTAGGTGGCCAACATCTGTGAAAACGCTAAGGAACCAGAGCCATCTGGAAGGTGGCCCACAGCTCTGAAGTCTGAGAGGCGGAGGTCAGCGGCATATTCTCACACTTGGGATGTCAAGAGAAAATTATGCTACCAGTAGAACACTACATCACATCTACTTGATGAATACAGTTGTGTAGAGTGTATTAGATGCAAATTTAGAGCAACAGGCAGGTCTTAGGAAGAGATTTATTGTGTGTGTGGTTTTTTTTTCTCCGAAAGTTGTATCTTCACCCCCAGAACAAAAGAACATGTGACAATTTGCATTGCTATGAGTTTGATGTCCGTCAGTATAGGGATGCGAGTGCTAAAAATCAATGTGGCTTTAGGCTGTGGCAATGGAAGTACAGGCACTCCTCTCTTAGCTGGCGAGTTTTGTTCCTGTGACCAAGTCATGAGAGGAACTGGTTGATAAACAAGGAGCTTACCGGCCAATGTCTTGTGGTGTGTCAGCACCATAGGGTATATACAGTTTTCAATAGCTGTCGCATGACACCACACTATACTAGGAAAATGTAATTCTATCCATAGAAAAAGCACACGTTAGGTAAATGCCAGAAAGTGTCTTGTCTTTATATTATTGCGTTGTGTGGCAAGACGCACAACACAATAATATAAATCCAGCATCATGTTTGTGTTTATTCTAAATAATGAAAAGGTTAGGAACCAGCAGTTAGCATAATGGCTATGTCGCTGGACTCCCACGTAGTTGACCGCAGTTTGAGTCCCGGACCCGGTGGTTTAAACTTACGCCGGGCGCGTGTGCGTGCGTGCCCAAGATCCCGAGAGGAGAAGGGAGGAGAAGGGATTGCGGCATGACCATCCCCGCTGGGGGATGATTTCTCACTTTCTGTCTCTCTGTCTCTCTCTGTCTGTCTGGCGAGTGCACGCACCCTATAGCGAAAAAACCTCTCTAAAAAAAAATAATAATAATAATGAAAAGGTTTAAAGGAAACTCCAACTTGATAACTATAAACAAAATATGTAGTCTTTGGTGATTGCAAATGCTTTGTGTAGTGAATTCTCACTGATGGTGGGAATAAAACAAACACTGAGAAAGGATTCCCTACGTTGGAGAACTGTTTTAAGTCTGGGAGGTCATTAAATGGTAGGTCGTTCAGCGAGGAGCGACTGACTGTACAATGCCTCTGGTGTGCTCTGCACAGCCTCCTCTCGGTACCTGGACAGTGAGGTGGGTGCTCGCTCGGGTACCTGGTATGACAGAACACGCAGTGAGTGTGGCCACCTCATACAAGCTTGCTCTAGCACTTCTATACAGACCTCTTGAGAAGGAAATGAACAGTAACTTCCAGATAGATTAAGGGCTTCGGTGCAAGACATATCCACTACACAGTAAAGAGAAAATAATAGTGAACATTAATCGCTGCTCTGAGGGTGTGGAGATATCGCGGTTCCTGACATGAGTGGGCATATTTTTCTTTTCCTTTCTAGTAGCCATAGGGCACATGTTTTTGCCAGAGAGAGGGAGAGAGGGAGAAAGCCACCCTTGCCTGCAATGGGGTGTGGTCATGCCACAATTCCTTCTTCTCCATTTCTCCATCCTACTGGTATTTTGGGCACACACGCAGATGTACCCACTGTGTCCTCTAAGCCATACCACACCCATTGAGGAGGGGAGGAGGGATGCTTCCTCCTTCACCCTCTCTCTGACAAATACATGTGCCCCTGGCAATTAGAAAGGGAAAAAAAAAAGCCTGCTCATGCCTATTGCCCTTTTGCTGTCGGTCTTGTCCTACCAGTGCTCTCAGTAGCTCTGGGTCTTTGAGTAGTTCATTTGACCTCTCACACCTTCAGTTCCCTTGTCTGTAAATGGAAGATAATCATCACTTCTATATCGTGGGCTATGAAAAGACTAGCTGAGATTAGTCTAACCCAGTAGCGATGCTTTAAGTAACCTTTTTCTCGTTATAAGCAGATACTCAGGGAATGGTTAAATAAATTTTGACACATTTATAAGATGAAATATTACACAGATATTAAGTCTATTGTTAAAGACAATATCCTGGGACCAGAAGTTGGTGTGATGGCTATGTCGCTGGACTCCCATGTAGTCAACCGCGGTTCGAGTCCCAGACCCGGTGGCTTAAACTCACGCCAGGCGCGTGTGCATGCGTGCCCAAGATTACGAGAGGAGAATGGAGAAAGGATTGCGGTGTGGCCATCCCCCTGGGGGGTGATTTCTCACTTTCTGTCTCTCTGTCTCTCTCCGTCTTTCTGGTGAGCGCACGCGCCCTATAGCAAAAATCTCTCCAAAAAAAAGAAATTTCTAATAAAAAAAGTCCTATTTGATGACATGACTGTAATATTGTAAATGAAAATACACATATACTTTCTTTTCATATCTTTTTTTTTTTTTTGGAGAGGTTTTTGCTATAGGGCGCATGCGCTCGCCAGACAGACAGAGACAGAGAGACAGAAAGTGAGAAATCACCCCCCAGGGGGGATGGCTACACCACAATCCTTTCTCCTCCATTCTCCTCTCAGGATCTTGGGCACGCACGCACACACACGCGCCCGGCGTAAGTTTAAGCCACCGGGTCCGGGACGCAAACCGCGGTCGACTATGTGGGAGACCAGTGACATAGCCATTACGCTAACTGCTGGTCCCTCTTTTCATATCTTTTGCCATAGTTTGCATGCTTTCATCAAAGAGAGACAGAAAAAGACAGAGAAGGAGAGACAAAGTGAGAAATCTTCCCCTAAGAAGGATGATCACACCACAATCTCTTCTCCTCCATTCTCCCCTCAGGATTTTGGATGTTGGGCACACATGCACATGCACCCAGTTTTTCAAGCTGCCTGGTCTAAGACTCAAACCACTCAGTCGACCATGTGAGATTCAGAACCTTAAACACCACACCACATCCCGGCTCCACACATAATTTTTTATATACCAAAAAGTATGGCTAAATTCTTTGTCTTTCTTTCTTCCTTTCTTTCTTCCTTTCTTTCTTTCTTTCTTTCTTTCTTTCTTTCTTTCTTTCTTTCTTTCTTTCTTTCTTTCTTTCCTTCTTTCTTTCTTTCTTTTTTTTTTTCTTTCTTTCTTTCTTTCTTTCTTTTTTCTCTCTCTCTCTCTTTCTAGTTTTATCTCTGGTGATGACTTTTTTCTTTTCTTTTCTTTTCTATTCTTTTTAGAAACAAAAAGGAATTTGGAAAAATACATAGCAACTCTGAACAAAGTTAAAAAAAAACAAAAACAAAAAAAAAAACAACCCTCTGGTGTTTCCTAAGAACGGTGATTGGCATGTTTACATCACTGGAAGTCTCATATTATCTGAAACAGTTGGAGGAAATGGTTTGTGTAGCCTGGAAGAGATACGGTCTTTTGGAGGCTGTGACACCTGTCTGCATTTATTTGATGAATGCCATGTTAGGACATGTCACAATTTTATTTTCCAAAATAACATATCACCCACTTCTCAATGATGAGACTCTAGAGAAGATTAGTGTGTCCTAAGGAACTTAGCGTCACACTTGGGTCCTTGGGGACACACTCCAGCTGCTGGGAGGCATCATAGCTCCACCTCCTCTGGGAGCTCCATATAGAGGCTTCCTCTTCGGCATGAAATGTAGGCTTAATAACTTCTTTCCTTCCCTTTTTTTCCCGTCTCTTTAAACTTGTAAAATGATAAATTATGGGGCACAGAGAAGGGGTCACTATAATCCTCAGCTGAGTCAGAGTATGGATGAGTTCAACACCATCCTCAAGAATGTTCTATCTACCTAGAAAAATAAGCTTTGGATCTGTTTCTGAGATCTACCTCCTTGCCACTCTTTGACACCCTGGGGCACCCTGACGTTGCTTCGTTGCAGCTCAGCATCATCTAAGTCATGTCTAACCAGCTCTGTCAACAGTTGTCCCAGTGTATCAAGGTGCCTTAAGGAGAGGCAGTCCGGTTTCTTTGCCTTTCCTGTCGGCCTCTCGTCTGCCATTTTCCATGCTGCGTCACTCCTAGTTACAGGTGGGGAGGCCTTTCTGTCCTGGGACAACGGGATTGGAACCTTTTTATCTAATTGAATAAGTGAGCACCAAGTTGCGGGGCACCAACATCAGGTACTTTTTTTTATAATCTTGTAGTTAATCCTCACAAGAACCCGGGGCAGAAGGCTCTTTCAATATCCTCATTTGAGTCTCAGAGAAGTTAAGTCACTTGACAAGGGTCAGAAGTTCAACAAGGGTAGAGCTGCAGTTTGCACAGGCAGGAAGAGAGAACGAAGGTGTGGAGGGCCAGGGCAGAGATGTCATCGTCCCCAGAGCATAGAGGAAGAACAACTGCTATTGCCACCATTCAGAGTATAGTCTCCCCTTCTTCTGCAACAGAATAATCCCAAGCCTGGCTGGCACTATCTAGGTGGAGCCACCTGGCCCCAAGGTAGGCAAGTGACCCCAAATCACTAACTAGCATGACCCATGGCCCAGGTACAGTGACCAGCCCAGGAAGGGTAGCTGGTCTCATCATTGCCATTTCAGGACATCTTTCATTTGGACTGCTGAGTGGACG
Source organism: Tupaia belangeri chinensis (assembly GCF_000334495.1). NCBI lineage: Eukaryota > Metazoa > Chordata > Mammalia > Scandentia > Tupaiidae > Tupaia > Tupaia belangeri. The sequence goes on from NW_006160024.1 coordinate 1,166,057, forward strand.
GGCTTCAAACTGAGCTTCTGAAAGCCTACTCACAGCCACCTTCAGGGAGGGCCTTCTAAGACAGAGCCAGCACCAATGGAGATGAAGAGACAGATGGCATGACCCTGTCCAAGTCATGGTAATGTCAGTGAGTCCAGCCAGTCTTGAGCTTTTCAGAGGCAGTTCAATAACAGCTTTTCTTTTTCTTTTTCTTTTCTTTTCTTTTCTTTTTTTTTTTTTTTTTTTTTGAG
>NW_006160024.1:1166526-1170901 GCF_000334495.1 Tupaia belangeri chinensis
ACACTAACTGCTGGTCCCAGTAACAGCTTTTTCTTAAGCCAGTATCACAGATGGGAATGCCCTGCAAGTTCAGGCCTTCCCCCATGGCTCCAATATCACCCGTGATGCCTTACCATCTTAGCCTCTGCCTAAGGGGCCACCTGTGCCCTTCTTTCTCCCCAGACACCGCCAAGATGCAGCAGGAACGTAGCTGTGTGTCCAGGTGGATGCCACCTCCTCTCCTTTGGCTGGTCACCCTGCTTGGCTGGCGTCTGAGGAGTGAAGACGAAGGAGGGAAGATCTTGCCCTGCCTCATCTGTTCTCGGTGTAGAGCCATGTCCGTGCTCAGTTGTAAAGTTGCCTCATGTCCAGGTCCTGCTCACACCCTCTCTTCTGCTCTGAAGGTTGTACCTAATCGTGTATTAATGGGTACACCTTAGGGCTGGCCATGTAGCTCAGCGGTTAAGTCCTGAGCATAGGGAGCCAGATCGCACTTGGCCAATCACAACCTGAATCCCAGTCCTGATGGCTTGGAAAATACACCAGTGCATGTGTGTGGGTGTGCCCCAAATCCCAACAAGATGGAGAAATGGAGAAGGGACTGTAGTGTGACCACATCCCATTGAGGAGTTTTCCTCTCTTCTGTCTAGTTACTCTCCAGTTTAAAAAAACAAAAATACACTTTAGTGATAAATTCTATAGCCTTTCAAAACACTCCTGGGGATAGACAGTGAACAGGTTGTAAGTTTTAAATAATTAAGTGATAACAGTTGCTGACAACTCATAGATATTCCAGAGGTGTTCACTGATGGTGACCACATCTACGATCAGGACTCTTGTCATAGCTCTGAGTCATCTAAGTTTACCTCTCCTCAGTGCAGTTTTAAATCGAAGTCCCACAATGTGCTCTTCTTGGCCCACCACAATGAAAGACAGATACCTGGGCCAGCAAGTGGTGCAGGGGTTAAGGCACTGGATCCCACATGGCTGACGCTGTAGTTCAAGACCCAGCAGCCTGAAAAACATGCCAGGCACATGTGTATGTATGCCCAAAATCCCAAGAGGAGAACAAAGAAGAAAGGATTGCAGTGTAGCCATTCCTTTTTGGGGGTGATTTCTCACTTTCCCTGTGTCTGTGTTTCCCTCCAGTGAGTGTACAAGCCCTATAGGAAAATCATCCCAGATGCATATGCATGTGTGCCCAAAACCCTGAACAGAGAGTGGAAGAGAAGGGACTGTAGCATGGCCATCCCCCCGTAGACTGATTTCTCACTTTTCCTTCTCTCTGTCTCTGTCTCTCTCCAGCAAGTGCACATGCCCAATGGCCAAAAAAAAAAAAAAAGAAAAAGAAAAACAAACAAACAAACAAAGCAAAGACCCGCAGACACGGGGCCTTTTTTACGGAAGGTGATGAGTGAACCCATCTCGGGTCCTGCTGTGCCGTCAACACAAGTGCTCTGTGGCTTCGCACTCTGCCACATCACCACACTCTGGCCTCTTGAGTCTGCGTTTTGGGCAAGCAAGCAGTGTGGGCGACAGCCTGGTGCCAAGCCCCCAGCAGGCTCAGCTTGGCACCCGCTCCTCAGCTCTTGCAAGAGGGGCCCGGCATGAAGAACAGATCTATTTCCAGTTCACAGAGGGGCCTGGCAGAGCAAGCTCCCAGCTGTCACTCTGAGAACAAGGGGGCCTCTCGGCTCTCAGGGGCCTGGCCAGCTGCCTGCAGATGTTGCCAGCGCACACCGTCATCCCTGGGAGCAGGTGCCGGACCCTCAGGAAGGTTTGCTTCTCTCCTCAGTCCTCTCTTGTGCCCCTGACATGAGGCAGGTGGTCAGGTGGTCTGAGCAGAGAGCTGACCCCTCCCTGCAGGGCTCTGAGCAGAGGCCCAGGCAGTGATGGTGACTCTGACAGACAGCCAGGAAGAAGTTTTCAGATGAGCTAACCAGGGTGCTGTGTGAAGGCCTGGAACGACTTGTACGGACGAGCTTGTGTGTGTGTGCACACGAGTAAGTTTGCATAAGTGTAGGCAGGGTGTGCACGTGTGTGCACCATGTACTCGTGGACATGCGTCAGACAGATACAAGCATCACCCTTATTTGCCCACTTCTATTGCATATTCTACCTACAGTCCTCTTCCCGAGATGGCCCACTCCTCCAGCTCCTTGGACAAAGAAATGCCAGGAGCAACTGACAGTCTGCCATGCAAGATCAAATATGTGGGCTCCCGGAGTGGCACGTTCGGCTGCTTCCTGGGGCAGAGATGCTACCTTGTGAGAGGCTACCCAGTGTGACAGACCCATCCGTGGACACATAGACGCAGTTACTTCCTGTGCCTGTGATGCTACGGACCCTGAGGGGCCCAACCTGGGCGTTCATTCTGTGCCTTCTCCCTTGGCTCAGAAGAAGAGAATTCTATTGGCCAGTGCCAGGAAGGAAGCATGCCTTCCAACATCCCTGGTTAAGCACAAGATGAGGGACACTTTCTGAAAGGAAGAAGGAAAGAGAGAATATGTGGGTGCACACATGTGCTCAAGTCTGTGTGGGTATGTGTGCATGCACGTGCGTCTGTGTTGAAGGGGAATCATGAGGAGCCTTGAGTAGCGCATGGAAAGTTAGAGCACAGAATACTCAGCGCAAATAATCTCATCTCTCCTGGAGTCTAAAATTCATGGGCAGGTCGCCAACAGCCACATTAAGATAAGAAATGTAATCTGTTTATAAGAAGTTTGCACCACACCTGTCACTGGTGTAGCGAGTGTGCAGGGCACCATAACCCGCCGTGACGCTGGCCTTGGCCTGCTTCCGTGACCAGCATGCCAGAGCCAACAGGCCACTGTGTGTAAAGCCCAATCCTCCTGCTCACCTCCTTTCTCAGTCAACCACTTCCCTCTGGGGCAGATAAACACAGTCCTAGTGACCATGGCTGGAGTGGCCAAGAGCCAGCAGGAGCTGCTTTTCTGTCCATTGCCGGGACATGGCCGTTACTATAGCAAAGCCTCGAAATGACCACTCCAAGTTGGAAGGCACCTTCGAGGGCACTGAGCCCTGCTGATGCAGGAAGCCAGGCCCCTGCAAATATCCTCGTGCAAGTTCTGAGCTCTGCTAGTCACCCCACGTCTGGGCAGGACGCCAGCCCTGAGCAGCTCCAGGCTGCTCCTGCCCTGTAACACATTGTTGTCCTTCCACTTGTCTGAACTTTCCGTGTCTGCAGCGCCTTCCATTTTTCAGAACAATAGAAAGTAAAACAACAGCCAGCATTTAGGAGGCATTTACTGTGAGCATGGCATTGTGAAAGCACTTCACCCAGCAAGCCCTGAGGGGGATACAATTAGAAGGGGGTCTTCAAAAAAAAAAAAAAAAACTATGGAAAATGAGTATCATGAAAAAACTGCATATATTTTAAACTTTTTTCACACCAAAATAAACTTATACTAACTTACTGTAATATGGTGGAAGAGGACATAGATTGAGGAGCTAAAAATAAGATTTCAGTTTGGAAAGAGCTCCTATAAAAGCAACATGAATTGTGCTAAAACTGAAGTAAGAGTAAATATCAAAGTTATGGTGAAGCTGGGATTAAAAACTGATACTTTATGAAAAGTCCATGGGAACAGTGCTCCAAAGAAATCATCAGTTTACAAATGGGCAACTCATTTTAGGAAGGGATGAGACAGTGCCAAAGATGGTCCCTACAGTGGCAGACCAGCGCCCTCAGTTTCCAAGGAAAAAATCCATGTCCTAATTGAAGAGGACCAACAATTAATAGCAGAAAACAAGAGTCAACGCCATAGGCATCTCAACTGGTTCAACTTACATAATTCTGACTAAAAATTAAACTTTGGGCTAGCCGGTAGCATAGTAGTTAATACACTCAGAGGATAAAGCTCACAGGACACATGGGTGCAAGACACTGGACTCCCACATAGCCAACCATGGTTCGAGTCCTGAACCCAGCTGTTTGAAACTCATACCAGGCGTGTATGCATGTGTGTTCAAAATTCCAAGAGGAGAATGGAGGAGAAGGAATTGCGGCATGGTCATCCCCCCCGAGGGAGATTTCTCACTTTCTTTCTCTCTGTCTCTCTGGTGAGCACATGCACCCTATAGCAAAAATCTCTCTAAAAAAAATAATAATAATAATTAAACTTTCTACTCGATGAATGCCAAAACTGTTAAACCCAGATCAAGAGCAAACAAGAGCAGGGCTTTCAATGGAAACTTTAAACAAGTAGGTTCAAGACCCTGATGGGACCAGCAATTGGCATAATGGCTATGTTGCTGGACTCCCATGTAGTCGACAAGACCCAGTGGCTTAAACTCATGTCGGACGTGTGTGTGTGCATGCCCAAGATCCCAAGAGGAGAATGGAGGAGAAGGGATTGTGGTGTGGCCATCCCCC
>NW_006160024.1:1170937-1182153 GCF_000334495.1 Tupaia belangeri chinensis
TTCCTGGCAAGTGCACACACCCTATAGCAAAAACCTCTCAAAAATAAATAAATAAATAAAAAGTCCCTGAAGCATTTCTTTGAAGAGTTGTAACAGGACATGACACCTGGCTTCACTGGTATGATCAGAAGACAAAGCACCATTAAAGCAAGGGCTACCAAGAGGTGAAAAAGCAAAAGTGGACTGGTTAAGGGCAAAGGTCATGGTAACAGTTCTTTGCAGGGCCAAAGAATAATGACCTCTGCTTATTACAAAAGTGTTTCAAGAAAGTAAGCCCCGGCTTCAGCAGAAAATGCCCATGAAAACTTCACCCCTGACTTCCCCACCATGACAGGGCTCCGGCTCGTTCCCCTAATCAAAGAAGAGCAATTTTGCAAGCTTCAATGGGAAATCATTCGTCATCCACCTTCCAGTCCTGATTTGACTCCCTCTGACCTCTTTTTGTTTCGTAATATTACAGAAATCTTTAAAGGGCACCCATTTTTCTTCTGTTAATAATGTGAAAATGGGACTAGCAGATGGCATGGTGGTTAAGGCACAGAATTTCCACATGACTGACTGCAGTTCAAGTCCCAGATCTGGTGACTGGTAAATCACAACAATTAAATATATATATGAAAAAGATTTCACTGACATGGTTAAATTCCTATGACCCTCAGTTCTTTAGGAACTGGATCGAACAGCTGGTATCATTGCTTACAAAAGTGTTTTGAACTTGATGGGGTTAATATTGAGAAATAAAGTTCATATTTTTAAATTTTATCTTTTAGCTCCATTTTTTCTTGAACTTTTTGAAGTGTCCTCTTATTACCTCATTTTGAAGATGTGGAAAGAAAAGTTTAGAATGGCTTCAATAATATGCCCAAACTCCCACCATTCATGAGATTTATAGTGAAGTCTGTATTTGAACCAAGGTTTTTCCTATTCCAGAATTCAAACAGTTTGGACAAAAAAAAGCTCTTCCCTCCTTTCCACATGGAAGGCCACAGAACGCTCTGTCTTAGCTAAAAGTCTCAGAATTGGAAAAGGTCCATCGCCTCCCTCATTTCTGTCCTGGAAATAAGAGAATCTAGCATCTTTCTCTGATTTCTGCAAACTCTTTCCCTCTGGTGAGAACTGAGCAAATAACAGAACATGGTGGTTAAAAGCAATAGCACTAGAACATACAGACCTGCCTTAGAATTCGGTTCTAGCCTCTTGCCAACCTGGAGCAAATTATTGAGGTTTTGTTTTGAGTTTTCCATAGGGCACGCGCACTTACCAGAGAGAGACAGAAAGAGAGAGGAAAAGTGAAAAAGCACCTCCCAGGGAGTGTGGCTATGCCACAATCCCTTCTCCATTTTCTTGGGATTTGGGGCACGCACAAGCGCCCACCCTGTTTTTCAAGTCGCTGGGTCTAGGACTCAAAGTGTGCAGTCTGAAATGTGGGATCCAGCCACCTTAGCCCCCACTGGCTGGCCCTACCAAGTTTCTCTGTCTCCAGCTTCCATCTGTTAAAACAGAGAGCACTGTACTACTTACCAACCCACAGGACTGTTGTAAGAAATAAGTGAGATAAAACATAAGTACCTCCCAGGCCATGTCTGCACACGAAAGGCAGAGCAGCTGAGCATATGGTGACAAAAGTGATAAGGCTCAGAGGACACATGGGTGCAAGATTTCACTCTCTCCCTGCTTCTGACCATAAGAAACTTCCAGCATTGGAAGGGAACTTGCTCACAGACACATGAACCAGAAAGCCCCATGAGCCCATCTTATAGATGTGGCTTTCTAACTCTGTGCTATCATTTCCTGTGAGGAAACACCTGCAGAGTGGGGAAGGGGTGGGCTGGGGGCTGGAGAAGTGCAGGGGTGTGATAGGACTGAAGTCTCCCCTTCAGCCAGTGAAGGACAAGGTCTGCCCACTCATGGCCGGGTGTAATCAGACCTCTCCTCAGCCTTGCCACCAGTCACTCACCTTGGCCAATTGCTCCCTCTCCAGGCCTTGGGTCTTCTCCACCCTCTCTATGGATGACCTGAAAGTCATCTCTGAAGCTCACTGAATCCCCAAGAACAGAAAAACTCTAAAGACACAGACTTAAAAAAAATAAATAAATAAAGATTATTGTGTCTTCTTCAAACCTCAATTTCTCCAGGAATCCTCTCTTGACCTCTTAAAAAGTCTTCCCTCAACCACCTCCCAAAACCCCAGAACCGAAATGATGTCCTACCTATCCCTGTGCCCCCTCTTCTGCTCTGCCCGTTTACCTGGCTTTATTTTTCCTTCATAGCACACATTACTAACTGATCTTAGATGTCTTCTTGTTTGTTTCTCTTCTTTCCCTCACCAGCATGCCAGATGCATCAAACTGACATCTGTGTCTGCCCTCTTCCCTGTGGAGTCCCAGAGTCCGAACTAAATCCAGGCACAGAGAAGAGGCTCACTAAGTATTGGTCAGACGAACTAATGGATGGATGAAGGAATGACTCTATGGTTTAAGAAAATTTCAATCTCTGGGGACCAGCAGTTAGCGTAATGGCTATGTCACTGGACTCCCATGTAGTCGACAGCGGTTTGAGTCCTGGACCTGGTAGCTTAAAACTCACGCCGGGCACGTGTGCATGCGTGCCCAAGATTCTGAGAGGAGAATGGAGGAGAAGGGATTGCGGTATGGCCATCCCCCCTGGGGGGTGATTTCTCACTTTCTGTCTCTCTGTCTCTCTGTCTGGCGAGCGCATGCGCCCTATAGCAAAAACCTCTCTCAAAAAAATTACAAACTCAGCATGTCAGCGCTGAGTTTTCAAACATGATTACCACTGAACCCTGTGTTTTGATGAAGGCCTACTCAGGCCATGTTTAAAAATGTCCTGAATTAAAATGGCTCTCCTTGGCTTCGTTCATAATCACCCAAATGTGGAGATAGCGTAGGTACTCACCAATAGAAGAATGGATTAGCACGCTGGCTTACGTCTGTAACAGACTACCACTCGGCTATAGAGAGGAAGGCCTGCAATCATGGCTACACTCACAGCACCACGCTGACAGAAGGAAGCCAGGTACAAAGGACTAGGGGATGTATACTTTCACTCACACAGCAGCCTGAAACAGGCAAACGCCATCCAGGACAGGAGAAAACAGAAAAAGCAAAACTATGTTTGCCTCCAGGAGGCAGCCCGGGAACAGAGATTGACTGGAAAAGAGGACAGAGGAATTTCTGGGGTGAGTGACAAGCTTGCGTGTGCCCCAGATCCCAAGAGAATGCTATTACCAAGGTAACAGAGATGTTGGAATTATCTGACAAATATTTTTGAGCAGCCATCATAAAAATGTTTGAAGGAGCAGTAACAATACTCTTGAAACAAATGAAAAAAAATACAAACTCCCAGGAAATAAAGATAAAATAGAAGGCAACAGCAAATGGAAAGTTTAGGACTGAGAAGTAGAGTAAGCAAAATTTTTAAAAACTGAAGAGTGCTCCACAGCAGAACAGAGGGGCTACAGGAAAGAATCAGTGAACTTTCAAAGAAGACAATTGCGATCTAATCTGAACAACAGAAAGAAGATAAGCTAAAAAAAAAAATAACAGCGTCAGAGATCTGTGGGGCTATAACAAAAGGTCTAACTTCTGCAGCATTAAAGTTCTGGAAGAGGAGAGAAAATGGAAAGACTGAAAAAATACTCAAGGAAAACAATTGCCCAAAATGTTTCAAATGTGGAAAACAAAACAAAACAAACAACAAACAAAAAACCCCACTAACTTATAAATGCAAGAAGCTGAGCAAAATCCAAACATGATAAACCCAACAAAATCCATGTATGACACTTTGTAGTCAAAGTTCTGAAAAACCAACAACCATCCCCCTCCCCCCAAAAAAGAAAAAAAATAAACTCTTGAAAGCAGAGAGACATAACACCTTACCCCTGGGGTGTGAGGGGAAATAAATTTTCATTAGAAACCACAGAGATCAAAATATTTTCAAGTGTTGAAAGCAAACAACTGCTGATCCAGAATCTTACACTCAGTTTAAGGATCCTTTCCAGTGAAAAGATCCTTCAGGAATTAAAGGGAAATCAACATATTTTCAGAAGGAAAATTAGGATTATTTGTTACTAGCAGACATACTGTATACAAATGGCTAAAATAAGTTTTCTAAAAAAAAAAACAAAAGAAAGAATATTGGAATACTACTAAGGAAGAAAGAACACAGTAAGCAGATTTTGGTAAACGCAATAGACATTCCTTCTTCTTTTGAGTTCCCTGTGCTGCCAGTTGAGGCATAACACTGTCTAATGTGTTCCTAAATGTACTTTCAGGGCATATTTAAGCAATTATATTATTAGCAGGGAAGGTAATGGGTTATAAAGAGAGGTAAGTTTTCTATACTTGAACTTGTAAAATGATGGCACTAACACCGTATGATTAAGTCTTAATACATGCTGAAAATCACTTGATAAAACCTAATACACATTCTTGATAAAAAGTCTCAGCAAATTAAGAAGAGATGGGAACTTCCTCCACATGATGCAACACATCTGTGAAAAAAGTAACAGCTGACATCATCCTTAACAGTGAAAGACTAAATATTTTCCTCCTAAGATCAGGAACTTTCACCAATTCTTTTTGATAGTATATTAAAGATGGTATTCAGTTCAACATGGTAAGAAATAGAAATAAAAGAGATCCAGAGTGGAAGTCATGAAGTAACGCTGTCTTCAGATGCAGACGACATGAAAGTCTATGTAGAAAATGCTGTGGAACCAAAAAAGCTAGAAGTGAAAAAGAAAAAGACTATAGCAGATATAGAACATGAAATTAATGTTCAAAAATCAATTATCCTTCTATATATGTGCACTAAACAATTAGAAATCCAAAAATTTTAAATGCCACTTAAAATAGTGTCAAAAAATAGAAAATATTTAGGGCAAAAGTGACAAAAATGGGCAAGATTCATACATTGAAAATTACATCGGGGGCCAGCCAGTAGCATGGTGGTTAAGTCAGCTGGATCAGAGATGGCTACCTCACATATCAAGTTCTGGCTTGAAAAACACACTGGAGGGAACCAGCAGTTAGCGTAATGGCTATGTCGCTGGACTCCCACGTAGTCGACCGCGGTTCGTGTCCTGGATCCGGTGGCTTAAAACTCACGCTGGGTGCGTGTGCGTGCGTGCCCAAGATCCCAAGAGAATGGAGGAGAAGGGATTGCGGCGTGACCATCCCCCCTGGGGGGTGATTTCTTGCTTTCTGTCTCTATGTCTCTGTCTGTCTGGCGAGCGCACGCGCCCTACAGTGAAAATCTCTCCAAAAAAAAAAAAAAAACACTGGACATGTGTGTGTGCCCAGAATCCCAGAAAGAGAAATGGAGAACAAGGGATTGGGGTCTTACTATCTTCCATAGGGGTTGCTTTCTCACATACTTTCTCTCTTTACCTTCTCTCTCTCTCTTTCTCTCTGGCAAATGTATGTGCCCTCTGGCAAATTTACAAAGAAGAGAAAATTATGATGTAATTGCTGAGATACATAAAAGAGAACGTAAATAGAGATATACTATGTTCATGGGTTAGAAGTGTTAAACTATTTGGGCCTAAAACAGCCACTGTGCTCACACAGTTGGATTCCTATAGATAAGCTGAACTACTACATGTTAGGCTGTTTTTCTGAGCTGGTTGCTACGTTACAGCCAATCATGGCAGCTAGACTTCAGTCAATCACAGGCATTGCCTCTTGTACATTGTGTTACTGTAGACAAACTTCGGAATGTAACCAATGATTTCTCTACTTCACTCCTTCACTTATGTTTCTTGTAAGACACTTCCCTGTTCTGCCGACTTAAATGCCAAGTTGACCAGGTGGCTGGCTTGAGTTGTCTGGAAGTGTAGGAACAGCTGCCTCATTTAAATCGTGTTAAAATTTGCTCTACTGGGAGCCAGCAGGTGGCATGGTGGTTAAGGGCACTGGACTCCCACATGGCCAACCGTGGTTTGAGTCCCGGACCTGGCAGCTTGCTTTCTCCCTTTCCCTCTCTCTCACTTCCTCTGTCCCTCTCTGGTCAAGTTAAAATAAATAAATAAAGTTAAATAAATTCTAAAAGAAAAAAAGAAAAGATTTGCTCTATTAAAACTCCCCTCTATTAAATTGGCTGGTTTATTTTTTTTTAACAGAAGACAACATTTTTAAGGCACAAGTTCTTGCTAAATTGATTTTTTTTTTAAGAGAGATTTTTGTTATAGGGCACATATGCTCACCAGAGAGACAGAGAGACAGAAAGTGAGAAATCATCCCTGAGGGAATGGCCACACCACAGTCCCTTCTCCATTCTTCCTTTGGGGTTTTGGGCATATATACACACATGCCTCCATGCCCGGAGTGAGTTTCAAGTCACCAGGTCCAGAACTCGAACTGCAGTTGGTCATGTGGGAGTCCAGCGATGTAACCATTATGCCATCTGCTGGTCCCACTAAATGGACTTTAAAATAATTTAAGGTATACACATCTTCATCAAATTGATCTGTAAATTTAATGTGATTCTGACCAAAATTTGTGAGATTTTTAGGTTTTGTTTTTGTTTTTGTAGAAATTGACAAGCTGAGGTTGACCCCAGTTCAAATCCCACCCCTGGTGGCTTGAAAAAACACACTGGGTGCATGTGTATCTAAAATCCTAACATGACAGAGAAATGGAAAAGAAAATATTACAGCATGACCATGCCCCTCTGGGGATGATTTCTTTCTCTCTCTCTCTCCGTGTCTCTCTTTGGTGAATGCACACACATGTCCTCTTGCAATTAAAAAACAAAAAAAAGAAAGGAAGGAAGAAAGAAAGAAACTGACAAGCTGACTCCAAAACTCACATAAAAATGCAAAGGACCTAGACTAGTCAAAACAAGTTTGTCAAAGAAGAACAAAGTAAGAGGACTAACACCACCACATTTTGAGACTTGTTTAAAAAACTACAGTAATGAGGACAGTGAAGACTTCTACCATTGACTCTGCTTATATCACACAGGAAACCAATAACCTTTCCCTCTCTGGAATGGTGCTCCTGAAATCAAGAGGTAAAATTTCCTGCCCTTCTTGAATCTGATCTGGCTGTAGTGACTTGCTTTCCTTATAGATCATGGCCAAAGCGATCTTATAGGATGTCTAAGGCTGGGTTTTAAAGAGCTCTGCAGTTTCTGCCTGTGTCTCTTGGGACTTCTTTTTTTTTTTTTTGCTTTTGCAGAACTGATTCTAGGGTTAAATCATCACTAAGAAGTCTGCCTTTCCTAAGAATGCCATACTCTAAGAAAATCTAGACTAGATAATATGGGAAGGCTGCATGGAGAGAGTTAGAGTCCCAGTTATCCTCCAGCTGCTCCAGCCAATCTAGCTGAGGGTCTAGAAATAAAGAAGTCAACTTGGGCCTTCAGCCTGGCTGGACCCTTAGAAGACTACACTCTTCCAGTCATCATCTAATTATAAATGCATGAAAAGACCCTAAATGGGAGTTGCCCACCTGAGCCCAGCCAACCCCCAATATTGTGAGAGATGATAATAAATTGCTGTTTCAAGCCACACACAGAAAAAAATGGGACAGTAGAGCAAAGATAAGGATAAGAGTTTCAGAATCAAGAGTCCAGAAAGAGGCTAAATGTAGATAAAAGGACGCAGTGCAGTGCAAAAATATTAGTCTTTTCAGTAAAGGAAAGATGATATACAACTGTATATGCAAAAGAAAAAATCGATCCACACCTCACACCATATATAAAAATTAACTCAGAATGGATCATCATAGATTGAAATACCTATGACTTTTAGAAGAAAATAGGAAAAAATTGTTTTGACCTTGGGTTAGGCAAAGATTTCTTACATCATAAGTATAATCTATAAAAGAGGTCATGATGGGCCTGGTGGTGACACAGGTGTGGTGCTACTGGACCCACATGGAAGGAGTCCTGGGTTCATGTCCTAGGACCTCCCTGAGCATGCTGGGCATGTGTGGGTGCACATGATTCAGCCCAGTTGAGACTGGAGACCCTGGTGGGGATATTGGTCTCTCTTATAGAAGAAATAGATTTTAAAAAATTTTTTAAATGGTAAAAAAGAATTTTAAAAATTAAAAACAAAAGACATTGTTAAGAAAATGAAAGGACAAGCTACAGAAAAGAAGATATTTGTAAATCATATCTCTAATAAGGGACTTGTATCCAGAATAAAGAACTCCCAAAACTCAATAATAGAAGTCAAACAACTCAACTTAAAAATAGGGAAAATATTGGGTTGTCAGAAGTCATGATGCATTTTTGCATAGAAAAACATGAAAAAGCATGTCATGACTTTTCAACAACACAAGAAATTAAAGACACTTCACCAAGAAGCTATCATCTATCTATCTATCTATCTATCTATCTATCTATCTATCTATCTATCATCTATCTATCTATATGACAAGTACATATGAAAAGCTGCCCATATCATAATTAGTCATTAGGGAGATACATATTAAAATCACCATAAGATACCACTATGTACCCATTAGAATAGCCACTATGAAAAAGGCTGACCATAATAAATATTGGCAAGGATACAGAGCAAATGGAACTCTCATATACTGCTAGTGGGTTTTAGAAATGATGGAACTGGTTTGATGGTTAAGGGATTGGATCCAATGTGGCCAAATGTGCAAATCAAGTCCTGGAGCTTCTGGGCGTGTGTGTGTACATGTGTGTGTGTGTGTGTGTATGTGTGCCCAAAATCTCAAAAGAAGGCAGAAATGGAGAAGGGATTGTGGTGTGACCAACCCCATAAGTGCTTTCTTGCTTTCCCTCTCTCTCTCTTTTTCTCTCTCTCTTCAGCAAGCACACATGCCCTTTGGCACATTACAAAAAAATAGGGACCAGCAGCTAGCGTAATGGCTATGTCACTGGACTCCCATGTAATTGACCACGGTTTGAGTCCCAGACCCGGTGGCTTAAACTCATGCCGGGTGCGTGTGCGTGCATGCTCAAGATCCTGAGAGGAGAATGGAGGAGAAGGGATTGTGGCATGGCCATCCCCCCTGGGGGGTGATTTCTAGCTTTCTGTCTCTGTCTCTCTGGTGAGCGCATGTGCCCCATAGCAAAAACTTCTCCAAAAATAAATAAATAAATAAAAACAAAAACGAAAAAGAAACAATGGGACTGTCAGTAACCGAATCTTTTCAAACCCCTACCGCTGTGATTTAAATATATCCCCCAAAAGTTTATGTGTTGGAAATTTGTTGTATTGTGAAGGTATTAAGAAGGAAGTAATCTGACTATGGGATTAAGGGGTGGAGCCTTTGAGAAATGATTAGGATTAAAGTTGTCCCTGTGGAGCCCCCACCTGAATACTGGTGGGTTTATATGGAGAGGAAATGAGGCCAGAGCGAGAGTCACAGGGACACATAGGTGTCTCCTGCCCTCTACTGCATCGTGATAGAGCAGGAAGACCCCCCTCCTGTGGCCAGCAAAAAACTTAGACTTCTCGGCTTCTGAACTGAGCTCAATAAACCTCTGTTCTCCTACAATACCAAGACCTGGGTATTTCTGTTATTAGCAATAGAATGGATGCGGACACTCTCTAGAGGAATCCCTGTGTTCATTTTATCCTTTCGCAGGGCCATTGTAAGACCAACTTCTCCGTGTCTCACAGTTACTTCCAGTGACGCTGAGCTTTGCACTTCGAACCTTCTGAGGAAGCTCTACCTTAGAAACTATCTGGTGTTGGGACCAGTAGTTAATGTAATGGCTATGTCGCTGGACCCCCACGTAGTCGACCGTGGTTCGAGTCCTGGACCGGTGGCTTAAAACTCACACCAGGCGCGTGTGCGTGTGTGCCCAGGATCCTGAGAGGAGAACGGAGGAGAAGGGATTGCGGCGTGGCCATCTTCCCTGGGGGGTGATTTCTCGCTTTCTGTCTCTCTGTCTCTCTCTCTGTGTCTGGCAAGCGTACGCGCCCTATAGCAAAAACATCTCAAAAAAAAAAAAAAAAGAAACTATCTGGTGTTTTCTTTAGCACATCAGACTTTGAGACTGTGAGGCATCAGACTATCATGTATTCAGCCTGACCCTCCTTGGATTTACTTGTTGGTTCCTTTGAGGTGTCAATCAGGCAACACCAGGCTAGACTGAAGGAAAAAACGCATGATGTGCTCTGGCTGTCAGTAATCTGCTCTAGACAGTTTGTAGAGAATTGATCCAAATGTGCTGCATTTCAGCGTCTGACTGTGTGCTTTTCTGACTGGTGGTCTCCCTGCTTCAGACAGAGGAAGGAGCTGGGTTGAGGTCAGAAAGGATTATGCTCAAGGTAATAAAGGCAAAATCCTGTACCAGGAACTCAAGGTTTTCTGTCTTTGGAAACAAAAAACTCTCTTTGGAAGGTGTCCCGGCTGGCCTCCTAGGGAGGAGAGGGCAGTCTCTAGGGGAAGGTCTCGTTCCCCAAAAGCGCATTTGGAATATTTCCCCACAGAGGCAACTCTCCTGCAATGCTAAGCACCCAGGCTGTGAGCTCCATTTCAGAACTGGACACCAAGTTTTCCCTCTCACATGTTGTAGCTGTCAAGTTGCATGCTCTGCCTCCTTGAGCTTCTTGCCTTGGGGGATAGACAGGAGGAGGGGGAGTCTAAAGGCTGGGGTGGGAGAAGACAAGCAGGGCCGCAGTTCAGTGCCAGCCGGCAGCGCTGCGCAGCCTCCCATTGAACTTGACCGCGGGCAGACGTTGCTGGGCGGCTGGGGCTCACCGGAGCTCCAGACAGGCAAAGCCAGACTGCCGCTTCAGTTCTGCTTTGTAATGAAGGCTGTGTTTCACTTTGCCTAAAACAATTCCGGGGAGCGTTACAGGGGAGTTCCAGTCACTCCGAAATGACTAGGGAAATCCCTCTGGAGCCAAAATCAATCAACGCCAAAAAGACACACCGATTTTTACAAAAAGACAACCAATGGTTCGTAAACAGAGCTGTCAGTCCCGAAGCCCCCAGGGCCCAGTGTGGGTCTGCAGAGCTGGGTATTTTTAGAGTTAGCTCACCGCGATTCCAGCTGGCTGACCTGGCGCAGGCTCCTGCTGGCCTCGGAGCTCACGTGGCTTTGCGGGAGCTGATGCAATCTCAGAGAGGGCTTAACTGATGCAAGGCACCTCGGAGACATACAGATCTCCAATCCTCGTCAGATTTCACTCTTTCTTTCTTTCTTTCTTTCTTTCTTTCTTTCTTTCTCTCTCTCTCTCTCTCTCTCTCTCTCTC
>NW_006160024.1:1182698-1211439 GCF_000334495.1 Tupaia belangeri chinensis
CTCTCTCTCTCTCTCTCTCTCTCTCTCTCTCCTCTCTCTCTCTCTCTCTTTCTTTCTCTTTTTTTTTTTAACTCTCCAAGGTTCAGGTGCTAATTTGGTGGGAGGGAGGATGTCAAAGAGTTATAAATGGAGCAATCTCCTAATCATCGTAATAAACATGATCTGTCTTTCTCATGAGGTGGAAATTAATGACAGGATATTCGTTTCCTTTTGCAATGATCCAGGATTGACTTGTGAATTAAAAGATGCCCTATTAAGTACATGTATTTCTATCATTTGTCTTCCCTAAGCATTTCCTGACTTGCCTGTACTACCAGCCTGGCTGGAAGGATTAGTTCTTCTCCAGGTAGAGCACTCCCCCGCCCCAGCGCTGGGATGGTTGGTCTAGCTGCCTGGGCCTTTGTCTTCTCTGTCCCCTGTGTCCAGCACAGGGCACAGAACAAGGGAGACAGACCCTCATACACAGCATCGGCCCTGAGGTTTTCATCTATACAGTGGGACAGAAATGCTCATCTTACCAGCCTGATGGTCTGCTTGTACGGATCAGTTAATGAAGATGAAGAGACGCTGCAGACTTCAGCCATCCTTCCCTCTCCTGCGCCTCCTGTGTTTGTGAAATAACGGAAAGGATACAATGAGATCAATATTTCAGTTATCTTATTTAAATAAAAAATGTTGGCGTAGCCATTATACAATGTTAATGTGTTATTTTTGGAATGTGGGCACTGAGATGTCTGCTATATTATTCTCTGCACTTTCCTGTATTCTACAAGTCTCCTGCCTAAAAAAAAAAAAAAGAAAAGAAAAAAAAAGAAAGAAGAAAAAGGAAAGGAAAGAAGATAAAAAGCTGTATGAAATCTGGTCCTCTCCACTTGGACTTTCTTTAGTTCTTCTTTTGGATTTTTTAAGAGTTCTTTATTTAATTTTGTTATTATTTTTTAAATGTGGCCAGTGGACAAGGAATTGCTCAGTAAACCTGAGACATGTAGGAATGAGAGGTGAGGCGTGACTATAATCCTCATGTTTCTGTCCCTTCCGTTGTTCTAGGCATTTACTAAAACCCAACTGCAACCTTCACCTCCACCTCCACCCTTTTTTGGTTGAAGGCAGCTGTTTGCTCACAGGCTGTTTGATTTGCTGGTGGGATAGGATTTTTCTAATAGAAGGCCGGTGAGTCCAGGACGATGTCATTTAGAATGTTCTGATTCAATTTCCCTCCACCCCCGCCGCAACAATCCCAACCTGTACCAAACCGAAACATACACCTATGTGTATAGTCTTTTTTGTTTTTCAGATTTTTGCCATAATGTATTTACCAGAGAGATACGGAGAGAGACAGTGAGAGGGAAAGTGAGAAATCACCCCCCGGGGGGATGGCCAAACCACAATCCTTTTCCCTCTATTCTGGCAGAGTTTTGGGCAAGCACACCTATGTGCCCAGCGTGATTTTTCAAGCCGCCAGGCCCAGAGCTCACTCGAACCACAATCCGCCATGAGGGAGTCCAACACCTTAACTACCACACCACCTGCAGGCCCTGTATATAGTGTCTAACTCTTCGCTGTGTGTAATAAAATCCCAAATGTTTTTGCGTTTAAGAAAAACACATTGCTAGAGAAAACTCACACTGACATTTCCACTTCTCTAACTTAAAAACAGCCCAACTAAATTAAGTAACAACAACAACGCAAAGTTGTTTCTCTCACAGTTTGACCAGCTCTTTACCACCAGTTTTCAGCCTGAAACAATTTTCATGCTTGAGTTCTTCACTTATGAAAATAGGCACAAAAGGGGGAAAATGTGAACAGATCCTCGGCGACATTATTAGTCATTGCTACAGCTCAATGCGTTCCGGCACAAAGGCATGTTATTCTGCCTGCCAGTATTCGGTTTTGAACAAAATGTAGCTCACTAATGGGTTCTGCCTCATATACCTTTCTGTAATCATTAGGTTGCCTTTCTCTATGATTTATTCTGTTTTTCATGAGAACTCTGTACGGTAGGCGCACCGCACGCACACACACCTTTTAAGTCCCCTTTCATTTAAACAAAGGTCATGGGTCTGCCAGTCATTTGGGAGAAGCAATGGCTGAATTGATAACAGTATTTGGACATCGGAGTGGTGGATAGTCGAGAATCAATTCTGAAACCTGGTGAATTGGGGAAGGGAACCTAGAAGCGACCTGAGAAGATGGCTCTAGGACAGGATTGTCCTATCTGTCCCACCGTCCCACCTTGGTCTCTCTTGGGGAGGGACAGTGTTGAGGGATCTCAGGTGTCCTGGATGAGCTGCCACATTCTAGGCAATAACCTCCTCTTTGGCAGTTTCCGGCTTGGCCTCAGAGGTGCTGCCCCAAACCGATCCCGTGCCAACTGAATAAAGGACACAAGTTGTGTTCCTATTGATTTTTGCTCCTGTAAACTCCAGACTTGGGTCTAGAAATCAAGGCGTGAGTGTTTACTTTAGACAAAAGAAAAATTCACAGGTATAGCGAGAAAGGAAATTGTTAGGTAAGTGAAATACAGGATAGATGTGAAAAGCTTGGAAAGGTTCCTGGTTGTCACAGATGAGTCTGAATCACTAGACTGGCTCCTAAATAGGTCAGAGGTCTACACGGGGCTGGCCCTCCCAGAGCAGGCAGCTCCCCCACCACTTTCCGCGGAACAGGGAAGCCTTGTGCATCTCCCCCCTGGATTAGGATAATGGGATTTCTACAGCAGACACTTGCCTGGCCAGGAGGGCAGGCATTGTGAACCAAATGTGTTCTTTTATCCTCTTTGAAGTGTTAACGAAGGCTTTGATTTTGTTCTTTCCTCTTCCTGAAGACAAACGTGGTTCCAGTTTGCCCCAGGAAGCTGCTCTCACCTTCCAAGCCAGCCACTTATCTTCCTGCCTGGCTGAGCCCAGTCCCTTCGAGGGG
Organism: Tupaia belangeri chinensis; assembly: GCF_000334495.1. Lineage (NCBI taxonomy): Eukaryota > Metazoa > Chordata > Mammalia > Scandentia > Tupaiidae > Tupaia > Tupaia belangeri. Next base: position 1,185,618 of record NW_006160024.1, read on the forward strand.
GTCCTCTCCTTTGTCTTGCAGGTGGCAGAAATGCCCACCTTGCCAAAACCCCCTCCACCAGGATTCTGACTCAGGCCCTGGGTTTCTCAGTGCCTCACATTGCTCTGAAAGCCCAGGGTGTGTCACCCCCATGCCCCGGCGCATGAAAACCAAAGGTGCATTTGGGGTCATCCTCAACTCTGGTGTCTTATGAGACACTGAGAAACCCAGGCTTGTGAAGTTTCTCTGGTCCTGTGTTTTGTGGAGGCCACCAAGGTAGACAGAATTTAGGAACACAAAGACATTCCCTCCCTCCCCCGCGATATCTCGAATCTTTAGAAATTATGAAGCCCGACTTTACCCTCCTTTTACCAGTGACAAACAAAGTGGCTCACCCAGGGCGTGACTGGAGGTGATGGTGGAAGAGTGGCCCCACCCCCAGGCTCATCTGCCATCATCCCTCCCCGACCCCTGGCCTCGCATTCTCTACTCCCATACCAGGCCAAAAGCAGAGGCAGAAACAACTCACAGACTGGAGGAAGCTGGAGCCCAGCTACTTACTCAGGGGCCACCCAAGATTCCACAGGTGTCTCTTATACCCAATTCTAGCCACAAGGTGAACGCAGGCTGGAGGACAGAGCTCTGCACTTCATAGTCACAGACAGAGAGGAAGTCCCAGACATCCTACAGATGACACAGATGTGACTGAGATCTGGGCCGCCAGGAGAACTCCGTCAGGTGGGAGATAGGAGGGTGGAGAAAGACATGGTTCCCAGAACAGAAAGTCAAACCTGGGAAAACTTAGCCCTTTTCTCTCACTCTGTCTTAGAATCTTCCCCAGCAACTGGCCCCAACATCTTGCCCACTGTACGCATGTCATCGAACCCCCTTTCCCATCTCTAAGGCTGATAGCATCATTCGGCGTCCTCCCCTCCTTTTTGTTCTTTTTACCACCTTAACCGTCATGCGTGTATAGTTCAGGGGTGTGAGGTCTACTCATACTGCTGTGCAATCTCCAAAACGCTTTTCATCTTGCAAAACTGACTCTGTGCTATTAAACCATAGCTTTCCCTTCTCCTTCTCCTCAGTCCCTGACAACCGCTATTCTTTCTAACTTCTGTCTCTACGAATTTGGCTACTCTGGGGACCTCACATAAGTGGAATCATACAATACTTGTCCTTTTGTGATGACTTATTTCACTTCACATAATGTCTTCCAGGTTGGCTACCTTTTTAAGGTTGAATAATATTCTATTTTAGCTATGTATCCCATTTCGTTTATCCACTCATCTGATGACAGACACCAGGATTGTTTCTGTCTTTTGCATATCATCAATAGTGCTGCTATAAATGAGAGCATGCAAATACACTCTTTGAAGTTCGACTTTGGATTCTTTTGGATATACTCCCAGAAGTGGAATTGTTGAATTATAGGTAATTCTATTTTTAATTTTTTAAGAACCAGCCATACTGTTTTCCATAGCATCTGTACCATTTTACATACTCATTAAGAGTGTATAAGAGTTGCAATTCCTCTACAATCCTTGCCAACACTTGTTATTCTCTGTTTTTTCTTTTTTTAATTTTTTTAATTAGCCACCCTAATGAGTATGACGTAATATCACGTTGTGATTTTTTTTTTTTTTGAGAGGTTTTTCCTATAAGGCTCATGCGCTCACCAGAAAGAGACAGAGAGATAGAAAGCGAGAAATCGCCCCCCAGGGGGGATGGCCATGCCACAATCCCTTCTCCTCCATGCTCCTCTCGGGATCTTGGGCACGCATGCACATGCGCCCAGTGTGAGTTTAAGCCACCAGGTCTAGGACTTGAACCACGGTCGGCTACATGGGAGTCCAGCGACATAGCGATTTTGATCTCCATTTTCCTAATGAGTAGTGATGTTGGACATCTGTTTACAGCTTATTGGGCATTTGCATATCGTCTTTGGAGAAATGTTTAGTGACTTCTTTGGCCCATTTTCTAATCAAGTAGGTGTTTTTGTTACTGTTGCTGAGTTATAAGAGTTATCTTCCCACCCAGGCCCCTTTTCAGAACCTGATAAAATGAAAAGGGTCAAGGTCAGACAGTGGCATAGCACCTTGCAAGGCTGACCCACATGGGAAGTGTCTGTATTCGCATCCAGTGACCTCCTGAACACACTGGGCATGCATGTGCCCGTGATCTGGAGCTGGCTGAGGCTGGGGGTGGATCATGGTGTGTGAGGACCCTGTTGGGGGTCCTATATCTCTGTCTCTCTCATTCATGGAACAAATAAATAAATGAATGAATGAGTGAATGAATGAACAAATAAATATTGGTCATTGGGAAAGTCATGATGCATTTTTGCATAGAAAAATACCTCATGGCTTTCCTGACAACCTAATACATCTGGAAAGAAAAATTCTAAAGGGCCAAAGAGGAGGATAAGTTGTTCAAGCCTTTGGGCAAGAGCTGCTTACTTCCCCAGCAGCAGGAGAAGGCTGGCCCTGGCTGAGATGGCAGCTAAAGAGAGCTCTTAGCCCATCATCCCAGCTGCTCAGTCAGAGGGAACACCGTCCACTGGGCACATTCTCTGTGCTCATAGCTTCACGTGCCAAGTTGCTGTTTGAAAATCAACAGCAAACATTGGTTGCAGAGAACCCAGAGCGTGTAATATCCACTTTAATGATGGTTCCACTTTCTTGTTCTTTTGCCCCCAAAAGAAGGGGAGAGAGAAAAAGCTGTTCATGGAAAAATACATTTAAATGTATTTAACAGCAAGGAATAGCACCATTTAAATACATTTAAATGCCCTGTTCTACCTCAGACTCTGCAGACCCCACCCCTTACGAGATGCAGTCTCTGGACCTTGGATCTCCCAAACCAGAGGTCAAGGTCTCCACCTTGTCCTCTGGCACCCAGAGAGAGCAACCTCAGGAACCCCAGAAGTCACCAGAGTCCCAGGAATCACCTCTGCCTTCAGCAACTCCCTCTGCCCTCCATGAGCTTCCCAGACCACAGTCACTGACTCTGAGGAGGGTCCTTGGGGGTGGAGGACCTTTCAATCCCCCCACTCCCACCCCTGCAACACGCCCTAAGGCTTTCTGCTTCACTACTGCCTCTTGGCCCTCACACAAGGCCCTGTAGTGAATGGCCAAGTAAATATTAGCATTTCCACTGTTGAGAAGCGCTGTGAAATGAAGAGCTCCCTGACAGGCCTGACCTCCTCCAGCTATGATATCTCCTTCCGTGTGCTCTTTATTTGTATCGTTCTTTGGAGAAAGAGGTCATAAGCCAAGATGGCTGGCATGTGCATCCTTTATGGTAGGACTGGGAGCACTTGTAATTTCATTGCCTCAGTTTTTCAGTGGAAAATATCATTTGGGATCATTTTTGAAGACATTTGCCTAACAGCAAGGAATAGCACCATTTGTACCTCTTCAACAATTTCCCTTTTTTTTTAAATTTTTTGAGAGGTTTTTGCTATAGGGCACATGCACTCGCCAGAAAGACAGAGACAAAAAGCAAAAAATTGCCCCCCCCATGGGGGATGGCCACACTGCAATCCCTTCTTCTCCATTCTCCTCTAGGGATCTTGGGCACACATGCACACCCGGCGTGAGTTTAAGCTACTGGGTCTGGAACTTGAACCACAGTTGACTACATGGGAGTCCAGCAACGCAACCATTATGCCATCTGCTGGTACCAACACCTTCACTTTCTAACTCCTATGTCTTCACTTTCACAATTATTACTGGGGACAGGAGGGACTTCCCTCTACATCCTGGGAACAGCTTTTATTGATGAATCTGTGCCCACACACACATCTTCCCTTTATATAGGAATTGGCTCTTCCATGTCAGTCTTAGGCCCTGCTATCGGCTATGTGCTGGGAGGACAGCTGCTGACCATGTACATCGATGATGCTATGGGACAAAGCACTGATGTCACTGAGAATGACCCCAATGGTTGGGGGCTTGGTAGATTGGATTTGTTATAGTTTGGGTCTTTGCTTGGTCTTTGGTCATAACTTCTTCTTGCTTTCCAAAACGTTTACCAGGTACAGTAAAAATTCAAGCTGGTAAAACTTCCCAGACTCATCAGAGTAAGAGCAGTTTTATACCATGTAGATGAGAATTTTGGGAAAAGTATGAAAGACCTTCCAGCTGCTCTAAAGAGTTTGACGAGGAATACTGTCTTTATGTGTTTAGTTCTATCAACTTTTTCAGAAGCCTTAGTTACTACTGGGTTTGCTGCATTTTTACCCAAGTTTACAGAAAGTCTATTTGGATTGACATCCAGCTCTGCAGCTACCCTTGGAGGGGCGGTTTTAATTCCTGGAGCTGCTCTGGGTCAGATTTTGGGTGGTTTCCTTGTTTCAAAATTCAAAATGACATGTAAAAAGACCATGAAGTTTGCCTTGCTCACATCTGGAGCTGCCCTTGTGCCGAGTTTTGTATTGATTTACGCCAACTGTGAAAATGAGCCATTTGCTGGTGTGGCTGAGTCACACAATGGGACAGACAATCTGGGGAACCTGGCAGCCCCCTGCAATGCCAATTGTAATTCTTTGCAATCACATTATTACCCTGTCTGTGCAGAGGATGGAGTCAACATTTTTGTCCCTGCTTAGCAGGTTGTTTAAACTCTGTTTCAAAAACACCACCAGACATGCAACTGTTCCTATATTGAAAAGAAAGCAGAAATAACACCAACCCCAGAAAGTTTTGGATTTGAAGCTGAAGCTAGAAAGTATAAAACTTGATGCACAAACTTGCCTGCATTCCTTAGCGTTTTCCTTATCGCAGTTATTTTCACCGTCATGGCTGGTAGTCCTATAACTGTCCATCCTAAGGTGTGTTAGTCCAAAGGGACGGTCTCTAGCATTGGCAGTGCAATTGGTGTTGCTTCAATTCTTGGGCACAATTCCAGGACCAATTATATTTGGCATCACCCTACACAGTGCTTGTATTCTCTGGGATATTAATGAATGTGGGACTAAAGGAGTTTGTTAGATTTATGATAACATCAAGATGGTGCCTATGCCGGTAGCCATAAGTGTTATTTGTAAGATTATCAATATTTTCTTCAATGGTTCTGGCATCCTTTTGTATAAACCACCACCATCTGGTGAAGATGTGTCAGTTCAAACTCAGAATGCAGTTACGACTGCTGTTTCAGCCAAGCAGGATCTTGACAAAGCAGGAAATGAAGAGAAAAGTAGAAAAAGAGGAGGTTATTTTATACTTGGAAAACTGACTTCTGTTTCTAAGAAGCCACATTCCCATGGCCGCATTATCTACCTAATGTGAACAGTCAGATTTTTAAAATGGTAGTTTATAATAGAATGTGATTTTTGTATATTAAAAAAAAAAAAAAGGATCAGTGCCGGGAACCATTTGCACATCTGTTCTTAACAAACTTCAGCTGAAACTACTGAAAATATACATAGATCGGTGTATGTGGAACCAGTTAAATATGATAAGATTACAAGTTGGAGGGTTACTATGAATTTGGTGGTGGGGAAAAAAAATAAAACCTTTGCACTTGGCTTCACACACACTCCTCATATTGTACTGCAGATGTGTTGAGGGAATCGGATTTGCCGCAAATTAAAAAGATCTGAACTGGGGGCCGGTGGGTGGCATGATGGTTAAGGCACTGGACTTCCACATGGCTGACCAGTTTGAGTCCCATACCTAGTGGCTTGTTGTCTCTCTCTCTCTTTCTCTCTCTCTCTCTCTCTTTTTCTGGTGAGAACCTAGAACAAATTTTAAAATAATTATAGGGGCCAGCAGGTGGCATGGTGGTCAGGGTTCTGGGCTCCCAAATGACCCACTGAGGTTTGAGTCCTGGACCTGACAGCTTGCTTTCTCTCTCTCTCTCTCTCTCTCTCTCTCTCTCTTTCATATATGCCCTGTAGCAAGTTAAAGAAATAATAATCATTGGGACCAGCAGATGGTGTAATGGTTATGTCACTGGACTCTCATGTAGTTGATGGTGATTTGAGTCCTGGATCCGGCAGCTTAAAACTCACGCCAGGTGCTTGTGCGTTCCTGCCCAAAATCCCGAGAGGAGAATGGAGGAGAAGGGATTGCAGCATGGTCATCTCTCCTGGAGTGTGATTTCTCACTTTTTGTCTCTCTGTCTCATCAGCGAGTGCATGCACCCTATAGCAAAAATCTCTCTAATAATAATAATAATAATAATAATAAATATCCATTGGGAGGGCAGGGCAGTGGTGCAGCAGTAAACGCAATGCTCTGTGAGACTGACCCACAGGGGAATGTTCAGTTCCCATCTGGAGACTTCCCTGAGTATAATAGGAATGCACATGCCTATGATCTGAGGCTGGTGAAGGCTGGGGGTTGATCAAGACCCTGTTGGGGTGCTGTCTCTCTATCTCTCTTCTCAGGTCTTTCTCTCTCTCTCTCTCTCTCTCTCTTTCTTTATTTTTTTAGTATTTTTGCTAAAATATATTATGCTAAAATATTTTACTAAAATATTGTGCATCTGTAGGGCACAGGTGCTTACTAGAGACAGATAAAAACAAATACACACACACACACACACACACACACACACACACACACACATGGAGAGAAGAGAGGATGTAAAAAATCACCCCCTAGGAGAGACGGCCATGTTCCAAGCTGTTCTCCATTCTCCCCTATTGATTTGGCCACAAATGCACATGCTCCCATCTTTTTTTTTTTTTTAGACAGAGTTTTTGCTATAGGGCATGTGCACCAGGCAGAGATAGAAAGAGCCAGAGAGAAAGAAAGTAAGAATCACCCCGGGGAGGATGACCATGCTGCCTGTAAGCTCCTCTCCACTCTCTTCTCAGGATTTTAGGCACACATGCACACACACCCGGCATGAGTTTCAAGCCACCAGGTCTGGTACTTGAACCACATTCACCATGTGGGAGTCCAGTGCCATAAGCACTTGCTGGCCCTGCATGCTTTTGTTTTTGTTGTTGTTGTTTAAAGCCACTGTGACTGAGACTCAAACCACACAGCAGGCCATGTGGAATCCAGCTGCCTTAACCTCCATGCCATCTGTTGGCTCTTCTTTCTCTCTCTTCTTTCTCTATCCTCTCTCTCTCTCTTACTCATGGGTGAAATAAATAAAAATAAGCTTTGAACAAAATTTAAACACTTTAATAAATAAATAAATAGATATTCCTTGGGGTAGAAGCTCAACTACCCAGAACTGAAAGAAATAGGATTGAGGGCCTGGGCAGCTTTAGCAGATCTATGCTAGGGATAAATGCAGACATGGCGGGCCAGGGTCTGGTTTTTGTAAAGAGAACCAGAAATCCCTAGATTACGCGCATGTTTGCTCAGGTACTGAAAACAAATACTAAGCACATCTGCTGTGGTCCGGGATCCCTCCTGTCCATCCTTCGGTGCTCCTGAGGGCTGCACTGGCTTAGGTCCTCTCCAGGTGGGGTGGGGTCGGGGCTGGCTCTCTCGGGCTTCTTGCCTCCTGATGCAGGAAATCTGCTGTCCAGGATACCTTCCTAAACTTCCCTGGACTCCTCTCCTCCACTCCGGTACACTGCGGAATGTTCACTCATCTCTAAACATTTATCTGATCATTTATCTCTAGAAAGTGACATCAGTCTATAAAATGCACCACGGGAGCCGGGAGCCCCAGTCACAGGGCCTCAGAAGCAATCAGCCCAAATTGACATCTGTCAGCATCCCCCACTGCACCCAGGGGCTGTGACTGGGAAGGTTTTCATTCCTGATGGACCCCACGCTGTGCAAATTCACCTATTCTTGTTCATTGAAAATCATTCTTTTTAATCAGCGGCCCAGTGAAAAACAATGGTGAGTGGCAGCTTTATTACATTTGCGTTTTTAGAACAAAGAGAATATTGCTCACATTCTGTGACCTGTTCAATGATACTGAATTTTAATTAAAGATGTTAATATGTTCAATCGGTGACAAGGAAGGTGCAGTGTGAGGACTTCTAAAGAAATCAGGAAGGCAGATCGTGGCTGACAGATTCGAAGTGATCTATTCAGTGTAACTTCACGTTTGTCTTCTTTTCTTTTTCATTTGAAGCTTTGGCTTTGAACTAGGAAGGCCATAACCCAAGCCTTGTAGATCAAAGGTGGGAGATGGTGGGCCTGGAGGGGGGAATATGAAGAGAGGGAGCCCTATTTGCCCTCTAGGGGCCTCAAATACCATCCTGGGTAAAGGGCCAGTTGTCTTAAAGGGCCCCCTAGAAATGACTACTGCCCCAGGCTACTCTAGAAAAGACCTCGAAATGACATTTTTTTTTCTGAGCAAGAGACTTAGCCCTGTTTTTAGATGACTGATTTAAGAGGCTGCTTTTAAGAAGAAGGATCATTTTATCAGCCTGATAAGTGAGAGCAAATTAGTTTGAAGCAGTGGATTAAGTGGTGTACGAGCAGGCCCTGCCTAGTCAATCCAGCCTCCGTTTCATTATCTGTGAGAATTCTTTTCCAAGATGATGCAATAAAAAGACAAGAAAGTCCAAGTGCTGAAAGTCAATGTGATTTTTTTGAGTTACTTGTAATTTTATTTATTCATTTATCTATTTTAATTTGACCAGAGAGAGAGAGAGAGAGAAAGTGAGAAAGCAATCCATCAGGTTTGGGACTCAAACCATGGTCAGCCATGTGGGAGTGTTCAGCACCTTAACCACCACGCCACCTGCTGGTCCCCTCAATGTGTTGATTTTAAGAAAGGCCATGTAGGCCCAGTCGCTGTTGCACTGTGGGGATCCTGATGCAAGTGCCTTGCATGGCTGGAAGCCAGGTGCTACCATGGATCTGGATCTCCGGGGTTAGCCTGAAATGTACTAGGCATGAATATGGGAGCCAGGTTCCCTAGGAGGCAGAAGGCTGGAGGGAGGGATGAGGTGTGACTAGACCCTGTCCAGGGTGCTTCTCTTTCTTTCTCTCATGCATGTACATGCTCTCTATAGGAAGGGAAGAAGGCAGGAAGGCAGGAAGGCAGGAAGGGAGGAAGGGAGAAAAAGAAAAAAAAGAAGAGAAAAACCAGGGCCGGCAGGTGGCATAGTGAAGGGTCCTGGACTCCCACAGGGCTGACTGCAGTTCTAGTCCTGGACCTGGTAACTTGCTTTCTCACTTTCTCTCTCTCTGTCCCTCTCTAGTCAAATTAAAATAAATGAATAAATAAAATAAAGTTAAATAAAAAAGAATTAAATTTTAAAAATTAAAAAAAAAAAGAAAAGCCATTAAAATAAGTGAAAGTGATCTGCATCTTCTCTGGACCGGCCCCAGGGCATACCATGTCAGTTCATATCCTGAAGCCCCTGGAAGAAGCATAGTTTTTTCCAACCATGGAGCCTTGAGCTCCAGTCCAGGGGCTGTGGTAGAAGACTCACATCCACTAGAACCCGTAGGAGAAGGGAGCCCGTGCCAGTCCGCCTTCTGCTTGGAGCAGGAGAGGGAACCCCAGGGTGCATGGTGAGGCCCACCGTGTTGCCTGGAATGTTTGGGTCTCAGGGGTTACGGAGCAGCCCCTAGCTGGGACTGGAGCGTCTGCTTCCACCTGAGCAAAGGGGTGTGCAGGAGTAGGCTGCAGAGTTAGCCGCAAGCCAAGACAGGGCCTTGACCTCTCCAAGGATGAGACCAGATGCGTTCAGAATCCAGGATCCAAACCAAGGTTTGGAATGGCAAATTTAAGGTCCCTAGGATGGACCAGGCCAGCACAGAGTGGGTAAGCCATAGCTGTGATGCTGGGAAGTGCCTGCCATGCACACAGGGGAGGCCTGGACTCTGTTCTTGCAGTGACATGAAGCCACTGTCAGGTTCCAAGCAGGAGGAGGCATGGCTCCATGTGTGCTTCCCTAAGAGCATGCTTAGGGAGGCTGCTGTCTGGAGTGGGAGTCTGCAGGGGCAAGGGCTGGGCTGTGGGCCTAGTGGGAGACCTGGAGTGGGTAGCAAAGGGGTGGAGTCTTCATGCATTTCACAGGTAGAACCAGCAAAGGAGAATGAGAGCCAGGTCTATGGACAAGACGTCCAAGCCTCACCGGGAAAAAGAACCCAAGATTCCCCACTTCTTAGAGCCGTTGTGGTATTATGAAGGCACAGGCCGTCTCGGCCCCAGCAGGTGCCCAGGAAACAGGGCCCGAGTGCATTCCCATCGCCGCCTCTGTCTTTCTCAGTACAGGGAACCACAGTTGCCTTTACCAGGGTGACTTCTGATCCCCCGCTCCAGGAAAGTGGGAAGTGGGACCTGGGCCAAGAAGGGTGACGAGGCAGGCTCCAATGGATCTTTCTGAGAAATCATGTGCAGCTCCACAAGCCAAAGTTACACAACGAACTTCCAGGTTCTTACAAACACGTTTGTGGTTACAGAAAGGGTTAACGGGCCAGCTTGATGGTGCGGCAGTAATGTGCAGCTTACACCAAGTCGGATCCACATGGAAGATCACAGGTTCAGTTCCCACTTCCTGGCTGGCTGGGAAGGCTGTGAGAGGGTCTTGGCATGAGACTTATTAGGGGTGCTTGTCTCATGAAAAAAATAAATAAATAAAAAAGACAAAGGAAAGAAAGTTAATGGGGTGCTGATATGGCCTGGGCAAGTCATCACCATTATGAAAAGCCCAGGGCTGGCCCCATGGTCTGGTGGTTAGGGGAGCTGATCCCACATGGCCAACTGCATGGTTCGAGTCTCGGCCCTGGCAGTTTGAGGAATACACCCTAGGCATGTGTGTGCGTGCCCAGGATCCCTACAGGATGGAGAAATGGAGGAGGAGGGATTGCAGTGTGACCACGTCCCACTGGAAGACGGTTTTTCTCTCTCTATCTCTCTGTTTTCTGGCTATCTCTGTCTTCCTCTAGTGAGTACACACACACTCTGGCAAAATTTTAAAAAACAAAAAGCTGTAAATGAAATAAAAGGCTACTGTACTTACACCCTGGGAATGCAGCAGGTAAGCCGTATTGAGCAAGTGACAGCCCCTCAGGTCAGGGTCCCTGCATCCTCTCCCTGCTATGTCATCCTGAGCATTCATGCCTGGAGAAGCAGGGACGAGGGCAGAGTTCTCACTGGAGGTTGCCATGGCCTTTGAGCTGGTACCACTCTGGACCCTCATACTCCCTGGGCAAGAGGGACACTAGTAAAGTTTATTAAGATGAAAACTGTGGGGTCTTCCTGGCTAGGAGGGCTCCTTGCAGGAGGAGCGGGATCAGGACTGTGAGAGGATGGGTCGGAGGGCCAACGGGGTGCGGTCTGTAGCACCCTGCTTGGAGAAGGACGCATGACCAATTTTCTGAATCAGCCCATTTTCCAAGGTGAGCTACCCTGTGGAGGAACTCACTTCTGCACCCCCACTTCTAGTAGGTACCCAAACCTTTTGTCTTCCAACCCTCTCCCTCTAGCAAAGAAAACTAGGCTTCTGTCCACCCAGAAGGGCCCATCTGTCACCCTAGACTGGCAGCGAGTAGCTGTTCTCTGTCCCTTGTGCTGGCTCACTTCTGCTTTCTCAGGAGCAGGCCCAGCCCTGCCAGGCTTTGAATTGGACAACAGATTCCTGTCTCCCCTGGGAACCCACGGCAACATTAGCTTTTGTCAGATTGCTGGAAAGTACAGGATACAAGTCTTAGACAAGGGGGGCCCTGCTGCAGGCCTGGGGCACAGCGGTGACGCGGGGCTCTGGGGCCCTTCCAACTTGTGTGCAAGAGAGGGGATATTTTTACAGATCTGAGTGGGGCCTGCTAATTGCTGCACAAGCACTTCTGGGGAAGTTCACGTTTCCAGGGGCTGCCTTTTAACGCTGACAGCGCCAGCGCTTCTCGGTCAGAACACATAATCGGGGGCCTTTCTGAAGGCATCAGGAAGACGCAAAGCCTATTGGCTGTCTCTAAAGGGTTAATGACCGAAGACGTGAGGACAGTCATGTTAAGCTATATATAGCAAGCAGTGAGCAAGCAGGCAAGCCAAAAAAAAAAAAAGAAGAAGAAGAAGATAGAAAAGAAAAACACATGGATAGGCTCCCCCTCCCTCCATGGCCTCTGGCCCGCCCCACCCTCCCCCTGCACCAGCACTATATATACAGACCGCAGATTGGGACACAGTTAAATTTGGCACACAGAGACTATAGCGAAGAAAGAAAACAGATCAAGTTACACAGAGTCCTATTCAGATTTGGGCCTGGGCCTCACGCGCACAATGCATGGCTGAGGAGAACAAGGCCGCCGTGTGTTGTCGAAACGCACACCCGGGAGCTTTGCTTTCCTTCCAGTCGATTGCTGGCCCGGACCTAGGCAGCAGGTTAATTCCCTGCTCCGCAGGTGGAGACAGATAAAACAAACCAAAACGGTGTAATGGGCTGCAGGAAACCTTTCTTTCAGAACTTGATCCATCTCCAGAAAGGAAACACGCGAGGACTTTGCTCTGGACAGTAATCTGTTTTCTTAGGGCACAGAGAGAGGCCTGGCGGCCAGGGTAAATAAGGCAACCGGTGGTGGGGCTTTTGGCAGGCAGAACTGTAAGGGAAGTTTGAAAAGACCACTTCCTACACTCTGTTCCCAATCAAGAGTGGGCTGTCAATCTTGCAAGATGGAAGTGCTTTGGAAAGCACCAGTGGGGAGAGACCGGGGCCACAGGGGAGAAACCTGAGCCACAGGTGCACGCCTGGGATCCTCTCCTCCTCCCCCAAGCTGGCTCACCTGGCCAGAACCCAGCCTAAGACTACTTCAGTCACAGTTCAGCAAGTGGGGCGCGCAGGCTGGGGTAGCTGGAATGTATCCCAGGTGGGTTTCAGCCTCTGCTGTGAGTGGCTGGGCAGGGCACGTTGCCAGTGAGGACTGACTGAGCCTCTGCATGCGAAGCCAGTCACCAGGAAGGCCAGGTATGTTTTAGTCATTAGATGTCGTCTCCGCCAGCAGGCGCTCAGGATACCCCGAGGACACAAGACGGCTGGCCAGCACTTACTCAGGGCTGCGCAGGTCATGAGTAGCCACAAGGGTAATTTTGGGTTGCCATGGTATGCAGGTCCTTTCTCATTCCTTGTTAGCCCACCTGAGCTTCATCTGACCCTAGGTGAGCAGGACAAGGTGTGGCCTCCTCCTATTTTACAGTGTGGGAAGTTGAGGCACGGCCAGGCCACATCTTGCTCGGATGGATACAGCTACTTCAGGGAGCTGCTCATCAACCTGCCCTCTGGCTAGGCACCCAAGCAGATCGCTGTGCTGCTGGGCAGGGGTTCTTACATCTGATTGTGCGCCACGGTCTCAGGGCCATCTTGGGCCTCTCTCCTCAGGGTGGGCCTAGGAGTCCTGGCCCAGCCCCAGCTCCCAGCAGTGTGGTTTCATCCAGCAATCTCAGTTCACACTGGGCTTTGCCAGGATGTGCACTCAGCCCGCATTCACCACACGGGAACAACAGTGTGTCCAGGGCTTCTCAAATAGTGAGGGGCTCAGCACATTTCACCCGCTTTCCTGTCTGTGATTTATTTATCTATCTTTTAAAGGTTTTTGCCATAGGGTGAGTGTGCTTGCTGGAGAGAGAGAAAGAGAGATAGTGAGAGGGAAAGTGAGAAATCACCCCTTGGGGGGATAGCCACACACAGCAATTCCTTCTCCTCCATTCTCCTCTCAGGATCTTGTGATTTTTTTTTTTCTTTTTTAAGAGAGATTTTTTGCTATTGGGCTTGTGCGCTCACCCTCACCGAGAGACAGAGAGTCAGAAAGTGAGAAATCACCCCTTGGGGGGATAGCCACACACAGCAATTCCTTCTCCTCCATTCTCCTCCCGGGATTTTGTGATTTGATGGGCTCTCAAACTTGGCTTCCCGGATAGAAAAGAAATGGTCTTGGGATGAGCTGAATCGTGTCCCTCCCGTCCCCCCCACCAAATTCTTAGGTTCAGATGCTAAACCTCAGAATAGGACCTTGCTTAGAAATAAGGTCATTGCAGATATAATTAGTTAGGATGAGGTCATTAGACTGCACCATCTCAATGTAAAAAGGGAATGTTTGGACACATACAGGGATAAGGCCATATGAAGATGAAGGTAGGGGGGTGCTTCCAAGAGCCTAGGAATGCCAGTGAGTGCCAGCAACCCTCAGGCGATCAGAGAGGGCCATGGACAGATTCTCCTTCACAGCCCTTGGAAGGAACCAACTCTTTGCACGTTGACCTCGGACTTGCAGCCTCCAAAACCCTGAGGACACATTTGTTAAGCCCCTGGTTTGTGGTACTAGGGTAAACCATCTTAATACAGGTGTTAAAAAGGCTGAGGTGAGAACTATGACCTGCAGGTAGTTTACCTTTAAAGCCCTCATCAAAGCCCCGCCCAGATCTGCTGTGCGGATGCTTATTCTGTTTTGTTGTTCAAACAAAAAGTAAAAATGCACAATTGTAAACACTTCGCATGAGCTCTTTGCTCCAGATCATCCCCTTAGCAGAGAGAAGTCTCTCTTTCTTCGCTAAATCCTAACCCTACTTTGTTCTCAACATAAGTTACATTCTGCCTAATTCTCAAATGCCTCAGAAGAAAAACACCAACTCCCTCTTTTGGACGCAGATGGAACCCTCTGCAAAGTATGCTGTGGAAGAATCTCTCTTTCCCAACCGACTTAGAGTCTCAGCCTCTGGCTGATTTTCCCCTTCATCCCAACTGGTTTTCAAAAGAAGACTCACTCATACGACTGAACGACAGTGGGGAATAAGGTCACAGAGCGTATCAGTAAAGGGTTGGAGAGACCCACGTTGCCTTACACTCTGACCAAATATATAGTCTTTAATGTGACACACCTCTCACTTGGTGGGCATTCCTTCTGGCCCATCGACACCAGCACCCCTCGGTCTTTGCACGGGCCTCGACCTCCCATGGAAGCATGGAACTCCACTCCTGTCCCTGCAATGTCTTTGCAGCCTGATGACACCAAAATCCTATCAGACTAAGAAGCCCTCAAGGAATATGCCACGTCTCCAGGACCCTGACAGCCCCTCCTTGCGACAAAACTGCCCGTGGCGGTACCTAGGGCTACATTATGCTGTGCTCAGTGGACCATAAAAGATAAGGTCATATCACTTAGACTCATGCTCCAGTGCCTCCTCAAGTCCTTTTCTTCGGTTGCTCTCCACCTCTTATTGCTCTATGACTGCCTCCCACATGCCCTCTTGTTTAGCCTCACTAATCCTCTATACCTTCCTTTTCTTTTCATAAATAATTATTTTTATTTAACTTCATTTATTTGTTTTAATTTGACCAGAGTGAGAGAGAGAAAGTGAGAAAGCAAATAGTTCAGGTCTGGGACTTGAACTGTGGTCAGGTATGTGGGAGTCCAGCACAGTTAACCACTATACCACCTGCTGGCCCTAAGTTTCCTAATAATTATACAAATCGTGGGTTATGTTTCCTCCATGGAGGCTTACTTAGTTCATCCATTAGAATATAGGCTTTTTAGGGACCAGCAGTTAGCATAATGGCTATGTCGCTGAACTCCCATGTAGTCGACTGCGGTTCAAGTCCTGGACCCGGTGGCTTAAACTCACACCGGGCGCGTGTGCGCTCGTGCCCAAGATCCCAAGAGGAGAATGGAAGAGAAGGGATTGCGGCGTGGCCATCCCCCCTGGGGGGTGATTTCTCGCTTTCTATCTCTCTGTCTCTCTCTGTCTCTCTGGCGAGCGCACGCAGCCTGTAGCAAAAAACCTCTCAAAAAAAAAAAAAAGAATATAGGCTCTTTAGAGAGAGAATCATGCTTTCATTCTCCCTCTTTGTTACCTAACTTCTAAAATTGAGTGACTTTCTACACAAAAATGTGTCATGACTTTTCTGATGATCCAATAGAAGTTATTCAATAAAGATCTGTTGGAGGTGGATTCTGCCTGAATTCCTTGTGTTCACTTACTCTTGGCACCTGCTTTCATCCCTAAATCGTTTCTGCTTCAGACATTTGTCCAGTTCTTCCACAGGTAATGATTATTGCCTATCTTCAACCAACTCTATGGAATGTTAAAAGTGGCCTATTTCCCCTTAATTCAATGACAAAAGAACTCACAGATTCTCAGAGCTGAAATGTCTTTAGAATGAAACAGCTTTAGAATGAAATGTCTAAACATCTTTAGAACATTTTCAATCCATTTCTTTGACTCATGCAAGGTTGTGCAACTGGCATGAAGTGGCAGAAGGGAGCCTGAAGCTCCCTGAAGCCAGATGTCCATCATGTAGATGTAGATGCCATTTATATGGCCACATACAGGGTGAGGGCCATTAAGCCATAGGCTTGTTCTGGAATGTTCTCTCTATTGACCCTTAAACATTTCAGTTTAACCTCAATGTGCTTCCAAGAAAGTCTAAGCACCTTAGTCCACCTTCTCCACAGGCCTTCCATGTAAGCAGGATGAGCAGCTGCCCCCAACATAACCAGACTGCATAGACTCTACTCCCAGTGCTGACTAGCAGAGACACTGTCTACCACTCAATCAGAAATGTACAGATATCACCGCCAGGATGACTACCATTTAAAGTGTTGTGCAAAGCTCAGAGGTAGTTCTGTTTTCAACCACTGAGAAAGCTTAAAGCAAAACAGTCTTACTGGCATAGAAGCGGGTCTCATTGTTTTCAGTTTGAACACATGTTTTACATCAAGAGAAGGGCTGTGGTTGGAGTCGGTGAGCTGAAGGGAGATTCAAAGGTTCTTCAGTTCTCATAGATCTCAACCTCTTTAAAGCGCCAGCATTCTGAGCACTTCAGACACTTCATCCCACTCAGGAGACGTGCTTGTGCCCACACTCTCGGGTGCCACAGTGCATACATAGGAAGTCAGCTGAGATCCAGAAAAACAGATAAAGGGCACGGGATGATTACTTCACTGCAATTATTTTTCCTCAGAGGGTGTCATTTCTCCTTTGGGAATTGTTAAGCTCCCTAAGGCACATTCATATGCACAGAGCAGGTGATAGATACCTGCTTGTTGGCAATGCCACATCAGGTCACACGTGTGATGGGTATAAACAAGCAAGCTTTGGGGAATGGGTAACTTTTATCGGGACCACAAGCAGGTTGGTGCCAGTCAGAACCAGTTAGACTGGAGAGGGGATTGGAGGAAGGCGAAAGAGTTTTCATTGAGTTGTAATCCCTTTCAACCCTCTGTTTTCTCATCCACAAACTGGGATCATAGCACCCTCCCATGATATTTTGGGGTTTGATTAAATAAGGTTGTTACCTGTGAAAGTACTTTCCAGAGTAGATAACAGTCATTCCACACACGAAAGGGGATGCTAGCACTACTGCTGGCTCTTGGTTGTCTTATTTTTGAGGTAATGGGTATCTTCCTTTTGAGATGATGGGCTGTTTCCAAAGGGAAGGTGCGACAAGAAGGGGCCTCCAGTGTGCAGATCAAGCCAAATCATGGCTGCAAGTATAAAGGTAGCTCCTAACACTGTGTTCCTACTGGTTTGTGATCAGAGGGTCACATGGAAAAGTGACATGGCAGAGTGATCAAGCGGGGCCAGGGGAATCTACTATGAGTCCTGGGGATACTGTTCAGACCTCTGCTACTTACTTCCTCAGGGGAGTCATTTCACCTTCCTAATCCTGTTTGCCCATCTATAAATTGGAGCGTTCTACACACAGCAGAGTGTTACAGCCAGGCTCCTCTCCTAAGGAATAATGCAAGGGAATAGGGTTGGAAACGACAAGATACTGAACATACGTGGGATATTACCATTACTTTCAGAGGAGAGAAGAGAAAAGGGGAGAATGAGAGGGAAGAATTGCCTTTAAAAAAAAAAATAAATTTGTACTTTTAGAGTAGCTTTAAATTTCCAAAAATGTCAAAAAAGATAGTCCAGAGAGATTCCATATACATCAGGCCCAGTTTCCTCAATCATGACCATCTTATAGTGGTGTGGTACATTTGTCACAATGAGTAACCAACATGGTTACAGTGGCATTAACTAAAGATGTCCATAGTTTTTGCTTAATGGCTTTCTGTTTAGGAGTGCATCCAGAATCCCACATTACATTTAGTAGTCATGTCTCCTTAGGCTCCTTTTGACTGCGGATAGTTTCTCAGATTGTCCTTGTTTTGGAAGACCTTCACCATTTTGAGGAGTATTGGTCAGGAAAAGTCTTAGAATGTGTATTGGTCATTGTAATAGGTGTGCGGTGATAGCTCATTGTCATGTTCTCCATTTGCCTAATGATAGATGATGTTTCACATGCTTATTTACCATTGGTATATCTTCTTCTGTGAGGAGTCTGGTCAGATCGACTCATTTTTTTTAGTTGAGCTATTTTTTTTTTTTATTGCTGTTTTGATATTTCTTCATTTAGTTTGGATACAAGTCCTTTAGCTGGTTCATGTTTTGCAAATACATATTCCTTCCCAGGCTACAGCTTGTTTTTTTATTATCTTAGCTGTATCTTTCAAAGAGCAGAAGTTTTTCATTTTAATACAATTCTATTTTTTTTCATGGATCA
Source organism: Tupaia belangeri chinensis (assembly GCF_000334495.1). NCBI lineage: Eukaryota > Metazoa > Chordata > Mammalia > Scandentia > Tupaiidae > Tupaia > Tupaia belangeri. Next base: position 1,204,021 of record NW_006160024.1, read on the forward strand.
TACTTTTGGTGTTGTATCTAAAAATTTATTACCTAACTTGAGTTTTATCATGTGGGTTTTCTCTTATGGTTTCTTCTAGAAATTTTATAGATTTCCATTTTACATTTAGGTCTGTAATCTATTTTGAGTTAATTTTTGTGTAGTATGTAAGTTCTGTGACTAGATTTGATTGATTTTGCATATGGACATTCAACTGTTTCAGTACCATTTGTTGAAAAGATTTTACTTTCTCCATTGAATTGCCTTTGTACCTTTGTTGAAAATCAGTTGACTGTATTTGTTTAGGTCTATTTTTGGCTGTTCCATTTGTTGATTTATGTGTCCATTCTTTTGCCAATACCACACTGTCTAAATTAACGTAGCCTTATAGCTATTCTTGAAATAGAGTATTGTAAATCCTCCAACTTCGATTTTCTTCAATATTGTGTTAGCTATTCTAGGTCTTTTGCCTTTTTATATTAACTTTAATATCAGCTTATAAATATTTTTAAAGTAACCTGCTGGGATTTTGAATTGAATTGCACTTATTGAATTAGAAATAATGAAATCATTTTTTCTTCTTAGAGATTTTTGCTAGAGGGAGCATGTGGTCTCCAGAGAAACAGAATGATAGAAAGTGTGAAAGGGGTATGAACACCCTGCAAACCTTTCTCCATTCCCCTCTTAGGATTTTTGGGCATGTATGCACATGCTCCCAGCAGGAGTTTTAAGCCTTCCGGTCTGGGACTCAAACTGCATTCAGCCATGTGGGAGTCCAGCAACGTAACCATTATGCCATCTGCTGGCCCCAGAAATAATGAAATCTTAACAATATCTAGTCTTTTAATCCATGAACATGGAATGCCCCTCCGTTTATCTCTATATCATTTTCTTTCATTTGTACTTTCTAGTCTCCCACATACAGATTGCATACATATTGGGTTAAACTTATACATAGGTACTGATGTGGGACACTACTATTATAAATGATAACATAATTTTCATTTCAAATTAGAACTGCTCATTGTATATAGGAGGACCACAATTGATGTTGGTATGTTGACTTTGTATTTTATGTTCTTATTATATTCACCTGTTAGTTTCATGCTTTTTGTTTTATTTCATTTTGTTTGGGCAGAGTATTAGACATTTTCTATATAGACAATAAAGAATTTCTATATACTAATAAAGAATTTTTATTTCTTTTTTTGTTTTAGAGAGTTTTTTGCTATAGGGTGTGTGTCTTCACTAGAGAGACAGAGAGACATAAAGTGAGAAAGCACCCCCAGGGAGGATGACCATTCCACAATCCCTTCTCCTTCATTCTCCTCTCAGGATTTTTGGGCACGCACACACACCTGGCGTGAGTTTCAAGTTGCCAGGTCTGGGACTCACACTACAGTTGACTACATGGGAGTCCAGCAACATAACCATTATGCCATCTGCTGATCCTTAGGAATATTTTTTTTCTTTTCAATCTGTATATCTTTTAGTTTAGGTTTTTTTTTTAATTTTTGTGTGTTTATTTTTGTTTTTGCTATAGGTAGACTTTCAGAATAATGTTATCTAGGAATGAGAGAAGACGTTCTTCCTTATACATTTCTGATTTTAGGAAGAAAGTGTTCAGCCTCTCACCATTAAGTATGATATTAAGTAAGGTGTCAGGGGGAGTTGTTGTTTTGTTTTGTTTTATAAGTGTTCTTTAGCAAGTTGAGGAAGTTCTCCTCTATGCCTAGGTTGCTGAGATATTTTATCGTGAATAGCATACTGATTTTATCTTTTCCTGTATCAATTTATATGCTCATATCATTTTTATTCTTTAGCCTCTTAATGTGATGGATTGCACAGAATGAGTTTTTGAATGTTAAACTAGCCTTGAGTACATAGAATAAAATCCTACATGGTAAACCACTAATTTTATACATTGTTGAATATGATTCATTAATTTTTTTAAGAATATTTATATTTATGTGGGAGATATTGGTTTGTAGTTTCCATTCCTAAAATGTGTTTTATCAGGTATTAGTATAGGATAATGTTGATGCTATTGTCTAAATATTGATGTTCCTCCAACATTGATGTTGAAATTCTAACCCCCAAGACTGCATTAGGAGGTGGGATCCTGGGAAGGTAATTATGTCATTAAGGTGAAGCCTTTATGAGTGGAAAATGCTTTCGTGAGAGGCCAGAGAGAGCTCTCACTTCTTCCACCTTGTGAGAACATGGCCAGAAGGCACAATCTATGAACTAGAAAGCAGGCCCTCATCAGACACTGAACCTGCCAGCTCCTTGATCATGGATTCCCCAGCCTACAGAACTGTGAGAAATAAACTTCCATTGTTTATAAACCACCCAGATTAGGATTTTGTTATAGCAGCCCAAACAGACTAAAATTACTGATAGCACGGAGACCAAGCCCTCAGTCATATAGTCACAAGGAACTGAATTCTCCCAACAACTTTAATGAAACTATAAGCAGATTCTTCCCTGGAGCCTCCAGATAAGAGGCCAGGGACTGGGATTGTGTAGATTCCATGTATCAATTTGGAGAGGATTACCACCTTAGCAATACAGTCTTCTAACCAAGGACCTCATATGTCTTTCTATTGATTTAGATTGTAACTCTAAGCTATAATTCGTCATTTTTAGCATATAGGCCTTTCATATCCTTTGTCAGATTTATCTCTAAATATTTAATATTTCTAAGGTATTATAAACGGCATTTTAAATTTCTTTCTTTTCTTTCTTTCCCTTTTTTTTTTTTTTTTTTTTTTGTCTATAGGGTGTATATACTTGCCAGAAAGACGGAGAGAGAGAAAAACTGAGAAGTCACGCCTCCCCCAGCAGGATCTAGGGGAATGGCCCACACAGCAATCCTTTCTCCTCCATTCTACTCTCAGGATTTTTGGCACTCACACATACACACACCTGACATGATTTTCAAGCCTCCGGGTCGAGACTTGAACTACAAAGTCAACCATGTGGGATCTAGCTGCCTTAATTTCCACATCATCTCATTTTGATTGTTAGTCCCTGATTTTAATTTTTGATTGTTTCCCATTAATCATGGAAATGCAATTGATTTTTTATACTGGTCTTACATCTTGTACCCCTTTCTAAACTCACTGATTAGTTCCAGCAGCTTTTTGCAGATTTATATATTTTTGCTTGTTTCATGTGAGAGAATGGATTTGGTCTCTGTTAAACTGCTCTTGGTTTCAATCAGAAGTTTGGAGGATCCACTTATTAAAAGTATGTATTTCTAAGGTCAGATAGGCCGTGGATAGAGTGGTTGAAATCAGGACATGGTGACGGCCAGACCCAGCATGCACTGGAATGAGTGAGTCTGCTCTGCTCTGGCTGCAGACACGAACGCAGAGATCATTCTTAGAATACTTTGCTCCAGTAAATGAGAATGAGATCTGTAAGGGTTGGCTTGAGAGTCCCATCTGCAGATGTAGGTGTTAAGCCCAGTGATGATTTAGTGTCCATCATGAAGGAAAACTCACCAAAGTAGAAGCCAACCACGTAATCAAATACTCTGCGGTCACTAAAACAGATGTCAGAAAGGTCAGAGGCATGGAAAAGGCTTGTGGTTTATTACTATATTCATTTGCCAATGTAGCATGGTAACTTATCACAAGCTGAGCAGCTTAAAACAACACCCATATATTATCTCACAGCTGTGTAGGTCTGAAGTCCAGGTGGGCTCAACTGGTGCTTTGCTCTCATAAGCCTGAAATCCTAGGCTCTTATAGGGGAGGCTAATGAACGGTATCTATTATGTGGTGGTCTCTATCCCGTGTGTTGGGTCCTTTAACTGCCATAGCTGCCCTGAAAGTACATTAAGAGACTAGGACCAGAGAGGTTAAAGAAGTTGCCCAAGGTCACACAGCTACAAAGAGAGTCAGAGTTTGAACTCGAGTCTGCCCGACTCCAGGGCCCTTGCATCTGTCACTCACCACAAGGCCTTGGACAACATCCCTGTGCTGAGGAAGTCAGTGGTCCCCACTGGCAAAAGCTGTCAGAGTTCCTTAGAGAAACTGGTGACCACGGCTGAGTGAAGCTGGGCACTTGAGAGAACCTTGTGGCGTCAGGGTTCTTTCCAGGCTTCCAGCCATTGGCCCATGGGTCTGCAAGTTTTCAAAACATGCCTGATACGTGAACAAAGGTGACTCCAAAATATAAGAAAGCTCTAAAACCAATAGTTCATTGTCCAGTTTTATAATTTTGTCATTTCAAGAATATTATATAAATAGTGTCAAGGTATATATTTCTTTCTCGTTCAGCATTTTTTCTCTAGAGATTCATTTATGTTCTTGAGTGTATCAATATTTAACACTCTCCTCCCCATTTTAAAAAGGTTTTCACCTTAGGGCGTGTGTGTTCGCTGGAGAGAGAGAAAGAGACAGAGACAGTGAGAAGGAAAGTGAAAAATCATCAACCCCCGTGAGGGTGGGGATGGCTATGTCACAATCTTTCTCCTCCCTTCTCCTCCTGGGATCTTGGGCACACACACACACACACACACACACACACACACACACACACACATGTCCAGCATGAGTTTCAAGCCACTGGGTCTAAGACTCAAACCATGGTGGGCTATGTGAGATTCCAGCAACATAACCACTACATCATCTGCTGGCCCCTTAACACTCATTTTTATTGCTGAGTAGTATTCTGTAGTATGGATGGACCAGGCCTTGTCTAACCAGTCACCTACTACAGAGTGAGGGTGGAGAGTGTGATTGGTAAGGGAAGAGGATGGTCAGAGCATGGAGAGAACTGCCTAAAGGGGAAAGCTACAGGTACACCATCGCCCCTCACAGACCTCTCAAGACATTTGTACTAGAATAGAATGTACACTCTCGGAGAGACAGAAACTTCTATTTTGATGGCTCGTTTCTGCTTCTGAAAAAAGAGGCAACACAAATGAACTCAGATCACCTGTCTTCACATGCACGTGCACACTGACATGAGCCCTCATGAGCTCACACATGCATACTTTTGCACACATGCATACACACCCAGGGATATGCCTGTGAAAAGACCAGCCCTAGCATACAGCAGTGTTATGGGAAGGCTCTGTCCCCTCCTCTCCTAATTCAGGTGTCCCTATAAACACAAGGGAGTGAGGTTTTCTTTTCTTTTCTTTTCTTTTTTTTTATGTTGTTTAAGTTTTATTTTATTTATTCCATGAGAGAGAGAGAATGATGAAAAGGGACAGACAGGTGGCACCTGGTTGATGCCATGATCCACTCCCAGTCTCAGCCAGCCTGGATCATGGGCAAATACATGCCCATTGTGCTCAGAGAAGCCTTGGGACTCAAACTGAAGACTTCTGGTGAGGCCATTTGCTACCACTGCATCTGCATGAGGGTGTGGCATTTTCTTATGCAGATGAAGTAGCAATGGCTTCTCCTCACCAGCACCTTTGCCTACTGATGCCTGTTAGGGAGCGGGTGAACCTGGAGGTGGGGGTGGGGACTGAACGATCTATTCCTGACATCCTGAACCAGAACCTGCATGTTATTGCCCACTAGAAATAATGCATGGGGAAGCCCAATGATATATAGCAATTGAACATTTAAAAAAACGATGGGAATAAATAATAATAATCATCATCTGAAGAAAATGATGAAAAGCTATTTGATGATGATAAGGATAGTAAAGTCTTTGTCTTGGCTGATATGCATGGTAATCGTGCTAGAAAAAGAAAGGTAATACATTGTAAAAATGCATGTGATTAAATTTAATATAAAAATTATGATAATAAATAAAATAAAATGTAAAAATATAAAAAGAAAAAATATGTATTAAAAAAGAAATAATGCATTGGGGCATAGAGTTTTTAGATCAAAGTCTTTTATGGAAAGTGACACAACTAATCACCCCAAAACATTGTGTCTATGGGAAGATGCATCTTGAGTTCCATCTTATGAAAGGACTTTATGGACTTGGATTTTATGTAAACTTTGTTGTATCCTAGTGATTTATATTTATTTAAACAAAACAGAAAACCTAGAGGATAAAGAAGATAGAAAGCATTACTGTTAGCTGTTTATGGGTAATGCTCCTTGTTAGGACAATTTATGACCTTCAGGAACATCAGCTCTACAGGACAGGGGACTATGACTGGTGCCCAGAAACCCTTGGTGTCCAAATATGGGCTCAGCACCCCCAGTAAGTGGACAGTGGGCACATTCACACAGGAGACGCCGTCCCTTGACAAAATTTACACATACAATCTACAGTGCTCTATCCTCCTGAGAGCTTGTCCTCTGCAGGGAGACAAACTTAACTGCTGCTCCAGTGGTCCTCCAAACAGGCTGGGGACAAGTTGTGTATGGGGTGGTGCAAGTTAAGAATGTACCTCTACATGCAAACAACCTGAACAAACAATGATTCCACGTTCGCCCTTCCCCCAAATCCTCCAGAGAGCAGAAGCATTGTGTTGCTCTCTGTGTGGCTACAAAAACTGGGAAAATAACTGGTTTTATTACAGTTCTATAGTCCATTCTCTGTTCCTCCTTCAGATGGTGTCTTTAGATATTTGAGAGTTGTTAGTTAGCAAGGCATTACAAGCCCCCAGACCCAATCCACTGATTCAGCCTTGACTCTCCTACTCTCCACAAGGCTCACATTGCCCAGGCCACCCACTATTCCCTATGTTTCTTTCTTTTTTTCTTTAAATAATTATTTTATTTAACTTTTATTTATTAGCATTATTTTCCAGTTTGATCAGAGAGAGAGACAGAGAAAGAGAGAAAGGGAAAGTGAGAAAGCAAGCCACCAGGTCAGGGACTCGAACCACAGTTGCCCATGTGGGAGTCCAGTGCCTTTAACCACCACATCGTCTGCTGGCCCTACTCTATTCCTTTTTTTCAACTTGAGACTGTCACTGGTGCCCAGAAACCCCTGGTGCCCAGATATAGGACCAGCCCTCTTTATGGATGGTCCTCAATACTATTTGTAAAGGAAAGCCTGTCCCTTCCTACCCCGGCATAAGTACTCAAATCCCGCAAAAGAATCCCTGGCCCTGACCTCCCTGCAGCACCATCTGTGGACCCAGAGCCATCCTCAAATAACACGTGCCACAGCTGGCACATGGGAGGCATGCCAGGATCCAGTGACCCCAGACAGTCACATATGAGGTTAAGCCCAGGGATAAAGATTTCTCAGACCATGCAGGGGGCTTGGACAGAAGGTGCTGAGTAAAAGTGATGAAGCGTCTCTTCCCCGTGCTGTGAAGTAGTCAGATGGCTTAGAACGGGGGAGCAGCGCTAATTCAGATGACTCCAAACGGAGGGATTGCGCCGGAGCAAGATTTACTTCTAGTCTTCCAGATCTTGTGTCACCCCCACTCATCCTGGCTGAGCTGCTCACACTCCCCCAGCAGTCGTAACGCCTGCCACTCAGCCTGCTGCGCTCCAGCCA
>NW_006160024.1:1211470-1220471 GCF_000334495.1 Tupaia belangeri chinensis
CCCTACCCCCTGCTATGCGTGTGTGTGTGTGTGTGTGTGTGTGTGTGTGTGTGTACGTGTATATATATAATCTCCATCCACAGAGGAACATTTGTCAGAAGGCTCCTGGAGAGAAATGACTATTCCATAAAGATTTCATTTTTGTTGGAGTCCATCCACGTCTCTATATTGCCATAAAAATTCAATAGGAAACTTCCATTACAAAAAGAGGCATAATTAAAAAGAAATAGAGACAGCTCCAGCAGAGTTGGAAGATTAAAGACCAAGAGGCCTAGCACAGACGGGGAAATTTTATGAGCAACCAAAGAAAGAAAAACACACCACACAGAAAACGTGCCCAGTGGAGACGGTCCTGGCTACCTTGGGTGAGACCAGCGCCTAGATCAGGGTACTGGTCTGTGAAGAGAGGAGCAGGCACTCACGGTCCCTATGGCTCAGCCACTGACCTAAGCCTGAATGCACAAGGCTGTGTCCACAGGCCCTTAACAAATGCTGCAGCTACCTGTGTTGGAAGCCAGTGGGACATGGAGTTCCCACGGTAAGAGAGCCCACCGTGGCCCAGGGCTCTGCAGTTCTAGGACCTGGCGGGGGGACTAGGTGATCACACCAGCAATCAGAGAGAGGGAGAAAGACTTTTAACTCCCCTCTGGATCCTTAGCCAACATTCTACTGAAATACTCAACTTCAAGGTCCCAACTCACTTTTTACTGGACTATTTTTCTCGTTTTGAATACAGTAGATATTCATTGTAGAAATTTTAGAAGTACAGAAAAGCAAAAAGGGGGTCAAAATACATCAACATGGGCTGGCTCCATGGCCTTAGGGTTAAAGCAACTAGGTCCCACATAGTAGTCCCAGCTGTTTGAGTGTCTTGGACCTGGTGGCTTGAATAACACACCAGGCTCATGTGCATGTGTGCCCCAAATCCCAAAATGAGGAAGAGAGGGAGAAGGGATTGTGGTGTGACCATAGCCCATGATGGACAGGTGCTTTCTACCCTCCCTCTTTCTCTGTCTCTTTCTCTCTCTGGCACAAAAAATCAAACAGAAACAAAGAAAACTGACTGGTATCTATACTCCTAACTACACTCCTCTATCAACCCAATGACTGCTCACATACACTCACTACTTGCTTTTTTTATCTTGGAGTTTTTTTTTTTTTTTTTTGCTATAGGGTGTGTGTGCTTGCCAGAAAGAGAGATGGCCACACTGCAATTCTTCTCTATTCTCCTCTCAGGATCTTGGGCATGCACACACATGCACTCAGCGTGAGTTTAAGCCACCGGGTCTGGGACTTGAACCGTGGTCGACTACATGGGAGTTCAGCGACATAGCCATTACGCTAACTGCTGGTCTTGACTACTTTCTACATCCTAGGGGCTGTTTAAGACTTTTTAAATATAATAATATCTAACATAATCCTAATAACAACCCTGTGAGATAGGTACTATCAATTTTACCAACAGAGGAGGACACTGAGGCCCACAGAAGCGACGAACTTGCCCATGCTCCCACAGTAAGTATGTGTTAGAGCTGGGATTAAATAAAGTAGTCGGCTTCAGAGTCTACGTGTGTTTCCATACTTTTAATGTAAGTCTAAAGCATTCATATTCTCAAATCCTTTTATTTGAAGATCTCAGTGTAAGTAGAAAAAGTACAATTATCACCACAGACCTGAAATCCAAGGGGTCCCAAGGTCCTGTTCTCACCACACATAAAATTCCTTCGGTTGTCACAAATGGTGACGAAGACAAAGCTGAGGCAAAAACCAAGGTTCTCTCAGTTCAAGCTTGAGGAGAATAGTGAGAGGGCAGGAAAGATCAGATAGAATGATGAGATCTAAAGCCCCCTGCTAGAAACCCCATCTTTGCTGAAAGTGCTGCAGGACCTGGACCCAGGAGCAGACCCTTCGTGTCTTATCTGCAAGGAGCACTGCTGTGTCTATCCCACCTGGCTCTGCTCTCAGGATTAGCATTGCATAACTGGAGGGCACGCTGCTGGTGTCTGCCTTCCCCATGGAAGAACCAGGCCCTAGAGAAGAGGAGGATTGAGACCAGCAGTTGACGTAATGGCTACGTTGCTGAACTCCCATGTAGTCGACCGCAGTTCGAATTCCGGACCCAGTGGCTTAAACTACCGCCAGGTACGTGTGTGTGTGTGCCCAAGATCCAGAGAGGAGAATGGAGGAGAAGGGATTGTGGCGTGGCCATCCCCCTGGGGGGTGATTTCTCGCTTTCTGTTCCTCTGTCTGCCTTTCTAGCAAGAGCACATGTTCTATAGTAAAAACCTCTCCAAAAAAAAAGAGAAGAGGAGGATTGACCGAGATCTCAGGGTTCACAATGGAGAGAGGAGAGCCTTCCAGGTCTTCTCCTACTGGCACAGTGGACCTTTACTCAAAGATGGCTGGCCCCTTCACCCCACCCTGTCCTCTGGGAGCCTTTCCTGAGAACTCCTTCTGTAGCCACCCTCTGTAAGGCTGTTTCCTACTTGCTGTACCTTGTCCCAGCACCATCACCAGTAATTTTTGAAGTTAGTTCTGGCTATGCTGCCAGGATGTGGGGTCCTTGGTTCTGGGGTCCTTCTTTGCCATAGAGCTGGCCTGGAGGGGAAAACATGTGAGCCAGGATTTGCTCCTGAGGAAAAGCGGGGGAGGAGCCTGTGGCTGACCTGGAGGTTAGAAGCCTCTCCACTCCCCAGGCACTGACTAGCTTCTTTCTGTGCTGCAGCTTCTTTGCTTTCCAAAGGCTCTGGTGGTCCTCACACAAGGCCTCTGAGATGAGTCTGAGCAAATTTGAACTGAGCCTGGGTTCCTAGAGGCAAGCTTCATACAAATCCTGGTCATGGGCATTGCAGCCTCACCAGATCCTACTTAGCTGGACATCTTCTGAGAGCACAATTTGAAACAAAATGGCTCAGAGGAGACAGAGGGGATACATACTGACTCACACACAAGCTCTCATGCACAATCCCAAACACACTCAACCTTGCTCACACATGCAACCTCACGCTCACATACATAATCTTACACACAACCTCTCACCCACATACATAATTTCACACACACAAAAACACAAACAGATATACACTCAACCTCACAGACACTCAACCTTATCCACTCACTCTCGACCACACACACACACACACACACACACACACACGTGCGCACGGAGTAGAATGCACAAAGCACCCCTTGTTGGAAATGATTAAAAGGTGATCTAGTCTTAGGAAGCACTAAGATTTTGGTCAAACCCTCCATAGTGATTACTGCCTCAAATGGAGACCCCAATTTCTGGGAAAACAATGTGATGAAATAAACCTAAGTTTTAGTTTTTTCCTAATACTCATTTCCCATGAGCTTTCTGAAGACCCCCTCAGATACTCCAGGAAATCCATGACATTCACCTGGACATTGAAGAAGTTCTTCAAACAGAGGACTAGCCCTGCGTCACCATTTCCTGCATGATTACAGAAGGTGGGATTGCTATTAGAAATCAAGTAACCAGGGCATACATGAACCACACCCTTGAACATTGTAGACAAACAAAGGAAAACCTTTCAAGATACAATGGATCTGTACACAGTCAATCCATCCAACTGTACATCCATCTGTACACAGTCAAATCTGTTCATCTGGCCCATTCTTGCCTGGCTAAGTTAAACCAAATGGGAATCACAGTCACTTCAAAAGACCACGACTGTCCATCCAATCATTAGCATTCTCCCCGGATGTCTCTCTGAGACGCTTCTCTTTAGATTGACTCTTTTATGTCTTTCTCTCGGAAACGCGGAACAGGTATCAGAATTACTCCTTCACAGTTGGAACGAGCCACTGTATTCAGAACAAAGCCTGATCTCCGGTTTTGATCTCTGGGCCCACAGTGGGAGTTAGTCTGTGCCATTCCACGAAAGCGTTCATCTCTTTGGGCCTCAGCAAATAAAGAAATTGAGGCTATAGATGTACTCTTATGGGTAAAGATAGATCCAATGATGAGGTCTAAATTTGTCAGCCAGAAACACCCATCACTGTTCAAGCACCCAGGGCTGCCAGTAATTCCTCTGATTAACTTTCTCCCAGAGATTTCTGTCCTGAAACCCACATTTTACTTATCTAACAATGCATTTTACCATTTTGAGTTGACCAAAAATGTACTTAACTATCAAGCAGTGCTGCCAATGAGCAAGAGAAAACCAGTCTGTAAAACATAAGCTATAATTCCCACCAAAAGCAATGCCATGTGAGGTTCGTGTTATGGGTACTGTATATCATTGGGGAAAGGGTTTATAACTTATAGAAACTGCCCTTCAGCCCTGCACTCTCTTCATGGGTCCTTTTGGGATCCAGGGGCCTTGAGCTGGGAAGTGCTGGGTCTGGTGTTCTCTAAGCTTCTGGTATGCTGAGACAGCTAGCCTCAGCAATTCTGGCTGCCAGGGAGAGGGACATCAAGGACTATCATTTACTGCCAGAGAGAATGTAATTTGGTACAATTTTGGTGGAGGCCATGTGGCAATACATTTTAAAAGCCTTAAAATGGGCATAAAAGAAGTTCCCATTCTGGTAACAGTGAAGTGATCCCTGTGGCCCAATCCTCCTGTTGATAATAAACACTCACACACACACACACACACACACACACACACACACACACAAGCAACTATATTAAAGCACTGGGGAGCAACCAAAAAGTAGACAGAAACCAGAATTTGACCTTTGAAAGAAGGAACTACACTGGGTGAGATGTGTGTCTGTGTTTTTCTCTAAGGACTCTCCTCTGTCTGCCTGGCAGAGAACTGCAATCTTATTGCTTAAGGTATCAGAGGACAGACTTCAGGGCTGCCAGAGTGACTGGAAATTGAGGGGGTGTCTTAGTCTGCTGTAGTATTGCTGATAGAAATACCCCAGACTGGGTGATTTATAAAGCACAGAGGTTTATTTGGCTTTCACCTACGGTGGCTGGAAAGTCCAAAGGCGTGGTGTTAACATCAGATCAGCTACATCACAGCATGGCCAACGGAAGCAGGGAGGATGGTGGGTGCATACAGAGGGACGTAGAGGCAGTCATCTTCCTTTATATAACAACCCCTCTCATAGGAACTAACCCTTTCGCATGAGAGCTGGGACTCACTCAGTTTCATGAGACAGCAGTAATCCATTCATGAGGGCAATGCCTCATGATCTAATCCCAGCCTACAAGGCCTCACCTCTTAAAGGTCTCGTCACCTCCCAACGCCGTTACACTGAAGACCAAATCTAAAACGTGAGCCTTTGAGAGACAAACTGTTAACCAAACCTTAGTAGAGGTTTAAAGTTCTTAAAAAGAACTAAAAGGTTTAAAAGTTGAGCAGCCTTTTCAATCATAGCTCATGGATTAGGAGACAGAGTTTGGAATGTGAATCCACTAACTTTTCCAAGAGAACCTTGGGGAACATCTTGGGTGTTCCGCTGAAATCTTGGTGGGTAGTCATATCTAAGAGCAAAGACTTTGTTTTCAGGATTAAATATTTTTCTTTCAAACTAAGAAAAAATCTAAACAAATATACCGTATGGATTATACCAAGCTTCTATAACTTCAGGATGATACTCCATCATTAACTGTCGGATATTGTCCAAAGATGTTGTATATTCTGGACAATAGGATCCAGAAGTTCAAGAACTGACAAGACTAAGAAATAATAAATTCAGTGGATAGGTCTAACATCATATTGGAGGCAACCAAAGAAGGGGTCAGTGAACTGGAAGTCAGGTCGACATGAATTTCTCAATCGTAAGAACATGTTGGTTAAGGGAGCTGGATCCCCCATGGCTGACCATGTGATTCAAATTGCAGCCCCGGTAGCTTGAAAAACATGCTAAGCATGTGTGCATGCATGCCCCCCAAATCCTGACAGGATGAAGAAATGGAGAAAGGACTGTGGTGTCACCACGTCCTATTTGGAGGGTGCTTTCTCTCTCCCTCACTCTGCTTATCTATAGTGAGCATGCACACTCTGGTAAAATAAACAAAGGAAAGAATACAAGGAGGAAATAATTTTTAAAATCAAAGAGCACCAGTAACATTTGCTACAATATCAAACGGTTTAATGTGTGTAATTAAAATTGTAGAAAAGAGCAAAAGAATGGGAAGAAAACACTTGGAAGAATGTAGTTGAAACATCTTACATCTGATGAAAAGCACTAACTTATAAATCCGAGGGTCTCAATAAACTCCAAGGGAAATTAATACATACACATCATAGTCAAACTATTGGAAAAAATAGAAAGAGAAAAATCTCGACCAGCCAGAGGAAAAAAATGACACATTACCTAGTGAGACCAATGATATAAATCATGCCTGTATTTTTATCAAAAACAATGAGGCTAGAGTTGGTAAAATGAAATGATAGAATAATGATAAATGCTGAAATTGCATGTCCTGTAAAACATATTCTTCAAGCAATGGCGATAATGGAGATATTTCCAGTTAAATAAAAATGAGGGAATTCATCAACAGAAAATTTGAAAGGAAGTTATTCAGGTTGAAGAGAAATGATACCAGAGATACTAAAAAAAAATGAGTAATTAGAAACATACCAACTAAACCCACAATGATACATCATTTCCTGTTTACTAGAATGGCCAAAATTATAAAGAATGACCACACAAAATGGTGGTGAAGACATGAAGCAACTAGAATGCTCATGCTTTAGTGGGAACACATAATTTCTTCAGAAAACTGTTGGGCAGTTACTTATAGATTAAGCACACATTTACAGTATGACTTAGCAGTACTTCTAGATATTTTCTTAAGAGAAATAAAAACACTTTTCCATAAAATGACTTGTAGATGTTCTTAACTTCGTGATCATAATACTCCAAAATCGGAAATAGCCCAAATGACCATCCACAGGTGAATGGCTATAAATTGTGGTATAATTGTGCCATGAATCACCTCTCAGCCAATCTGAGGATACACACAAGTCTCAGATAACTTCAATACAATGCCTGTGGTGAAAACAAGCCACAAGGAACTCAGCCATAGGCATCGAGGCATGGGATGTAGTAAGATTAAAAAGGGACACCTGAAGACCAGGAGGGAGGAGGTCTGCTTCTATGGGAAACTAGACCTTCCTCCCCAAACGCCACAGAGTGCATATATCCACTTCTCCTGCATCAAGACTACATTTTGAAAATGAAAACAAGGTCCCAGCAGGTGGCATGGTGGTTAAGGTACTAGACTCCCACAGGGCTGACCACTGTTCAAGTCCTGGACATGGTAGCTTACTTTCTCTCTCTGTCTCTGTCTGTGTGTGTGTGTGTGTGTGTGTGCGTATGTGTGTGTGTGGTAACATGCCCTATAGCAAATTAAAAGATAATAATAATAAATAAAATTAAACAATTCAAAAAAAGAGAGAAGGAAAATAAGAGAAGATAACTTGACAACACCAGAAACTTAGACCTCACTAAGTCTAAGTTTTAAAACAGTAGAGATTGAGAAATCTTTAGTAAATATTTAATTGCCTCTAAGGGAAGGAGACCTTGGGTGTAAGATGAACTTAGATTTATTTTTTTCTATATATTTTTTCTTGCATGTGTACATACACGTTAGAGAGACACAGAGCAAAAAAGAATGAGTGAGGGAGAGAAAGAAAGAAGATAAGCACCCCTCACAAGGTCTGGCCATGCTGTGATCCCCTTCCTCCAGTCTTCTAGCTCGTTGGATCTCGGGCAGTCATACACGTGCCCAGCATGTTTCAATGACCATACTGGGGATTTGAACCACAGTCACCATGTGAGATCAGACTTTTCTTGAGTAGTGCATTACTGTTATGCCATAGAGCTAGTCCCTTAGGCATACTTTTTTTAAGTGAAAATTATATTTTTTTGCATTTCTTTTCTTTTCTTTTTTTTTTTTTTTTTTTTTTTTTTTTTTGAGAGGTTTTTCGCTATAGGGGGCGTGCACTCGCCAGACAGACAGAGAGGCATAGAGACAGAAAGCGAGAAATCACCCCCTGGGGGGGATGGTCACACCGCCATCCCTTCTCCTCCATTCTCCTCCTGAGATCCTGGGCACGCACGCACGCACATGCGCCCGGCGTGAGTTTTAAGCCACCGGTTCCGGGACGCAAACCGCGGTCGACTACGTGGGAGTCCAGCGACATAGCCATTACGCTAACTGCTGGTTCCCGCATTTCTGACATGTAGTCAAGCTATTTGTGTATTTCTAGAAGATCTAAACATTCGAGATGAGCTGGGAGAAGAGTGGACTGTGAAAAGAGATAAGATTAGGGGTGACCTGGCTGGTCTGAGACCTCAAGGACTCCACATCTAGAGTTTGGAGGTTCTTTTGCACTAAACTCTTAAGTGATAAAACAGTGCTACAACAGGCTTCGGTGAGCCGTGCCTGCTTGAGATAACCTGTTCTCCTTTGTAATTCAATTTAACTCCAGTGCAATTTCAAATCCAGACAAAGCACATTTTCCACAGACTCAGTACCAGCTCTTGAGAAACAATATGCCTGCATTTTGTCAAAATATTAAAATACATTGTTCAAATAAAATCTTATTATTCTTGTGAAATTTTGAAGATTTTTAAGTGTTCACCTTCCACTGCAGACTCCGAAATCCCAGAAAGGCCCTTGCCTCTGCTCTAGGAGGAAATGGTAGGTGATACTCCCATGACCCTACTCCCTTACCCTTAAGAATAACCAGTAGATAAGAGTAGCTTCCTGGTGATCCAAATTCAAAATGAAAGAGAATGAGATGCTTTCACAGACAGATCATTCAAGGGATAGGTTCAAGCCTATATGACCACCCGTTCCAGTTTGCCTGGGACTCTCCCAGTTTTAGCACTGAAATTCCTGTATCTCAGGAAATTTCTCAGTCCCACACAAACCAGGACAGTTGGTTCTTGCTGTAGGTCAAGAGCTAGAGTCAGAGGCTCTCCCTGCCCTGGGGTGACTGCCCTTCTGGAGTTCTGTTAGGCTCTCTGTGTGTGTGTGTGTGTGTGTGTGTGTGTGAGTGTGTGT
>NW_006160024.1:1220955-1226080 GCF_000334495.1 Tupaia belangeri chinensis
GGTCCCCTGCCACTGCAGCCAGCTCCCCTGGCTTTCTGTTATCATAGATGGTAAACCTCGGCCCACCCCCCACACTCCAGTTTGCCAGCTGCCCAGCCCACTCCCTGCCTTGTTAGATGTCAACCAGAATCTACATACATTGACTTTCTCAATACCTCTAGCCTGACAGCACCAGGCTGCTTCCCAAGAAGATTCAGCATTTAGAAAGTTTTTATTTTACCATTTATGACTTATCTGTCAATTTACAAGGCTATCAACTCCGATGTAAAGAGTATCTTTTCTTTGCCGTTGTTGCTATGGTTACCTAAATGCGAGCTATATACTTTCAAAATGCTTGAACGTGTGTGGCACCTACATTCAGTTCCCTACTCTCAACTCTCATCCTCCAGAAAAAGGCAACTTTGGGGGATTTAAGTTTTTGTTCTGTTTCTGGTCCCCGTGAGTCCTGGTGGGATAAAACAGCAACAAAAAGCTAAAAGACAGGCCGTGCCCATTGCTCCTCAGCTGCACTGGGAAGGTGACCTCTGCAAAGTGACGGCAGCTGTGTGTGGCCACGTCGTCACCAGCAGGAAGTGTGGTCTGGCCTGCTGCTTTCATTTGTTGGATCATTTCTTCAGCCGATACTCCTTGCACGTCTAGGGCTTCCAAGATGAAACACAAACCCAGCCCACATCTGCTATGGCTGTGGCCTGCCACGCGAATCCTCGTGCCCATTGTTTGGAATCCTCTGTGTCCTGCAAATGGTGAAGTAAATGGGAGTTTCATGAACAAATATGAGGGATCTGGCAACAAGGCTGTGACCTTATGGAACTGAAGAGACTGCAGCTGCACAATATGGAAGTGGAGGCAGCAATCAGTGAAGTCAGCGCCTTCCTCTGTCACCACCGCTCTGCCAGTAGACCCCAGGATCACCCCCCATGGACAGACGCCAAGGCCTTGACAAGGGTTCCTAAGACGGCACTCCAGAATGAACCCTCAAGTCCTCAGCATGGCAGACAACCCTTGGGTCATGAATGCAGGCAACAGAGTCTTTGTCTGTGAACTCCATCATGAGGGCCCATGTTCTAGGGTTGTTGGTAAATTGGAGAGCCATGAAGAAGGCTGGGTTGTCAGAGTTAGGAATGGCATGCCTGGGCACCCAGAGAGTAAGAATAGCAAAAAGGGGCATGAGCAGCAGCAGTGTGGTCAGGAGTCACTGCTGAGTGAACAGCACAAGCTGCCAGGTCTCAGACACAGCATCCAGCGTCAGAGCTTGGCGGCTTCTTGCGGCTCTACCAAGAGAAGAGAGGAAGAACTGGCATGTCCAGCTCTAAGGTAGGCTGGCATTTGGAGCCAGCCCTTCCCCAAGGCATCATGCAATAGCAAGGGCACTGCCCCACAGGAAACTGCCAAGATGGGGTAAATGTGGGTGGCCCTGAGTATGCTCAACTTTTCTAAGCCTTTTTGTTTTTTTCAAAGAATTATTTATTTCACTTTATTTATTTACTTAATTTGACCAAACAGAAACAGAGAGGAAAGAGAGAAAGTAGGTTGTCAGGTCCAGGACTTGAACTGCAGTTAGCCATGTGGGAGTCCAGCGTCTTTAACCACCTGCTGGCCCTGCTGACTAGGTTTTACTGCTCCTTTGTTACTAGGCTTCTTTAACTACCCTTCCGGGAGGCAGGGGGTTGCCCCTGGGTCTTTGCTGTAACTTTCTGTGAGAGGCTGAGTGGTGGTCCCAATGATCCGCAAATCCCAGAACCTGAGAATGTCATCTTCCACAGCAAAAGAGACTGCAGATTGCGATTAAGTTCAAGGTCTTGAGCTGAGGAGACCATTCTGATGTATCTGGATGGGACCTTATAAAGGGGAGGCAAGAAGCTCCAAGGAAGGAAAGCCATGATGATGATGGAGGCTGAGGGAGCTGTCTCTGAGGCACCAAGTAACGCATTACTCAAGAGAAGCTAGACTCCCCATGGTGACTATGCTTCAAATTCTGGCCCGTTCAGCCTGAAAGACTGAGCGTTCAGGTCCATGCTCACAATCCAACCAGCGGGAGGCCTGGAGGGAGGGATCACGGTGTGAGTAATCCCTGTGGAGGACGCTCATCTTTCTCTGTCTCTGTCTCTCTCTCATGTGTGCGTGTACAGATTCTGTCATGAATAAAGGGGAAGAGGAAAAGATGAAGGGACCAAAAGCCAAGGAATCATCTTTCAAGAAGCTTCCAGAGCTGGAATGGATAAACCGATTCTCCCCAGAGCCCTGCTGATACTTGGACTTTAGCCCAATAAAACCAATTTCAGGCTTCTGGTCTCCAAAGTGGTGAGAGGTTACATGTGTGTTGCTCCCAGCTACACAGGAGTTAGGGCAGCCAAGGAGAAATGGGTGTATTTTGCATGAGAAAAGCAGGAGAATAAAGAACCAAATCAACTCTTTAATCCATAGGAGTCACACCCCAGGAACCCAAACCCCTGCCTCCTGCTGGGAAATATCCTCCTAGCAGGGCTCCCAGCTCAGAACACCTCTCTAAAATCCTCAGGAAATGCCGAGGGTCCTCATGGTTCAGCCCCTGGGCCAAGCTGGGACCTTCATTATCTCCAAGTGAGTGGGTTCACCTGCTGGCAGCACACAGAATATAGGGCATCCCAGGGCCTTCTGAGTCATGCCAGCTCATAGCCTGCAGACGTGGCAGGGGCCCTGCAGCTGGGGTGTGGGCTGATTTGGGGCCTGGGTTTGCAGGACTGCAGGAAGCTGTAAGAGCAGCAGGCTTGATCCGGGACCTGCAAGATCAAACACACGCTGGAAATTTCCAGATCCAAGTGGGGCTACTCAAGGCTCTGCAGGTACAGGTGGTGTCGCACTGTCACCCAGGTATTTTGCCAAAAGCCTGGGGACTGGCCCGGGTTGCAGACATCCTTCAAGGATGCAGAAACAAGCCCAGGTGAAAAGAACATGTTTCCAGCTGGTCATTGGTTCCATCCTCAGTCAAATGTATTTATCTCACTGCTTCTCAGCCCATAGGGTGTGAAGTGGGGAGGGAGATGCTTTGGGGACTCACTGGGGGGTGAGGTGCTTTTGGTAAAGCTCCTGTTTACAGAAATGACCTTCTACTGACAAAGAAAATGACCCAGAGGAAAAAAAGTTTTTGGCGGGGGGGTGGGGGCTGCTTCTTTTTGCTTTTTTGGTTTATAGCATTAAAAACTGTCCTTCAAACTTCGTCCCAAAACACATCAGAGCTTGACAATGACAAATGGGGAACAGATGTTTCTGGGCCATCAGAATCACAGCTTCCTCCTCCACACGCAGGCTCTGGGACGCAGAGATCAGGCTGGGCTGGCCTTAGAGGCCAGACAGACGAGGCTCCGGCCACTGACGTTCCTAGGGTGTGAGGAACCCCAGGGGACAAGCTTCCTCTGACTGAGTTGGGCAACTTGGGGCTTTTAACTGCCTTGGGAACTAGAGTGTGTGCCATAAATGAGGAACTAGGACAGGCCCTTGTTTCCCAGCAGGGCAGCTTACAGAGATCTCTGTCCCCCAGGCCTATGAGGCAGGGGCGGGAAGATCCTTTCCCAGGACACACGAGCCCATTAGAGATGAGGGCACTCACTTTCCTATAGCTCTCGGCCCTCTTCCCCCTTACTTCCTGTTCCTTGAGAACCCCTAGGCCCCAGTAGGGGTGTGTGGCAGAAGTGGGTGGATAGATCTCCTCAGCCACGGTCTTCTGCTGGGCTCCACAACCTGCACCCATGGCTCCTGCCACACTGCCCTTGAGAGTCCAGTGAAAGGCTCTGGGGACCAGGCAGTCTGAGTGGGTGCAGGGGACATGGCCTCGTCTATGCACCGGGCAGCCAGCCAGGAGGCACTGGAGCGTGGCATGGGTAGGCAGGAGGAGCCCTGCCTGGAGGTTCCTCCACACTCAAACCACTTCCCTACCAGCGGTCCTGCAGCGGCAGGCTTTGAAGGGGCCTCACTCACTTCTCCTCTCTCCACACTCAACATTGAGTGTGTGGTCAGTGGGAAATTGGCCGCTCTTCAACTTGCGTTAGGAACCACCAAGACTATGATGGGCCATGTTCTTGATACCAGTGGGAAGGAGGGCAGGTTCTACGGTACAACTCCATGGGTCCAATTCTCAGCCCAGGACGCCCCCCCCCCAACATGCTCTGGTGTTTCTTAAGCTCTGGGTTTCTCGGTTTCCCCATTGGGAAATGGTGAGAAGTTTTGGGCTCTCCTCAGAGCTGCTCGTGTGTATTCAATGATACGGGATTGTCAGGGCAAGTAGAGGGACTGGCATGTGAGTGCGGGTTACAGATGAGGAAACAGAGGCTCCGAGCTGAGCACCTGGCCGGCAGGATGGAGCCGACTTTGACCCTAGGAAGTCAGGCAGTCTGTCCACCAGCCTGCAGTTGGTTGGAGTGCAGGTGGGCCTTGTCTGCTCTGCAGACATGCGTCTGGTGGCATCAGGTGGGGAAGCGGCCTGGCACCTATCACAGTGAATCCTGAGCAGAGGGCAGGGGACGAGGGGGTGGCTGGAGCCCAGTTCACGTTTGCGAAGCACTTCCTGAACTGCACATTCAGTTACCACAGAATGAGTCAAGGCCCCTTTTAAGTGGCTTGCTGAGCTTCCCTCTGATCTGGCACCGACTCTCTGGGATGGACGGCAGCAGTCTTTCCCGACAAGCAGTCAAGCTTCTGCACGCAGCCCCTTCACTGGGCGCAGCCCCTTCACTGGGCACAGCCCCTGCCCAGGTACCCTCTGGTGTCTCCCCTACGACAACCCTGTGGGGCAGGGGCTGGTCTCGTCTTCATTTTATATACAGGGAAACTGAGGCTTAGCGTTGGTGAGCTGCCTTGGACCACACAGTCAGGGCCAGGGCTGGGATTTGAAGTCTGGCTTTTACCTGCTCCACTTGCTGCTCTGCCTGGCTTGCTGGGATGAGAAAGGTCATGGTCACTTTTGCTGCATGGGCAAAGCAGAAGCCTGGAATCTCTCCTAAGCCATTTTGTAAATTGGAGCTGGGACAGTGAGGTTTGGGGGCCAAGGCATTAGAAGTGAGTCCTCACACCCCAGAAGGAAACAGGACTGAACTCTCTTGGCAGAAAGTGCAAGGGGTCCACTAAAGGGATGGTGGCCTCCACCCCCCGC
>NW_006160024.1:1226092-1227207 GCF_000334495.1 Tupaia belangeri chinensis
CGCCCCCCCCCGTCCCCCAATTCTGTATAGTCCTGGGTCCAACGGCTTAAAACATGCTGGACGCATGTGCATGCGTGCCCCAAATCCTGAGAGGAGAATGGAGAAGGGATTGCATCGTGGATACTGGTCGCCCCCGCCCGGGAGGGGCATGCATTTTCTCACTTTCTGTCTCTGTCTCTCCAGTGAGTGCACACGCCCTATAACAAAAATCTCTAAATAAATAAATCAATCGTACAGGACCACTACCATTTGTGTTGTTTGCCATCGACCGAAACATCATGATGCAGCATGTGACTAGACTGGGAAGCAGTCTCTCTCTCTCTTACACACACACAGAATAACAATATTAGGTCATAACCACAGCTCAACAAATCTGACAACATTTTCATCATCCTTGTTCATCTTGGCGAAGTGGAAACAGATCTGGATTCCATATCTTTCTTTCTGATTCTCTTGTCTTTTTTAAAAGTAACAGTAAATCAGGGAAATAAAACATAAGCTCTTTGTAAAACATGACAACATTATCAATAAGGCTCAAGAACCCCTCCACTGCTGCCCAGATCAGGAGGCCCTCTCCAGGCCAACCACCACACTGTTTGCTGTGAGTTTTTGCAGACTGGGCAGAACTTTTTAGGCTCCTCATTATTTGCTGCTTAGTTTGTCAAGAGCAGGCTCAGTCCTGGTGACTAAAGCATGTGCTTACGGGAATAGTGGCCTGGAAGTCAAATCCTAAACTTTTCCACAAAGTCTGTCTCCTCAGAAGAGCCCAGAAAGGTCGGAATTGTGCCAAGAGCTTTCCTCCAGACGAGACCTCAGTTTCTGTGTGCAGCCTTCCTTGAGACACTCTCTCATCTGCCCCCTCCATGCACCACACTCTAGCTGGTGGGATTTTACAGATAATGACCTGAAGGCTCCATAGAATTGAGTCTTACAGAGGGGACCTGCAGTTGGCATAATGGCTATGTCCCTGGACTCCCATGTAGTCAACAGCGGTTCGAGTCCTGGACCTGGTGGCTTAAACTCACGCCGGGTGCGTGTGCGTGCATGCTCAAGATCCCAAGAGGAGGGAACCAGCAGTTAGCGTAATGGCTATGTCGCTGGACTCCCACATAGTC
>NW_006160024.1:1227369-1250924 GCF_000334495.1 Tupaia belangeri chinensis
CGACCCGGGTGTTATTTCTCATTTTCTATGTCTCTCTGTCTTTCTGGCGAGCACACGTGCCCTATAGCAAAAAACTCTCAAAAAAAAAAAAAAAAAGAATTGAGTCTTACACAAAACCATCCCCACCAACTAGCTTCTCTGCTACAGTGGTGGCTTTTTACCTCCAGGTCCTGCCTTCTCACTACGAACTCAGCCGGAGGGGCCTTTCCGGGCAGGAATGTCCCATATCCCTGCTGCCATTAGAATCCCCACATTCCCTGACCAGAGCCACCTGCTCCTGCCTCAAGCCTCATGAGATTCTGGGCCTGTGTTCTTATGGGAGAGAGAGGCTGCATTCAGCCTCTCCACACAAGAGCCTGGGAGACTCGAGAGCTTCTGGAAGAGTCTAGGAGAACATAAATACTAGAGCTTCAAGCAATCCCAATGTTAGCAGCAGGTGGTAAAAATGAAGGGAAGAGACACGCCAACCTCTGTTCCAACTTTGTCATCCTATGTCCTCCACACTGAGCACATCCATGCAGGATGGAGGGAAGCAGGCCCACCTAAATCTCTGATTGGACTAATGTGGGTGCCCCTCAGGGTGAAGTGGGTGACGGTAACTGAGGCTCGTATCCTCAAGGGAAAGCAATTGGGAGAAGAGGTAGACAAGGAAAACAGCATAAAAAAATGGATTTCAGAGCAGTCTTCTTGAAGAATATTGGGCAGATGTGCACTTTATGCAAATAACTACCCAGTAAGGCAAGCTTGGGAGACAACCTTGTCCTCCTAGAGATTCACTATGTTCATTAGCATAGTAAGGGCCCTGAGAAGTCCTGCAGTAATGGAAACAGTTTTAATAAACTCCCTAGTTGAGAGAAACGCCCATCGCGCTCTCTCTGTGGAGCACAGGTTGAGACGGCTGCCTTGGTCCATCTAGGAGTAAGGAGCAATGTTGGTTCCAGAGTTTTTTGTTTGTTCATTTTGTTTTTTTAAGGTTTTCACCATAGGGCGTGTACACTCACTAGAGAGACACGGAAAGAGGGAAAATGAGAAATCATCACCCAACCCACTCCTGCCCTGGGGTGTGGGAATAGCAACACCACAGTCCCTTCTCCCAGGATTTTGAGCATGCATGCACATGCGCCTGGAGTTTTGTGGTGTTTTTTGTATGTGTGTGGTTTTGTTTTTTGTTTTTTTTTTTTTTTTTGAGAGAATTTTGCTAAAGGGCTTGTGCTTTCACTGGAGAGGCAGAGAGAGACAGAGAGATGAAAGTGAGAAATCCCTCCCCAGGGGAGATGGCCATACCATAATCCATTCTCCTTCACTCCCCTCCGAGGATGCTGGGCATGCCCACATATATGCCTGGCCTGAGTTCCAAGCCACCGGGTCTGGGTCTGGAACTCAAACTTTAGTCGGCCATATGCGAGTTCAACACCTTAACCACCACACTGCCTGCTGACCTGGGTTCCAGGACTTTCAAGCAGTGTGAACATCCATTGTCTAACTGAAAGGGCCCTTGTCCTCACTCTTGCCTCTGATAGATTAGAAAGACCCAAGGTCTAAAACCCCACTCTGTTGATAACATTTTTAATGATGGTTTGGGTTGAAAATTATGGAGTCTCAACCTGTAGTCCATGGTCAAGTTTGGCTCACTGCCTGTTTATTTAAATAAAGTTTTATTGGAACACAACTCCTCTCATTCTGCTACACTGGTAGAGTTTAATAGTTGTGATGGAGACCATATAGGTCATAAAGCCTAAACGTTCATCTGGATCCAGCCACTGCAGTGCATGTTAGATGCTGCTTCTCCTCAGGCTGAGGCCATGAGGGAGGTCCAGGTTTGATTCCCAGCCCACACTAAAAAGGCAGGCATGTTGGCATGAGTTTGTAGTTTCAGCTACTTGACAGGCTACTTGAGGCCCATCTAGAACACCACTGTATACACACATACACACACACACACACACACACACACACATACACACCACATACACAAAATATTTACTGTCTGGCCTTTAGAGGGGAAAAGCTGAACCTTGGTTTAAAAAAATTCACTTATAATATTGGTTTTGCAAAGCCTCAATGGCATGGAAAATTTAGATTCTAAATCTGTAATTCGGACCAATCCAGAAGCTGCTGTGGTTCCATGGTGATATCATGAGCCACACAAGGGTGTGTGTGTGTGTGTGTGTGTGTGTGTGTGTGTGTGTGTGTAGATACTTGGAGTAGGAATGGGGTGGAAAAGGAGGGGACAAACTCTTGCTTAGGAACATTGAATCAGAAGCCAGAGCCAGCTCAGATCCCAGCTGCATCACTGGCAGGTCATGTCACTGTCAGGTCCTATCACCTGTGAGCCTCATCTTGGCTTTATGAGAAACATGGAGATAATGACATTGTCGCATGGGGTTGTGGACAGAAAATGAAATCACGTGTTCAGAGAGCCTCTGCCATCCCATAGAAGACTCAGTGCTTGACAAACTGACTCCCGTCCAGGAAGGATTCAAGGAACCCACGATCCTATCCGAGGGACAGACAACATCCGGACAAGCCCCAACTCCTATTCTGTCCTAGTTGGCCATTGGGTGATAAATCAGGTCCCATTCAGAGGCTGACCTTCAGCCACATTCTCAAACATACAGGCCCTGGTCACCTGACATGTACCAACCATGCGACTGCCAAGGAAACAGAAGGTCCTCAGACTGAAGAGGACTGTGGGCTAATGGCACGGTGTGCGTGGCTTTTATGCTGGATTTAACAGTGGAACATTTTGGATTTCACAGAGCACACCCGAGCAGCACTGCTCTCCATCCGCTGGCGAGGTCTGCCCGCAGAGACGCTGGTGTTTATCTGCCACATCCTTTAGTTTTTATTGCACTCAGACGCCTTGTATATTTAATGGGGAAATTCGCTGAAGTGGTTACTAAGCCACAGGGAAAAAAGGGGGAGGGGGCAGGGAGCCGCTCTCCGACCCTGAAGTTGGCAAAGTTGCCTCATTAATCAGATCGGTGCTGGGATACAACGTCGTTCACGTTTAGGGCATTAAAACTTGAGGCTAAAATTGTAGCAGGAGGTAATTTGAGTACAGCCAGCCTGTCTCTCTGCGATAGATTTATGATGTTTACTCAGCAATGGATGGGAACTTTCAGGGGAAGAATGATCTCCCCCCTTTTGCAGAACTCATTGTCAGCCCACGGTGATCAAGTTCCTGATTTTCCTGTGCGTGCGTGGAGACTTTGAGAACAGGCTGCAGTGGGATCCGAGCATACTGTCATCAACCTTCTCCGTTCTGACTGGGGAATGAGCTGACTGTGGGACCGCCAGCTACTGCTGCCCTCCAACTGCATTGCTTAGCCTGAGATGCAGCGTCACCCCTGCAGTCCACGACATTGGCTCAGGAACATCTGGCCACCGTGCCCACCCCACAGGGGACTCAGAATTCCTGTGAAAGCTCCCACATTCTCCATTGAGAGTTTTGCTTTCTGGTGCTTTGTGGCTACAGTTCTTGGAGACTATTGCTGGCAACTTCAGAAAAGTGAGCCTTCCCATTTTTCAAGATCCCCCACTTCCTTTCTGTGCTAAAACACAGAAAGATGACGAGGCACTCCTGTCTGTGTCCATCCAGGTCTCCCGTAGAGAAAGAAAGGCATTGAGCTACCGCTGGGCCTTGCCACCTGGATGGGAAGCCCTTCCTGGAAGAGGGGCCCTTGAAGAGGCAGCACCTCTTAAAGAGGCCTTACTGCACTTGCAGAGGAGGCCACCATGTGCGTGGGCCTGAACATGGAGTGCTCATCTTCTCACATTGGCACAGGTGCAGGGCAGGCAGGCAGGGATGGCTTCCAGTTCCGGTCACTCTGGTCTTTGTAGAACTTTGCCTTGGGCCTGGTGTACTGGCGACAAACAGAAGCTGATCCTACCCATCGTGCAGGGTTGTCTCACAAACTAAGTTAATTTTTAAGCACTTTGAACTTTGCTTCTTCCTCAGTAGGTCGTTCGGGACAAGTTGCTTCCATACTCTGAGGGTTCATTCTCCATCTTTAAATGGGATAAATCTGGGACCTGTCTCTATGGGTTATTGATGAGTATGAATAAAATAATGCTGCAGAGAATAATATGTGCTTATAGAGTTCCAATAAATGTGACATTTTCATCTCAATTTTTCTTGAATTTAAGAAGGAGTTGGGGGCTGTATTTTATGCCTAAGTCACAGACACTGGCAGGAACCAAGCTAAATTCTACAGACTCTGGAGTGAGCTACACGACACCCTAGTGTGTTATTCTTAGATACAGATTCAAAAGTCCTGCCTAAAGCAGATGCTACAATTTAATAACTATTTCTTTATTACTTTTTTTTTTTTTGAGAGATTTTCACTGTAGGGCACATGCGCTCGCCAGACAGACAGAGAGAGACATAGAGACAGAAAGCGAGAAATCACCCCCCAGGGGGGATGGTCACGCCACAATCCCTTCTCCTCCATTCTCCTCTCAGGATCTTGGGCACGCACGCACACACGCCCGGCGTGAGTTTTAAGCCACCGAGTCCGGGACACGAACCGCGGTCGACTACATGGGAATCCAGCGACATAGCCATTATGCTAACTGCTGGTTCCCTATTACTTTTTCTTTGAGAGATGTTTGCTATAGGATGTGTGCACTTGCCAGAGAGATAGACAGCGAAAAATCACCCCAAGGGGGATTGGCCACGCCACAATCCCTTCTCTTCCAATCTCCTCCCAGGATCTTGGGCACTCATGCACATGCTCCTGACGTGAGTTTCAAGCTGCCAGGTCTGGAACTTGAACCACGGTCGGCCACGTAGGAGTCCAGTGACATAACCATTTCGCCATCTGCTGGTCTCTGTTTCTTTCAGAGAGTCTTTCCAGTCTTGACTGTTTGTCATTTAAGCCCCTGTGATACAACCGATTTAAAGAAGGCACTACTCTTCCCCCCCAGTAAACACAAGAATTTCTCAGTTTGAATGAAATACAAGAACGATTAAGTCAGACCCAAAGAAATAACCCATAACATGCTACAACTAGGCAGTATATGGATAGACTCCTATTCCCTTTGAGGGTGGGGGAGGAGAGCTGAAGGAGTTCTGGAGGTGACAGCAGGTGGAATGATTGGTTATTAGGAAAGATTTCTTTACTCATGGAAGGAATACTTTCAAATCTGTCTCTCTCGTAATCAGGCATGTTCACGAGCATGGCACAACTCACATACTATCTCTATGTCATTTTGCAATTTCCAAGACAAAAACACACATACGTGTGCATGCATAGGACCTACCTTCAGTAACAATACACACGCATCTTTGACTTTAAAACTTCTATTTGGCTCTCTGGCTCGAGAGGGATTAGCCAGCCCAGTTGCTACTTACATGAGCCCAGAGAGGAGGAGCCTCATGGAAGCAAGAACCAGCCAACACACCAGAGCAGTGATGACAAGCACAGCACAACAAAATGAGTTTTTCACGATTCTAAGCACATCTTAAAATAGTACCTAACTTTCCAATTTAAATAGTTCAAAATGAATCAAGGGGAGAAAAAAAGACAGCATTAATGACAGGCAAATGAATTTCTCAAAACTGTTTTATTAACACAGCCTTGCAAATAAATGCTCAACTTACCAGTCCCAATGAATTTTGCACCAACTGACATGCTCAGGCAACTAGAAAGGATACAGGTGATGAAATGAATAAAATTCTCACTCCTTAGTTGTTTTTTTAGAGAATTATTTATTTAATTCCATTTGTTGTTGTTGTTGTTGTTATTATTATTATTATTATTATTATTATTTAATTTTACCAAAGAGAAGAGAGAGAGAGAAAGGGAAAACGAGAAAGCAAGCTGCCAGGTCTGGGACTCAAACCACAGTCAGCCATGTGGGAGTCCAGTGCGTCAACCACTATGCCACCTGCTGCCCCCCCATTCCTTAGTATTTGCCTGATGTCTGATCTTGTTTGTCTCGAGAGAGTGGCTATGTTCAGGGCTGTTGGAATGTGTGGAAGTGTTTGCTAGGAAGACCAGCTAGGGCCTTCCAGATCACATCTCCAAATGAATTGCTGAGGGTCAGAGATCTTATAGTAGCTACATATTTCTGCAGAGCAGACTCACACATGTGTGCATTCATAATATTTAAAGAAGCGATGTGTCTGGAGAAAAGGAACGGGGTGCTAATCGTTTAGAAACAAAGATAAGATATGGTAAGAAGTATGAAGTCAATTGAATAAGATGCCACACACCAACTCTGGATTTAGCCAACCCCTTAATCCATTCTGAAAGAAAAAGAGGGAGGACAGGGAACCAAGACTGTTAGGGATTAATTTCCCACAAGTGCCTCTCTTCACATATGTGTGGTTTATTTTAATCTCATTTTTTTTGAGAGATTTTTCGCTATAGGGCGTGTGCACTCGCCAGACAGAGAGAGACATAGAGACATAAAGTGAGAAATCACCCCCCAGGGGGGATGGTCACACCACAATCCCTTCTCCTCCAGTCTCCTCTCGGGATCTTGGGCACACACGCACACGTGCCCAGCGTGAGTTTTAAGCCTCCGGGTCCGGGACATGAACCGCAGTCGACTACGTCAACATAGCCATTATTCTCATCGCTGTTTCCCTCATTTAAAAAAAAAAAAAAGAATTATTTTATTTAATTTTATTTATTATTATTTTTCAATTTGACCAGAGAGAAAGAGAAGGAGAGAGAGAAAGTGAGAAATCAAGTCACCAGGTCCAGGACTCGAGTTGCAGTTAGCCATGTGGGAGTCCAACGCCTTAACCACCACGCCACCTGCCAGCTTCGATGTTAATCTCATTTTTTTAAAATGTATAGCAATTTGTTACATATATGTATATATACTGTATATCTCAGAGAAACTTTAAAAAGATGATTTTGAATGTTCCTAACACAAAGCAAAGATGGCTGGTTCAGGTGATGGGTATACTATTAGGTCATCGGGAAAGTCACGCAGTATTATGCAAAAATGTGTCATGATTTTCCCGACAACCCAATAGTTACCCTGATTTAATCAACATATGTTATGTTCTTTTTTTTTTTTAGAGGTTTTTGCTATAGGGTGCGTGTGCTCGCCAGAAAGACAAAGAGAGACAGAGAGACAGAAAGTGAGAAATCACCCCCCAGGGGGGATGGTCACGCCGCAATCCCTTCTCCTCCATTCTCCTCTCAGGATCTTGGGCACGCACGCACACGCACATGGTGTGAGTTTAAGCCACCGGATCCAGGACTCGAACCGCGGTTGACTACATGGGAGTCCAGCAACATAGCCATTATACTAACTGCTGGTCCCAACACACATTGTGTTCTTGTACTGAAAATTCTATTGTATCCTACGAATGTGACAATTATTGTATGTCAGCAAAAGTAAATAAATAAACAAAATCCCCAAAAATAGTAAAATATAAGCTAAACAAAACAAAATATACAGCATTTTACTACTTCTCTTCCTTGTCCTTCTGCTAACAGGGAAAAAATTTCTTAATTTTTTTTTTTTAAGAAATACTGCCATCTATCTTAGGAGACTTAAATATTTCTTTTCATTGTCAGTCTACTTTTCAAGAGGAACATTTCAAAGAGAGACTCTTCCAGTACTCAGCTATAGGTATCGATGAGGAGGAGACGGAGAATGGTTCTGAGGCTGGGGTTAGTATGAGGTCTATTAACTCTCAAGGATCCACCTTCATCTGCTATAATGTTGATGACACTCCATTATGTCTTGGAACCATGAGAATTTCTTATTCTATTTTTTTTCCTTTTCTTTTATTTTCTTTTTTTTTTTTTTTTTTGTTGTTGTTGCTATAGGGCACCACAGAGAGACAGAGAGAGAGAGAGAGAGAGAGAAAGTGAGAAATCATTCCTCAGGAGGATGGCCACACCACAGTCCCTTCTCCATTCTCCTCATTGGATTTGGGGCACAAATACACCTAGTCTCATACCATTTTCCAAACCCCCAGGTCCAGGACTCAAACTACACACTCAGTCATGTGGGATCTAGCCATCTCAACTTCCATGTCAACTGGCTGGCCCATATTCCCCCTGTTTAGCACTTTATGAACCTTGTGTTTTCACAACACCTCCATGAAGCTCAGAAGCCAAAAAATCGTAACTTCATTTAGCAGTTAAGGAAAGTACAGGGCAGAGATGAAATGACACTTTTCTTTTCTTTCTTTCTTTTTTTTTTTTTTTAAGAGATTTTTGCTATAGAGCATGTGTGCTCACCGGAGACATAGAGAAAGTGAGAAACCACCCCCTGGAGGGATGGCCACACCGCAATCACTCTCCTCTTGAGATTTTAGGCACACACACGCGCACACACACGCCCATCGTGAGTTTCAAGCTGTCTGGTCCAGGACTGGAACCATGCTCAACCATGTGGGAGTCCAGTGCCTTAACCACCAGACCATCTACTGGCCCCTGAAGTGACCCTTTCAAGTGAAAAGCTAGTGGTAGAATTCAGGTCTCCTGGGACCAGCAGTTGGCATAATGGCTATGTCCCTGGGCTCCCATGTAGTCAACTGCAGTTCGAGTCCAGGGCCCGGTGGCTTAAACTCATGTTAGGCATGTGTGTGTGCATGCCCAAGATCCCAAGAGGAGACTAGAGGAGAAGGGATTGCCATGTGGCCATCCCCCCAGGAAGTGATTTCTCACTTTCTGTCTCTCTGTCTCTCTCTGTCTTTCTGGTGAGCGCATGTGCCCTATAGCGAAACCCTCTCCTCCCCCCCAAAAAAAATTAAAAAGAAAAAGAATTCAGATCTCCTTTTGAGATAGTTCCCTGCCTTTGTTCTCATTCATCACAAAACAAGCTTGCCTAATTGATGGACCCCAGCAGCAACCGTACATAAAAAGGGCCCTATCCACCTTTTGTCTGGAGAAAGGTACCATCTTCAATATTAAAAATGTGTCTTAAGGTTTCCTCGACTTCCATTGCAGTAGCTCAGAAGTTATAAAAGGTAAAACAGAGCCAAGTGTCAGGGAGAATGGAGTTGGCAGGAAAATGGAGTATGTGGCACGTCTACTCAGAAGCAACAAACTGGAGCCTGGATTGGTTGTTTTTCTTGTCTCAGTGACTTCTGCAGAATGACTTCCCTCCTCTTCTGTCTTTGTAAGCTTTGTTATCTTTGAATTGTTGTATTTACACGTGTTAATCTTTTTTTTTTTTCACACATTAAAACCAAGCTAGTTTTTGGTGGTCAAGAGTCTCCTGAAGCAGAATAATAAGGTTTTCAATCATTCACAAGACTGACAATTACCTAATAAAAATCCCTTTTCCCCCCATTTCCTCCAAAGTCAATTCTCAGAAAAACAATTCATTTACAGTAGGTACTCTGTTTACCAGAAAGGTTAAAAGTTCAGGAAAAGAAAGACAGCAAAATATTTACATTAAAGCAAATCACTGTTCCTATAGACGTCTGGCTCTGCAGACACAGGAGCAGCCCCTGTCCCGCCAGTCACAGAGGAAGCAGCTCTCAGCTGCTGGCCCCGCAGGGGCTCCTGTCCTCTCACTCTGGGCCATGATGGTGTGTTTGTTTGTTTGTATTTTGAACTCGTGCCATCCCTTCTTTCTAACCCTCCTTTTCTTTCTTTTGCTATTATATTTCATGGCTAAGGTCACTAGGAGTCCATCAACAGTCATTTTACTGACAGCCTGTTTCTATTACTTCCTGACACACTTTTATCATTTTAATTCAATTTTGATGAATTCAAATAATAATGATAATGGTGGCCATTCACTGTGCTTTATGCCAGGTATTTTGCTAAATCTTTCATATATCATTGCAAATAGCCTCTTATACTGTGAGCTCACAAAAGCCTGGCCTACCAGACCAGGGGACATCTCCCCTTTTCACCCCTAGAAGTGAGACTGCAGCACTGGCTACATCTCAGATATACTTTCCTATAGGTCTAGGAGCACCAGGAGGCCCTCAGCTAACCTGAGCAATGTTCTTCCAAAGGAAACAACAAGTGAGGGGTTGTGGGGACAGTGGGCAGGGTGACTGCTCCAGAGGACCGGCTGGGCCACCCTACCCTGCCAGCTGGGCAAGGGAGAGGGCACCCACCAGTGGGCCTGGCCTCCTCTGCAGTGTCTCCATGAGGAAGCTGGAGGGTGGAGATCATCTTTCCTCCACTGTAACAGGCGGCCATGCACCCACCCAGCTCCTGTATCATATCACCAAGCTGAGCAGCAGGAGGGGGTTTGCGTTCTGTGATTCTGCCTGGCACGTCCTTCCTGAGATTTGCTACTTACCAGGGATGAAAAGATTATAAAAAAAAAAAAAAAGGAGTAGCCATACATGGGTAGGGCTGGAGACAGAACAGTCGTAATTTTGTGGATTCCCTTATTTTTGCTTTCCCTCCTCAATGACAGCAATGATCTGTTCTATGAGTGGAACTCTCTTCGTGGTCTCTCAGCCCCTTCCCCTTCTCTGAGCCATTAATTCTCAAATGCTCCCGCCCCAAGTCTCAGTAGAATAAAGACTGAGTTCTCTTTACTAGCATTTCCTCGGCACCCAGGACCATAAGACAGGCCCAGGAGCTCGCAGTCCCCTGGGATCTTGCTGAAAGGCAGATCTGTGTCAATGTCAGGTGGGGCTTCTGCCTTTTTGACCCAGCAACCACACTGGAGAGCAGAAAGCCGTTTTCAGAGAATATCTGCCCACATCCCGGCCCCTACAGACCCTACCCTGCCAGTGCTCACTGCTGAGGAGGCTCGAGTGAGGGCTGCGGCAGGAAGGGAACGGAGGACTCAGGGCCCCCATCCGGTGTCCAGTTACCCCCTTTCCCATTATACTCTGGCATCTCCCATCCCAGCCTTCACTTGCTGCTCACAGGAAAGATGGCATTCACGTGTGAGCATACTTGTGAAATACAAAGAGGCAACATAACAGACCCAACCCGGGATGCACCTTCACATTCCTAGTCTTGTTATGGGGCAAACTGATTATTCTTACTAACACTTAGTTTTCTTAACTCAAAGAAAGGATGATAATCCTGCCTCCTGGGCCCGTTATGAGGTCTGGAAATAACTTTGTAAACCACTGAAAGTTGTATCTAGAACAAACAGGAGCTTCCGATTATAGCTGGGATTGCCATAAAAGTACACATTTATTTATCTGTTTGTTTGATTGCCAGAGGGTGCATGCACTCACCATGGGGAGGATTCTTTCAATCCTATATCTCCCCCATTTCTCTAGCCCATCAAGATTTGGGGCACTATGCACATGAAGTTTTTAAGCCACCAAGGGCCAGGATTCAAATCACGGTCAACCATGTGGGACCTGGCTTTCCATGCACAGTGCTCAACCTCTGTGCTTCGGGACCTTCCTGGTGTGTATCTATTAATTCATCCAACATGACTGAAAACACAGGTCAGCTAGGCCGGGACAGAGTGTGACTGAAGGAGAGTGAACTGAACTCTGCCTCACTCCACCCAAAAGAGCTCAGGACACCTTTTGAATCCCATTAAGTCACATTTTTTAAAGAGACACAGACCCATGATTACAGGTGTGAGAGCACAATGTGGGCAGGCAGATAGCAAAGCTAATCCAAGTATAGCATTTGGAGACAGTAGGTCTTCCCTGGACACTTGCATCAGTGTCAAACGGTCATTCAGATCAACTCCTGTCTTCTGCATAAAAACTAAGTGGGGCTCAAAAGTACTTTGGTATCTTAAAAAAAAAAAAAAAAGACATTTAAATCTGGAAATCTCAAAGGGCTGGACAGTGGAACAGTGGTAAAACACAACACTCTGAGGATGGGTGCTGGTTCACATCTGGAGACCTCCCTAAGTATGGCAGGCACACGTGTGTCCATGATCTGGGCTGGATGAAGCTAGAGGGTGGACGGCAAAATCAAGACCATGTCAGGGTGTTGTATCTCTGCCTCTGTCTCTCTCTCTGACTTATGGGAAAAAACAAAGTTAAAACAAATTCTGGCCAGCTCCTAGATACAGTGGTAACATGCTGTATAAATAGAGGTGGCTCCCGCTCAGTGACCAGAGTTTGAATCCCTAAAGACCTGAAACACGCCAGGCACACAAGTGAGAGCCCCAGGTTCAATGGCTGGAAGACTGGAGGAAGGGCATCTTGGCATAATCACAGCCTGTGGAGGGTGCTTCTCTCTCATTCTCTCTTTTTCACTCTCATTTTCATGTGCACACAGAAGCACTCTATCATGAATAAAGGGGAAAAAAAATTTTTTTTTCAGATCTGGCAATTTCAAGTAGAAACATTTGTCAGAAAGCCTCAGCAAAGATAAGCATGATGCAGCTGCCTAGACTATGAAACCCTCAATGCTTTTGATAACTGAGCCAAAGAACCCAGTCCTTTGGCTTCAGTGAAGCCAGGCCCAGTTGTTTCAATCACAGTGCTTTTCTGAGCCAGACGCTCACACATGGAGCAGGGGAGGAAAGTGGATTGCTCCCACTAAGCTTTCATTTTACTGGACTTTCTTCTTACTGGTATCTTTGATACAGTGGGAACGTGGGGATCAAACAGCTTCTTGTGGGAAGGCTTTATCGAAAGCCCATGCCAGGGAACCCTCATGTGACCCCACATACTCAGAACCCTTGGCTCAACCACATTTTTACTGTGGTTGAAGCATGTGTGGATCTAACTTCAGACCAACTTGAAACAACTTAGAGTCACCAGAGAGAAAGAGAGGGGGTCTGGAAGGCTGGGAAGAAGTATCACCACTCTTTTCCAAAGGAATGGATTCTACAAAATACAGAAGTGAGACTCCCTCCAATTTCCGGGAAAATTCAGAAGAGGCCTAAAACAGGGATCGCAAGCTTTTGGGAAGAAAGTGGTGGTCTCTAGGAGGCGATGCAAGTTCTCTAAGAGAAAGTCATTCCATGCTAACCTCACTTCCTGTTTTGACGAGCTTCACCAGAACAGTCGATTAGGGGAATGCCCCAGAAAGTGTGTCTTGCTTTCAGTAAAGCATTTGAAAACCTCCCTTCATATCCTATTTCTATAAGGTACAAAAGAGGGGTCAGATGATGGGATGACTAGGGGGAGTCACAGTTGGTAGGATAATCATCCCCAAAGAAGGTTCACTCATGGCTCCATGTCAGGCTTCCTGCCTGGCCTCCATTTCAGCTGTTGGGAATATCCAGGCTGGTCAAGCCACCTTGGAGATCTCAGCTGGACAGTCTATTGAGTGCTTTCAAATCACCCTGCAAGTGTGGTTTGAAATGACTCTCTGCAGTTCTAAACAGAAAAAGGTCAAGGACCCCAAGGTGACACGGTGGCCCATGGCTGACTGAACGCCTTTGAGGAAGAAGGTGTATTTTTTGTGGAGAACCAGAGGGCTGTATCTTGTGTTCTGTCCCAGTCACCACCTGAAATACAACTTGGAGGAAGGAGGTATTAAAGGCATGTTTCCCAAATTTGCTGATCACTCAAAGTTCTGGGAAGGAACTAGCCCCAAAGAATCAAAGCATGAGGGTTTAGAAGCTGGGATGGAACAAGACAGAACAAATGTGAAGTCCTATGTTATAATGAAAAAATGCACCCCACTACAGGAACACAAATCTGTTACATCTGCCTTGAGACAGGCTCCTTGAATATGGCCAGGAAGAAGAACAACCACTTTTTAATTCTTCCCCCAATACTGAACTCTCTTGGGCTGTTAGACAGTCACTAAAATCTCTCTATCTTACGTCCTTGCTGTGAGGACAAAAATAAGTCGGAGATGGTAAAGAGCTTTGAAAAAGGGAAAGCTCTGAAATTCAAAATAGTATTATTATTTGTCGCAAGGTGCTTTCCCTCCAATAACAAGCAAAAAGAAAATGTGACGGTCTCTGAGTGATAAGCAGAAAATGATTCAGCTTTGGCTTCTAATTCTCCATCTCTAACCCCAAACTGGTTAGGCTTGCATAGCCACCACCCTGAACCCATTTCAACTTAACTCCTCCCCAAAGTAGCTCTCCGCTTTGCTTTTCCAAAAGCCCTTCCTACACTGTCCTAAATGATTCAATTACAATAATTAAATAGCAATTCAGAAGCCCCCTTGCCAGGGCTGGATCTTCAAAGATGCTAATCAAGTAAAGGCCAGAGTACACAGCAAAGGATTTAGGTCTGGGCTATAGACTTTGGAAGCAATTGTGAATTCTGTTCAATCCTATGATGTTGTGCTCTGTCACCCTTGCTACCACAAAAGTCCCGGTTCAAAACGTAGATGAAAAGCATATTACTGGCCCAAAGCAGGAAGGCAGTTCTCAGTCAAGTTAAAAGAGGGAATTTTTATTTATTTATTTGGAGAGGTTTTTTGCTATAGGGCACGTGCACTCACCAGAAAGACAGAGAGAGACAGAGAGACAGAAAGCAAGAAATCACCCCCCCGGGGGGGATGGCCATGCCACAATCCCTTCTCCTCCATCCTCCTCTTGGGATCTTGGGCATGCACACACACGCGCCTGGCATGAGTTTAAGCCACTGGTCCAGGACTCGAACCACAATCAACTACATGGGAGTCCAGCGACATAGCCGTTACACTAAGAGGGAATTTCTTTAAACTCCTTTCAGGTTCATCATAACTTCACTTGGCAATTACAGAACTCAGGATCCCCCAAGGTTACTCTATCCAGTAGAACTTTCTGTGATAACGGACATGTGCTTTATCTGTATTATTCAATATGGCAGCCACATGGCACATATGGATCTTAAATATAAACTAATTAAAATACAAAGGCACTAGCTAGTCGTGCCCTTAGTTGCACAAGCCACATTTTAAGTGCTCCGTGGACATAGGTGGCTGGTGTATTGAACAGTGTATCTCCAGACCAGTGATTATCAACATTGGGAATGCATTGAAATCTCCCTCCTCCCTCCCAGATTCTGACGTGATTGGTCAAGGTGGTGTCTGGGTATCTGGATTTTTGACTTCTGAGTGAGTCTAATGTCTCGCCAGAGTCCGAACTATTGCCCTAACATCTAGGATTTTGTGGCCAATTCTCTTGTGCTCTTTCCCCCCACACGAACACCCTTTTTTAGAATGAATTATTCTATGAGTGTCATATGAGTTTTTACTCATGCACCTGGCACCTGTGATTTTTCTTTTTGAGCCTGTGGGTGATCCCAGGGTAAGGCTGGAAAATGGGCAGAGGAAGTGATTGCATTCTGCTCAAGATCAGAGGAGAAGGTGGCCACTGGGAAATGGAAGCTCTTTCTAGTGAGAGCCCCTTGCATCAGCATAGAGGTACATCCACAGTGGGCAGGCTTAGGTCTACGTGAGCAACTCCCTAATGATAAACCCACTTGACACACAATTGCTGAACAGAGTGTCTGATGCTGGGGACAGACCAGGAAATAAGAGACTACAATTTGCCTTTATAGAGGGGACATATTGGCATTGGAGTGAGAGGCAGACAGAAAATTACTAAATGAATCAGGGTAATTGCTGATAGTGCTAAGTTCTATGAAGAAAATATAATACAGTCATGAGATAGAGAGAAATGGTGAAATAGGGAGGGTCCTCTCAGGATCTACTGCTCAGAGAGTCTTCCCATACTAGGAGATATTTGGGCCGAGATCGAGACAAGCACCACAACATACACTGAGCCACGTGCACAGGAGGCTTTGTGGCTATCAGCACGGCCTATTGGCAAAATAATCCTGAGAAGTATGAGGCAATAAACACGGCCATCTAAAGTTATTCTTGGATGTCTGCTGAGCTTAGAGGGAGAACTGATGATGCTAGAAGGCATCTACAAACGGCCTATTTGGCCACATTCCTAGGAGGGTCGAATCATCCTATTCAAGTGGGACAGCATGGAAGGAATGCTTTGACGTTTAATCATTTTATCGAATGTTCGGGTGCCAATTCCAGGGTCTCAGATGTGAAGGGTGGATTTGGGAAATCAGGGTATCTACTGAAGTGAGACGGAGCTGCCTATGAGAAACTGCACCCAGCTCCCCACCACTTCCTGAGCAAAGCCCACTCACAGGTCCTGGGAAGGCCGGCGCCGTCAGTCCCATTCATTGCAGAACCCGGCCCACGGTTGGCCCCAAAGAAATCTTTATAGAATAAATAAGTGAAGGGGTGGCAGACATGTGGGAAGGAGGCAGCAGAGAAGGCCGGGCTCCTGTTGAAAGCTTGAGGTTGGAGTCAGTCTATGGGCCATGCTGAGGCAGGTGTGGAAAGAGACTTCTAGATGAATTTCAATGCTTTTCTCTAATGTCAGTATGCCAATCCTGACTCTCGAGAAATCTTCTAGAGATATACAAGAAGAAGCAGGGCCGATGGCGGAGCAATAAGAGACTCGAGTTCAGCACTTTTAAAGATGTCACAATGATTGTGGTTATAAGAGAGTTTGCTCGTGGACTTGTAGAAATTAACCTCAAACACAATTTGGAATTCCTTACATTGGTGTTCAGACAAGGCTGAACGGCAGTGAGATAGTAATGCAATGCTCTGCAAAGCTGGCCTACACAGCAGGGTTCCAGGTTCAGAGACCTCCCTGAGCATGCCAGGCACGTGTGTGCCCAAGATCTGGGGCACTCTGAAGGTGAGGGTGGATTGTGGTGTCAAGACCCTGGTGGGATGCTGTCTCCATGTTTCTGTGTCTTCCCTCCTCTCTTATACATACCCATGAAAGAAAGAATAAAATGAAAGCTTTTAAAATAGATAAATAAATAAAGCTAACAAGCAAACAATGTTGTTTCCTTTGTTTTAATGAAAAAGAAGCGATTAAGGATGCATAAACACTGGCCAGACAAATGGGAACCCGACAAGACCAGACCACAACCAGGACATGGCAGACACATCATCAGAGAATGTGGAGGTCCTTTGAGTCCACAGGAGCTAGGGCCAGGTCCCAGGGAAAACCCTTCACCTGCATTCTGGCTGTGATCAGCAGGCAGAGGCGCTGGAAGGGGTGAGTCCTGATTTTTCTGTCTGTCATTTTCGATCAAGAGTGTCATAGAGCTTCCTGTTTCATCTCCCAGTTATTCTGAAACAAAAACATGCATGAGAAACATAGGTCACTGCCAACCGCATCGACAGACAGTCACTGTAGCACATGGAAACTGAGAAGGGAAAGACAGATTGTAAATGAGACAGTGAGCGGGGGCATCAAATGCATTTATCAGCATCTATTCCAATACGCAGTGATAATCAACAAAATTGCAGGTGGCGATGGCAGTTTGGATCATCCATTTAAAATAATTCGGAAGGGACTGAAGAGGCAGATGTTCCCAGAAGCCCACTGCTTTGCTAGGGGCCACCCTGCATGATTATTGAAAAGCTGAAGTCAATTCTGAATCCTTGGTCAGGCTCTCATGACTGGTGGGCCCTGAGGTTCTTCCCCTGCGTGCCACTGTTGATTTAGCTGATGGCTCACACAGGGACTTACCAGAGGATCCAGATGTTCACTCCAGTGATGCCCTGAGATCTCCGCCACAGCCCAAAGAGAGCTGATCACTGTGGAATTCCAGCCCAAGCAGGTTCCCAGCCTCTGGTCACTTCTCTACTTCCCATCCCAGGAACGAAGAGCCACTCTAGGACAGTGGGCCTCCTAGGTCCCTCAAGTAATCTTGAGAAGATAAGCTTATGCCAAGCAGCCTCCATGAGGAGGAAAGATGGAAAGACAAGCAGCAAGAAGTGACTCCTGCCAAGCACAGGCCCTGAGGGCAGGTCCAGAAAGACTGTGATTCTATTAATAACTGCTTGGCTGCTTGGGATGGTGTAGTCTATCTCCCAAGCAGTCCACTGATAATTCCCAGTTCTCCCAAACAAATGAAAGGATACTTCTAAAGACAGAGAGAGAGAGACTAGTAGATTCATAATCATGAAGGGTACCAACTCCCCAAAGTCCATACTGTAGCCCAAAAAAGCTTTGTGTCTAGATACACTCTGGGGAGAAAGGAGTTTCTCCAGGAGAGGGTCTAGGGAAGACTTCCCATGGAAAAAAGGCCACTTCCAAGCTGTATTCTCTAATCAGACACGACTGATGGCCAGAAGAAGGATGGGCTCTATCTGTAACCAAGTAAAGCTTCCTCGGGTAACCTGTTGTCCCCTCCATGTAACCTGCCCAGGATGCAGCCCCGTGTTCACCCTGAAAACCAGCTGACCCTGTACCCCTCTCCATATCCTTTGGTTAATAGCACAAAACTTTCTGTAAAATGTGAGGTGAGGTATGTGTGTTTAGAAACGCTCTATCCTTCCTCTAGAGATTCATTTACAATTCACAACGAAATTCATTCACATACACAGTAATGTTCTCTCACAATGCACAAAAACTCAGAGGAGTTAAGAAATAAAGCTATTTATATTAGGAGATTGTGTGCCTCCCAAGCATACTTGAGGCAGAACTCTTTCGCACACGGGCCATTGCCAGTAAGATTCTGCTGGGTGGTTTCGGGAAACACTGTGGAGGGCGGACTGTCCAGCTTGGAGGCCTGGGTGAAGCTCTACTGCTCCTAAGGACCCTGCACAGGGTGGCAGGTCACAGAGAACACAGCTTCTCCTGGACTCCCCATCTTCGCTCAAGGACACATGACAATGATGGTAGTCTGTCTGTCTGTCTGTCTGTCTCTCTCTCTCCCTCACTCTAACTCTATATTGTTTCTACCCCAAATCTTAACTCGCCTTGTACAATTAAGTTTCCTGATTTACACAAACTTCTGCAACCTTTATTTTTTCCTTAAAGGCCTCATTTGCTAGTGGCAGTGAAAAACCAAGCTTTCTAAGAGCTAACGGACCTGGGTTGGTGAGACTGACGCATTCTGAGAGGAACACTGCCCAGATGACTCTGTCGGGAAAACCAACTTCCCGTTTTGTGTCCTGTGAGCTAGCATTTCCTAATGTGGCTTGAAATCCGGCATCTGGGCCCAGCATTTCATAGGCAGTGTCTTCCCAGGTGGGCAAAGAGAAACAGAACACGGTGGAGGGCGGACTGTCCAGCTTGGAGGCCTGGGTGAAGCTCTACTGCTCCTAAGGACCCTGCACAGGGTGGCAGGTCACAGAGAACACAGCTTCTCCTGGACTCCCCATCTTCGCTCAAGGACACATGACAATGATGGTAGTCTGTCTGTCTGTCTGTCTCTCTCTCTCTCTTTTTCCCTGAAACTCTATATTGTTTCTACCCCAAATCTTAACTCGCCTTGTACAATTAAGTTTCCTGATTTACACAAACTTCTGCAACCTTTATTTTTTCCTTAAAGGCCTCATTTGCTAGTGGCAGTGAAAAACCAAGCTTTCTAAGAGCTAACGGACCTGGGTTGGTGAGACTGACGCATTCTGAGAGGAACACTGCCCAGATGACTCTGTCGGGAAAACCAACTTCCCGTTTTGTGTCCTGTGAGCTAGCATTTCCTAATGTGGCTTGAAATCCGGCATCTGGGCCCAGCATTTCATAGGCAGTGTCTTCCCAGGTGGGCAAAGAGAAACAGGAACTAAGTGACGCATCAGCGGCCAACGCGGGTACAAGGAAACTGGCTCCCGCGGTGCCACCATCGACATACAAAGGTGGCTCCTCACCAGCTCCCCCACTTCTCAGGGTGATGCAAAACCAAAGCGTAATAGCCCAGGCGGGTGAGAGTGCAGCACCCAACGTTGTGTGTGGACTTGGGTCAGAATCACAGATGAGTGGGGGCAGGGCCTTAAGGATCATCTGATCGACCTTCGGTTTTCCAGGTGAATTAAGTGAGGCACGCAGAAGGAGGAAGTCAGGAACCAAGGTCACACTGGAAGGAACACCACTGGACCAGGGTCTGGGTCTTCACCCCCTTTCCATAGAGTTAGTGGCCAAAGCCAAGAAGAATCCCATTTCCTGCCCTCCACTGCAGGGCTTCAGCTAGCTCATGGGTGAGCTTTCGTGTGGGTGCATCAAATTCCTGGTGACCCATGGTGGCCTGTCTTGTTACCATTGAGGAAAGCCAAGATAGCCCAGCTAGGAACTATAAAAGGGTTGTTCCTAATTCAGAGCCAATCACACATGTGGCTTCCCATGTGTCAGAGTACAGTGGGATGGACAGAGACTGTCAGCACCTCCCCAGTGATAGGACAGTCCCAAAGGAGGCTCTAGTCACATGGAAGACCACCACCATTCCCAGTGGGGCTGAGCAATGCCTTTCTTGCAGGTCCCTAATATTCACACACACACGCACACACACCCATGGTACACAGCTTCATTTTCTCCATATCTGAGAGGTGGCCCTGGGGCCATGCACAGCACACTGAATATAGGTTATCATTAGGGTCCTGAAATGCAGCCCAGGTGATCTTGCGGATGCTCTCGAGCCAGCTTCCAAATCACATGCCACCTGTCCCTGGCAGCAGAAGAAAGCCTCCGTATGAGAAACTGAGAAGGGGAAGGAAACGGTAGCTCAGACACTCACCACCAACCTCGCCCCAGGACTGGATGGCTCACCAGGCGGCTGTTTCAGACCCTCCAGTCAATCGAGATAAGTCTCAACTTCCTGGGCAGTAAGTCCCAGGGAAGGAGGAAATGAAGGCCACACATTTCAATTTGCTGTAATATGTGAGCCATCTGCAGATACCTTGCTGAGGTACCAAGCCAGAGCCCCTGGCTGCCACACTTGGGCCTGCTCTTCCCCTTCGGTAGCACCAAGGTCTTCCGCAATGCACAGGAACACTGAGGTGAGGGACTCACCCTGCTTCTGTTGACTGACATTGGAGTCTGACAGCATTGGAAGCCAGCTTTTTGAGATTTCAAAACAGTTGCATGGAAGATGGTGCCTGCTCAACCACCCCAAGGTATTTAGTTCTTAGGGGTCCACTGTGCTTATAGCTAAGAAAATTAAAACCTAGAGGGAAGACTCAGAACATGTTTATCACTTATCATGGATTAATTTTAGGGGTTACAGACTGGCAGGTCACATGGTGGTTAAGGTGCTGGACTCCCACATGGCTGACTGCAATTTGAATCCTAGACCTGGTGGTTTGCTTTCTTGCTGTCTCTCTCTGTCTTTCTGTGGTCAATTTAAATAATAATAATAATAAAATAAGATAAAATAATTATTCAAAAAAAATTAGGAGTGAGATGGGTTCTTGGTGTAATCACTAAGCCTTTGTGCTCCTAGAGAGGTGGGCACAGAGGAGCATGGCACCCACACTCCAGGCTTCCTGGCTCTTATCTCTAACGGGGGTACCCGTGTCAAAGGCTCTGAGCCCAGACAGAACCTTTCTGGGGTCACCTCCCCTGAAAAGCAGTTTCAGAAAAGTGTTCAAGGATGGTTACAGACCTACACGTGGATCAGAAAGACTGTGTCCTTGTGTAGAGACCCTCATTACCCATCAGCAGCACGTGAGTCTCTCCTGGGGCATCATGGTCCTCTTGGCCACCTTTTATAGAGCTCGTGCCAGCAGCTGCTCCTGATGTAAACTTTTATTTAAGCATCACATCAGACCTCTCAGTCAGGTGCTATCACGACCCTCTTTCTCAACCAAGTAGGATCCAAAGTCTGGGGAAATTCAACCTCCAACAGGTAAATGGTGGCACCCACCTTTCAATGCAACACCTTCCTGAGACAACTGGGAGCTCACAGGGGAAGTGAACAGTTGACCCTTGGAGGATCTTGCAGGTTTGTCTGCCGTTTGGTACAGAGAGGTGCCGTACTATGACAGCTCCCTCCGTTTATACTAAAGGTGGAAATAGACAAGGTTGGGCAACCCAAGGGCCAAGCCTCACTAGACCGTTTCCTGGTCCAGCCACACCACACCTCTGTCCTTGGCCACTCTCTCTATTAGAAAGATAAAACTCACTTTCTAAAGAACTAAACAGATTTATAACCTGGTGGACAGTGTGTAAGGCCAAAGTCACAGGGAACCTTGCTTGTACAGCTGTGGAGACATGCAACGGCCTTCAGGAAGGCTGGTTTTCCCTCTGAGATTGTGGTAGAACACAAGAAGGGGACCCCAGTCTTGGAAGAAAACTGGAGACAAACAACAGTCTCCACTCCATGCAGTCTTGTAGGGATTCCAACCACCCACAGCCCCAGGCAGTGGTTCTCAACTTGGGCCTCTGGACTAGCAGCATCACCTCACCTGAGAACGTGTTCAAGATGCAAATGTTCAGGCCTTGCCCTGGATCTTCAAAACTGGGATCTGGGGGGTGGGGCTGAGGGAGGTGTACTTTCATAGGCCCAGGTGATTTGGGTGCAGACAAGAACCACCGGTGGCAAGTGTATCTGTCCCTAACGATCACATTATTGGACTCGGGACACAGGCCACGGGCTCAGCTC
Source organism: Tupaia belangeri chinensis (assembly GCF_000334495.1). Classification (NCBI taxonomy): domain Eukaryota; kingdom Metazoa; phylum Chordata; class Mammalia; order Scandentia; family Tupaiidae; genus Tupaia; species Tupaia belangeri. Next base: position 1,249,571 of record NW_006160024.1, read on the forward strand.
CTGCTGACCACGAATGACTGCCAGATGGCCGTCTACTGACAGTCACAGTCTAGACAAGTATACCCAAGTGACTCCGGATGGCTGTCTCCTAAGAGGCCCACAGTGCATCTTAGGAAAGAACAAGCAGTTCAAAAGCTGTCCAGGACTTTCAGTGGGTTCTTAGGGTGACCTGGGGAGAAACACTGATGTTTCTCGCCTCTAGTCCGCTTTCCTGGATGTTGCTTGTCTACACAGCACTGGGGTGCAGCGCTGTGGGATATCACACCTCAGCAGCCACCTCTCCCTAGTCACCACGTTTCTCTTCTACCCAAGCTCGCCTCTCCCCGCTGTCCCCTTCATCTCCTTAGCTCATCATACCAGAGAACGTGAGCCGCCATGTCCTCTGGCATTTTTCTCAAATAGGAGAATAGAAATATTGCCATCGACTCGACCTCCTTCCTGTCAGGAGGCATGGGTGCAAAGCCCACCGGCCTTAAGCTCTGCTCACACCAATGCCTGTGCCCAGGCAGAGAATAGCAGCCAAATACCCACGTTGGAATAGGTAAGAGACAACACGTGACCAGGACAAAAGAAAAAAAAAAAGTTTGTCATTTAAAAAAACTAACCTCATACAGGAAGTATGAGGAGAAGAAGGAGGAGGAGGAGGAGGAGAAAATGCCGGCTTCGACACTGGAAGTACACACTTAGTTACAGATAGGATGTGTCCCTCAGTTTCCATAGGCAACTCAGCAGGACGGTGGGACCAGGGAGGGCAGGGCACTGGGTGAGAGCAAGGGCTTACAGCCAATAAGGATAAAGCAAGGAAGGTGACTAAGAGCATGAGGCACGCGCTTGCCAGCAACAGGCTAGGTCCACGTCCCCGTTCAGGTCCTCCTGCAGGTGTGGCTGCCCCACCAGACCTGGAGAAGAGGACACCTAAAACAGAAGCTGCCATCCGAGATCCTCGTGCTCCCCCACGGCTCCTGCCTCCAGTTCTGTTGTGGCGTGTGCTTCAGGAGAAGAAGAGCTCCCAGACTGTGACTAGCTCCCTTCCACGCCCCTTCCTGAAGGGCAACAGCACTAGCAGCGGTCGGCTGACGGGGGTCACCGCCGTCCAAGGCCTTTGGTCTAAGCCCGAGGCTGTGCAGACCTTCAGGATCACTGGCTTTAGCTCGGTGGACAGGACATAAGGCCACCAGGGACAGACAGCAGCCGGGTCTGATGCCTACCATGGGGCCAGGTGTCCTCCGTGAAATGTGGCTCAACTGGATTTTCAGAAATGGGAGGGGGGAGTCACAACTTCCACATGAGGATTAGAATGGAGAAAAACAACGAGACCGAAGAACATTTCCTTTTTCACAGAACCAAACTGTAG
>NW_006160024.1:1250938-1254098 GCF_000334495.1 Tupaia belangeri chinensis
AAACTTTATGCAAATGGAGGACTCCTCCCACCCTAAAATAAAAAATAAATACAAATACTATAAAACAGGCACACATTGAAAAGATATCAACTAAAGGCTTTTAAATCATTAGAAGTGTTGGCAAAGAAAGAAATCAATCAGAAAAAAAGAAAGAAGAAAATGAGGAAAAAAAAAACTTTGTACACCAAAATCTCAAAATAGAACCAAAACCTGCAAATCATACTCAGGAGTCTATTGTGAGCCTATGTTTTAGCATACTGTTGAAAAGGTTAATAATTTTCCTACCGAAACTGAATGTGGGTTGTGAAAGAACATTAAAATGAAGAAAATTTCCCCCTGGCTGCCTATTTATTATCACCAAAGCCATCAAGTTTCAGTTTGAGTTATTTGTATTTATTTGTAAAAACAAAGATTAGATAAGTAGAAACATAAACCTCATCCTAATTATTATCCTGGAGTATCTGATTTTTAAGACAAAATAAAAAGGAACATCTCACACACATACACATGCATACACACGGCAGGCAAGTCAAAGAGAGACAGGGAAGAGGATGCTGTTACCCTATTGTTTGAAAAAAAATGTTGTGTTTCTCAGGTAAAACATTAATATTTGTTTATAATCTGTAAGATAATATGAGAGTCAATATGTACTTTTAGTTGCTGAAACTTTCATCAACTCTATGCCCAGGTAGAAAAGTTTTCTTAACAACTGCAAATTGATTTTTGTTTTACACTTGCAAAGGTGTAATAACACCATAAAAGTCAATGTGGAAGACTTGAGAGAAAATAGAATTTAAATACTGCTTTAAAAAGATCGAATTAGGAGCTTTGAAATATTTATGACCAGGTGAAACCAGGAAGAAACTTGGGGTTTAGGTGCAAGGCTGGCTTTTAACTCAAATGTGTCTCAAATGCCAGGCAAGTAAATGCCAGTAGCTTGGTTTCTGAAGTTGTCAAAGAAATCCAAAGATGAAATGGTTAATCAAAAACCTAAGGGTGAGCAGAAACTTCTCTTCGTGTATTTCCATCACAACATAAACATCAGAATGAAAAAAATAACATGCAAAAAAGATCTTCAGTGGTCTCACATCACCGAACAAACTGTTTTTCTACCTATTTTGTGTTGCTGGCTTTTGTTATCAGCCCAATCGGCAAATTGTGGCCAATTTTGTCATGGTTTAAGCAGACATTTTGTTCCCAAACTGCTTTCAACATTTTAGTTACCAAATACAGTTTATGAGAAAATGAACAAGCCACAATATAAACAGAAAAGGTGCCTCTTCTGACCAAATTAACCCCTTTTAAGGTTAAAATGAAAAAAAAAAAAGAAAAAAAAAAGGATTTCAGTAAATTTAAATTCTGAAACAACCTAATCAGCTTTCCTGGGGGGAAAACATTATTAAGTAACCTTCTGATTGGATTTGAAACCAACCACACAACATTCCCTAATTCTGACCACCCAGACACCAGGAAACTTGCTTTAAATGACACCACGTGTAATTGATATTTTATAAAAACATGCATCGAATATTGTGTGTGTATTGAAAACTCAGACCAAAACTTTAAAGGAGACACTCGCATTATACTAAGGTAAAATAATCGTTTAAGCAGTTATTTACTACTGAAAATAAATGACACCCACGTAGTTCATGTTATATATTAATATTGAAACCAAATGGCAGTCTTATACCACAAATCATTTCATAAAAAAAGAATAATGAAACCAGTTAAAATGAACACACAAGGAATTATTGTATAAAGCATTAAATATTAAGATCAAAACAATGGAAAGCTGTCACGGCTTTTTAAATTTGGTTTTGCTTAATTACACATTGGAAATGAAAAAATAATGAGAGAATCTTCTCCTCAAATTTAAGAACGACTACTTGGAAGAAAAGCAGAATGGCAGAAGAGTTTTTCAAAAGAAAACTCCTCTGTTTGTAATCCTCACTCAGATTTGAAGGCACAAGAATATGTACAACATTTTTAGCTTTTTAAAATACCAGCATGCCCACACACTGTCTCAGATTAAACCAAGGAGAAAATGACGCATTCTGAAACCATTTTCTAAAGCTTCTTTTCCTGATAACACTGAGGCACTTACAATCAAATTAATGAGTTTCTAAAAAGCCCAAACAACTCTCCATGAGAGACAGGATTGTTCATAACAGCATGCAGACTTTTCTAGATCTTGTGGGCATTACTCTGAGCATCGGTCCTTGCTACTGACATTTAGAAAAGCGAAGTCATTTTGAACATCTCTACTCAGAAAGAGATCCTACTCAAAGCTCAGGCTAGTGAAATGGAGAAACACTTTGAAAGGCATCAGTAGAGTCAGCACAGGATTTTCCTAATTTTAAAGCATTTAAAAGTCAGTTGACTCTTTGCCCCACAATCATTGCACAAATACATATTCTCATTGTCTATTCATACTTGAAAATTATCTAGTAAAGAAAGGAAACAAACACCCACAGAGAATAAGAAGTCATCATTTCTTTTGAAAGCAGATTTCTTCATAAAACATATACCAGCAAATACACAGTGAAAAGGGCTAAAAACAAACAGCAAAACTCAGAAAGAGCACTGGAAAATGCATACATTGGCTGACAGAAAACTCGGCATGAGGAATTTTAAACCATTGAGAAGGATAGCCACATTTGTGGTCAGTTTAAGAGATGCTGAGTGAAAGGTTGGGAAGCTTCTGGTAAAAGCTGAACCGATGACAACATCAGTGTAATAATATATTCCATTCAAGGTAAGTTGTTATATTAACACCATACCTAAAACATGGGATTCAGAGTGTATACCTCTTTTTGCTTTTGTTGCAATTGTTTTAGTACTGAGGGACTCTTCTGATACTTTAAAGCAGGCAGCCTGATTTAGGTACAGAACAGCATTTCAAAACAGACAAAACAACCTTGAAAGACCGGTACAATTAAAAATGCCAGGGAAGAAGAAGACCATGGGAGTCACCTTAATTGGTTACTTTCAGACACTATTTGTATGAGAATCTGGCTCCAGAATATCTGTCCCACCCTCATCCCGCATAATTGAATAGTCACATTCAGAAAAAGCTTACTCTTCACTGATACTTGCCACTCTTTTGAACCCCCTTCCCCCGATGTAAGACTTGGGAAATGATGATGATTTTAGTCATCTG
>NW_006160024.1:1254822-1277137 GCF_000334495.1 Tupaia belangeri chinensis
AGAGTGAAACAGAACATGAACTTAAAGCACTTTCTTCAGAACCGTTGTCATTTTAACTCTGTTTTACCACAATAGAAAAGGCCGGGCTCACGGAACAAATTCAAGTTCACCTTCAATTGTGTGTGTGTAACTGGGAATTTCTTAAAAGTAGAGTAACATAGCATATAAGCTTTCATTGAATACACAGTTAAAAAAAATTTTTTTTTTAAATTTCCCCTGTTTTTCAAGTACATGAATCAAAATGTGAATTCTCCTATATTAAAAATTAATGTTTTAGCATAATCCCCTCATATGTAACCCAGCTAATATATTCTTTCTCTTTTTTGCAAAATGTACCTATTCGCACCGAGACTTTTAAAAACCTTTGTTACATATAGAGGCAATTCCTAAGTGTAATTAAAATAAGCTTTTCCCTCCCTTTTCACTTGAGGAAATGCTGACAACAATTTTGTTAAAGCAATTGGCTTTAAGAAGTTAGGGCTGGCTCAATGTAGAATGAGAAGATCAAATTTTCTTTCTTTTTCTTTTCTTTCTTTTTTAAGCAAGGAATACTTTTCCAGAATCTAGAAACAACTGCAACCTTCAGTGAGGAGGGGAGAAAGCTAGACACAGAAGAGGGAAAGAAGCTTAGAAACTCAGACCTAGAAAGAGATGAGGGTCTCTAGCATTTCATTTTCTATTTTCTGTAAAGAAAAAAACAAACAAACATTGATTTCTAGTTACAAAATTAAATATGTAGCAAGTCTAAGAAGTTGACAGCATATGACATATTAATATAACTAAGTGCACACAGAAAGGTAAACTACTTTTCTTACAGCATGACTCCAACATATTGAACTGGTACCTGACAGTAAATTGACGAGACAGATCAGACGCTGGGTCTCTACCTCTGAAAACAGGACGATTTGGGTGGTGAACTCTGACATAGTCTATTAGCACAATTAAATGGCATTGTGGATAATAACCCTGGACCAGAAAAAAGAGGAGTTTATTTCTGAGTCACCTAAAACCTTTCATTGATGTCGGCTTGAAAGCTGTTTAATTAGCTGTAGGATGCCAACCAATCTCTTTATCAAAGCCAGCTGAAAACAAAACTGAGAGAAACAGCTTGTGGTTTCACAAAAATGTATTTACATGAAGTATATTTTAAAGGGAGTTTGATCATTAGCTACGATGTCATCTGTGATGCGCGGTAGGTTTGGCATTTAAAGATGTCAGAGGTTGTCAGACTTATCTCCAGTCTCTGCCACTCCTGAGAACAGAACCAGTCCTGCCAATTCCCAGTCTAGAAATCTGAAAATACTTAACTCTTATAAATAACCTCACACCGATCCTCTCCATGCCCTCTCACTTCCTTACCTACAACGATCTATTAAAAAGAAAGTGGAGCCGTGGGTGACAAGTGGAATAGAAGCCCACTTTCACATGTCGTCGGTCACAAGGATGGTGGCAGAGGTGAGCGAACCACAGTGACCAGAGCACAAGGGCAGAGAGTTATGGAGGAGCGGGTGTTTCCTGAGTAGAGAAGGGTCTGCACCCCTCCAGCCTATTATTTACTGTGACTTGTCTTAAAAGAACGTTCTGACAACACGGGCTTTCCTTCGGTTTATGCTTAAAAACTGTCAACAGCAAGGAAAACCCAGAGTGACACCAAACCTTCGCCTCGTGTGAAACTGTCTCGATAGAAGTCATATCAAAGGAGCAGTTAAATATCTGGACAGAACATCTGCCTTCAGGTATCTTCAGAGGAACACAGTTCAGCAGATGGGCTTGTCTGGCTACCGAGAATGAATGCTTTCTATCTTTCTTTCCAAGCAATGGATAAATGAATCAGCCCAAGAATGATGTGTAGTGAGTCTGGTCACTTATTCACTCTTTTCCAAATGCCACTTTCCATCCTGCTTAATTTGTGGGGGAGGAACATTTAATTCTAGAAGATAAATTAAGACACGCCAGAACAGACCCCAGTGAAATCACCACTCTGCAGCCAGTAGCTCTTCTGAACCACAGACCTCATGCGTGGGACTACACAGATCTCTCAGACAGAAAGGGAAATGATTGTTAATGTTACACAATAAAACTGTACATTCAGATAGGAGCTCTGCTCCCCACAACTCCCCTACTGCAATTTGTACTGTGGGGGTCAAGAGGTACCTGTCCCAGGACATTAACGCACTGTTTACATGCAACATAGATTAAAGAGTTACAGGGGAAAAAAACTTTTATGATACTGCACTACTCATCGATGATTTTCTATAATTTGCTTTTAAAAAGAGCTTCTCTCCATCCCCAATGTTTTCATCGTTAATCCTCTTGTTTTAATAAAAACGTGGCATAAAATCTGTCCATATAGGTTGCTGAACAAGCCCCCAGGAGAGTCAAGTCAGAGGAAATTCCTACCCAAAGTTCTGACAGAGCAGTTAGAAGAGGAAGCAGGACAGGACTCAAGAGAATAAGCAGGGGACAATAGCGACTGTGACTTATTCCCTGTTTTGCACCTGTCTTCTTAGCAGGAAATAGTAACCGGTTTATTTTGTAAACTCAGAGACTCCCAGACTTCATTTATTAAGCGCTCTCTTCCACTTGCTCAGCTGCATTATTCATTTGAAAAATGACAAAAACCAGTGCACAAATCCCAGGAGAACGGGTCTGCAAGGAGAGGTGACGCGCAAGGCTCTCCCTCTCCTTCAGGCACCAGGGATCTCTGGTTCTGGATTCACGGTGCTGAGAGACCTTGTTCTGCCAGCTCCTTTGACTGTTAGACGGAGGTTCTGAGCCAGCTTGCAGAAGGCCCTGGGACAGCTGATAAACAAATTTGTTTTATGAACTGGTTTTGAGCAGGACAAATTAAGAGAGAATTACAGTATAACCAAAGCACGTCAGATGGAACGAACCCAGAATGGCAATGCTAACATGTACAACGGAAAGTAAAATCCTCCACCTCAGCAAATGAGAGGGACTTCCCACATCGCTGGGTCTCCTTCCCACTTGCCTCTGGCCACGGGCAGAGACAGAAGCTGGTGAGGTGATGCACTCCGCCCCCACGCCTCTCTCTCCACTGCTGCCTTTGTTGTTGATACTGTTCCCACTGCGTTTATTAGGGACACTGCCTGCAGTTTTAGCTGCCGCCTGTTGCTAGGAAATGAACACTAATCACTTCGAGAGAACAACGGCAGCAGCAGTCTTCACTTGGCAGTGAGCAAGCACAAAGGTCTCCGTTTGGTGACAAAGCAAAAATCCTTAAAAACATCCTCATTTCCATTTTGCCTCCCACGGGTGGCAACGTGGCCCCATCATTTTCTTTATCAGAGTGGTGGGAAGGGTGCACCCAGAGGGGCTCAGATTTCCGGATTGAATTTCCATCCTTCGTCACCAACCTGGGTGCCCTGGGTGACAACTGCAGACTCTTAGAATACCTTGACCGACGATCTCATTCTGTTGTCAGTCCTTATTTACATTTTTTCCTTGGGAAAAACAACACACCAAACCACACTGACAAAGCATTGCAACACGCATATCAAAGGAAATTGGGTTTCCAAGTTTTATGCAGATGTCATCCACCCACAATTTATTTCCAAGGGGCAACTTGAAAACCATTGTCATTCTTCATTAGTATTCATTCACCTGGGAGCATAGATCTGTAGTGTACCAATGAGCTATGTTTGCTTCTTGCTGGCAATGAGTGAAAGCAACCTGTGTCCTCATACCCCACTCACCTCCAATCTGGGATGTGGTTTCCCCAAGCCTCCTGAGTGCCTCTCAGGGTGTGGTAGGGGTCTGGCCACGCTGGTCGCAGTGACAAGGAGGCTGGTGCAGATGGACCCAGCAGTCCTCTCTCTAGAAGCCACCAGCCCACACGCGATAGAAGTCCAAATGCCACGTTGTGGTTACACAGGCACCTCCTTTCCCATCTCCCTAAGAGGACAGGCCTTGTCACTGGGCAACACAGGCCTTGCACTTCAGGCTCTCTTGGGCAGTCAGGTCCCACGCATTGGTCCAGAGAGGCGCCCTTGTGCTCTCAGGGTGGGAAGGACAGGGCCTGGGTCTGCACTCCTCACTACACTTCCCACTGGGCACAAAGTTTGGTTCAGAGCTGCTGGGGGTGAATGGATGCTAGTGTGTTCACAAACAGGGGAGGGGTGGCAAGAACTGACGTCCCAGAGTGGGACTCACTACAGTTCCAGGGTTGATGCCGACTGGAGCAGAGAGAGCCATGCCAGCAACCATCCACCAGGGACCATCCTAGGCACACTGTGAAAATGACCACGCTTGCTCAACCTTCTGTGGCAAATGCTCTGATTATCCTCCTGAGAGAGAAGGAAGCCCACAAAGGGGTGGTTAACCTGCGGCAGATGACATCAAGTCAAGTGTTGGGGAAAAACGGCGGATGACTGTAGGGCCAGCCCGCATTCTTGCCTTCTTCCCACAAAGGTTTCACTACCGTTCAAGTCGGCGGCCGGCACCCCACCTCACATGGAGCCCCTTCCTTGGAGGACGTGGGTCTGGTCCTTAGCCCTACCTTCTGGTTGGACAGTGGCTTCTCTAGGACAGACGGACACCATGGCCAGCTCAGCTCACCCTGTCTCTCCAACACCAAGCACCCAGTCTGGAGCACCTTGGACCTTGTCACACATTTATAGGACTCTCAGCTTTTAAGACGTGGTTTGCCGCCTGCTGTCCAAGAGGGCCCCAAAGCAGAGAACACCGTCTCCAGTACTGGGTGTTCAAGTGTCCTCTAAGAACAAGAAACCAGCGGGCCTGCAGAAGGCTGGTAGTTACCACCATTAGCCTGGGGCCTGCCTTTTCAGAAGTGTTTCTTCATTTACTCATGCTAGTCTGCCCAGGTGACTAACGTGCTAGGATGAAGGCTTTCGCAGCCATGTAGACGCAAATAAAGTCTTTCCAAAACTTGCCCTGTGAGCATGTCAGTGGTACCTTGAAAGAAAACAGAAACACCAAACTAGGCCAAGGTTGTTTATCCCATTAAATAACATTTATCTTTGGAAGTCTGTGTGTAACCTTCCTGATCAAGGCTAGGTGTCTGGCACACCTAATCCAATGTTCTGCTGAACATTCTCATGGGCGGAGATCAAGAGAAACACGAAGGCCCCCTGATGGAAGGGGGCTGTGGGGAAATCAGAAGGAGACAGCTCTCCGTCATGCTGGTTTCTTCTACGGTACAATGACCCTGTGCCATGGGGAGTTCAGGGGAGGCAGAGGCTTCCCTGCCGCGGGCGGAATGCAGTGTGTTTTCCATGGGGATTAGAAGCATATGAGATCGATTATTCCAAAAAGATTAGTAGTAGTAGTTAGAATTAGATCTTTATTCAAGTATTGCCATTACCATTACTACTGCCCTGAACCCCTTTGGCTTTGTGAAGTATTAATATCTCCCAGTGCACAGAAGCTTGGACAAACGTGGCTTCATCTAAACTTCAGAACTGCCTGGGGAGGCAGGAGGGGCTGAGGCCCGTTCATTTGTTCAGTTTATTTAACACACACTCATGCACACACACAGCCCTATAATCAGGTTCCTGGACTCATCCCCCCCACATACTGTAACTAGTAGGACAGCCCAAAGTCTAGTGACGGAAGATCACATGTAGCCGGAAAAGAAGGAAAAAGAGAACGAGCAGAGCTTTCTCTCCCTTTCCTGGGTCAAGCCTAATGGACTTGCCTGGATCCTCTAACTCTTACAGGGTGGGCCAGGGTCCTGAGCATTCACCTGGACTCCTCCCTGCCAGGCCTGCTCCATGCCCACCCCCTTTCCCTCCGCCATCAGCCGAAAGCCGGGGCAGGCGTCTGTGGCATTGGGCGCTGAGCTCTGGCACTCAGACCCGTGGTTAGAAGAAGTCCCAGAGGAGGCTCGTGTGTGTTCATGAAACTAAGAGTGGGATTTCAGGGCTCATTTCAGGCCAAATTGCAGGGAGAGTGTCAGTGCTATTTGGGGACAGCCTATCTCAGCAGTAGGCGGCTTACAAGATCTCCCCCAGGGGAACTCTCCAGCTGACTGCCTTACCCGGGCTATCTTGCTTGGCCTGGTCCCCCTTTGGGAGAGCCGGCAGCCTGGGTTACTAGGAAGGCCCGTGTGCTACATGTGGCACCCGCTCTCAGACCACCCAAGGTATTGTGGCTTTTCTGACTCACCCTGTGCAAAGGGGATGCAATTGATCCACTTGGTGGGAATGGGCTCCTTGCTGAGTCACCCCACGATTGGACAAACTACCTTGTGCTTCTATTATTTGTTTCTTACCTGATCTTCCATTTTTCCTGTAGACTGATATATTAAGGGTAGTTTTACCGGTTATGTCTTTTTTTTTAATAAAAATTTTCTTTAATGTTTTTAAAAGCAATTCATATTTTTTTAAAAAGTGAGAACGCAGAAGGTAAAAGAGGAGGAAAATGAGGCAATTTGGGAAGAAAGGAAATGAGGAAGAGTAAATTAACATAGATGCTGACCTCATTCAAAGAGAACTAGAGGAAGCCTTATCCCCCTTTTGGACTCTGAAGAGTACTCTCACGAATACTTAAAAAGCAGTGGCAGTGCCAGCAGGTGGCGTGGTGGTTAAGGCACTAGACCCTCACAGAGCCAATAGCCAGCCATGGTTCAAGTCCCAGACCTGGCAGCTTGAAAATTACGCTGGGTGTGTGTGCATGTATACCTGCCTAAAATCCCAGAGAGGAGATTGGAGGAGAAGGGACTGTGGTGTGGCCATCCCCCTGAGGGGTGATTTTTTTACTTTCCCTTTTACTATCTCTCTCTCTGTCTCTCTCCAGCAGACATAGGCACCCTATGGCAAAAACCTTAAAAAAAAAAAAAAAAAAGAAAGAAAGAAAAAGAAAGTTGGAGAAATTAAAGGGAAAAGATGCTTTTGTACCAGGCTCTCACTATTCTGTGGAACACCAACCTCTCACACTGGGAAAATCACTCTTACCTTGTTTTAGAAGTATTACTCTTCCTACCCAGCCTCGCAGAGGACTGTCCTAAGGGCAGGTCAGTACTCCAAGCCAGTGTGACTTATTTCAGGACTGGAAACTCGACATCGGAAACTCCTGCTATGCAAATAAATCTTTCTGTCTTTGGGGGAAAGAACAAAGCCACAGGGGGTGACCGAGGGACACAGCGGGAAGGGGAGACATCCTTCCAGACATTTTAATAAACTACAGTTTTCATGGAAAATGTTCCAATATGGGTGACAAATCCACAATTTATCTAGAAAGTCAAAGGGGGCTTCCAAAAATAAAAGACACACTCATCATTTTTGACATAATCCTTCGTGTTGACTCTACACACTACCTCACGGCAACAAAGAGGCTTTTGCCAAAACACAGGCTGCCCAGTTTGAGAAACCATGGTCCTAACGGGACGAAAAGTCCAATGTTCAGTAACAGCAATCTGGAGGGGGGCGGAGGGTTCAAACCCTGGGTGCAGGCGGGCCTGCAGGTGCCTCATTCAGCTTCCCTGACAACCCTGCTGCTCAGAGAAAGCTCCATACAAAACCCCGCACTGCCCCGGCCTGACCGAATATTCCACCCTGCCCACCGCATGAGTCAACACACTCCCGCTTGTCTCTTTCTTCTTTCTGTTGGTTAGCTTTGCATTCTAACCTTCTGTGCAACGTTAATGAAACTGGCATGACAGATTTTTTTTCTGATAAGCCCATTTCACACCCTGACGGACACTCCTCTGCTTGGAAGTTTATTTCTGATATTACATTCCAGGACGCCCTCCCTTGGTTTCGCCCCATTACTCTGGCTACCCTTCTTTACAGCCTGCTAAATACTTCTTTTACCTCCTGGGTATTAGGAACCTTCACGTACAGGAGAGTTAAGGGCCTTTGCCTGCCCGAGCTCCATTCGGGCAAGCGCCACATTTTTAATTCTGGAGAGCCTGCTTACACTAAACTGTTCTAAGTGACTTTTCTTTGGGTTCTCTTTGTTCTCTTGTCTCCATCCTGGTGTTCCCAACTAGACGTATGTGGCTCATTTCAGAAGGAGCTTAGAAGAAAGAAAACACTTTATCAGATTAGGATAAATACATTAGCCTAAGATGCCCAGTGAGTTGAAGGACGAATCCATCCACAGAAATAGCCTGCAGTAACCCTGACATTGAATGTGGCATTTCAGGCAGCGCCATGGTTTCAAGTACCCACTTGGTAGGAACCCACCAGAAGTACGTCATTGCTATGTGTTCCTGAACGGCGTGTACACAGGTGTGGATGGGGTTCGCCAACTGTTTTTTTTTCCAGCAAGACATATTTTAGAAAGCCAAAGGTGAACTGGCTTTTTAGTCGTGGCGCTGCCTCGTGTGGAAAGAAACAGTTTGTCACACATTTGTTTCAGTGACTCGCCTGTCTAACACACAAAGGCATCTGCGGTCCCACGCGCTCTGCCTCCTGCATGCAGAATTATGAATGCTGACACCGGGCACACACATGTTAGGATAAAGCCTCGCGCTGTATGGTGTTTGCTGTCAGGATGTGGGTGAACTGTCTACAACTAGGAAAATAGCTTGGCTGGAACGACATAGCATGAGTGTTAATGCCCCTGAAGTTTTTAAAATAAATCGGATATGGCTTACGGAGTTGTTTGATGATAGGGGAGGTATATTAGAGTCATAAATAAACGTATAGCATAAAAGGGACATGAGAAATGGTATTCTGAGGCCATGGGATGGTTATTGACATTCATTTCATGAAGTTTTAGCTTCCAGGCAAACAGAACCCACTCACAAAAATTATACGGATAATTCTCATATATATGCCATACATACTTTCCTTAATAAAATGGTTCACTTAAGAATAATACATGCAGGGACCCCCAAGTGGTGTAGTGGTTAAAGCTCTGGACTCCCACATGGCCAACTGCAGTTCAAGTCCCGGACCCTGCAGCTTGCTTCCTCTCTCTTTCGCTCTCTCATCATATTGAAGAAGAAGAATAAATAAAATTAAATAATTCTTTAAAAATTATTTTTTAAAAAAGAATAGTAAATATAGATGAAATTCAAATTAAGGTTGTAGAAGCCTGGGTAGATCCTACCAAGCTCCAAGTTCATATAAAACAAAGGTGTCTGCATGCCGTGAGAAGCCCTGTGCTGGTCTCCTCTTGAAGATCCAGTGGCTGCAAAACCAACAGGAAGTCACTTCGTTTCAAACACAATTTTCCCTTGAAATAAAGGTCTCCCACTTAATGACACTCAGGTCACAGGTCTCTCGTCTGGGGTCTCCCCCCAGAGACATACCAGTGGAACCTATGAAGTGGCTAACATCAAGGATAGAAACGTCCCTGCTAGCTCTTTATCACAGAGCTGATCTAATCAGTGTCACATTGACTCAGAACAAGAAGGGATGACTCTTCTCAGGAGGGGGAGGCAGCAAAAGGTCAGCAAAAAGCCCTGGACTGGGCTCCTGCCGACGGAGCTCCTGTCCCTCGGAAAGCACATGCCGTCTCTGGGCCTCAGCTCCCAGATTGGCAAAGCCAGAGGCCTCAACTAGATGGTGGCTCTTGAGACTCCCCTCCCCCCCCATTATTACAATTCCTTGTAAATCACATCCGGCTTCTAATTTTATTATACTTAGTGATTCCAATACCGTATTTCCATGAATATGTTCTGTTGTGATGCTAAAAGAGATATAAATTTACCATTCGAATCCTTTGTAAGTGTGCACTTTGGTGGTATTAAGTACATTCACATTGTTATTTAAGCATCACCACCTTCATGGCTGGAGGTTTTTCATCTTCCCAAGCAAAAACTCTGTCCCCCATTAAACAATAACTCTGTTTCCCCAATCCCCAGCACCAGGTACCTACTGTTCAACTTGTTTTCCTCTATCAATCTGACTCCTCTAGGTATCTTATATGAGTATATACAACTTTATACTCACAACATCTCAACATCACAAAGCCTGAACAGGATTACAGTTCATTTGGTACACGGGCCTTGCAAATTACACTAACACAGTGTGGAAGTGGAATTCTCGAGGGTCGTTTGCATGAACAATGCCTTCACAGATTGGAAAAGCGGGACTTGAACTCAAACATCTAATAGCACCTAAAGCATCCACACAGAGGTCGTACCCAGGGAGAGAGATCGGGGTGCGCCATTTCGGTTTGGTAAAAGATACGTGTTGAAAATTGATGTGTTTGGAAAGTAATTTCAGAAGTACAATAAACCAGGCTGCCGTCTCCTACCCACGGTGCGTATTCTGTGCCCGATCTGTCTCTCTCACCACTGAGAAACGCGATGAGAAGCAACAGGAAGCTAGTTGTGGATCCCAACTCTCGTCCCCGGTGAGCGTACACAGAAAATAAATACTGTGAGTAATTGTCTCGAAGAGGAGATGACTGAAGTGGATTCTTTATTTAGGGTTTAAAAATAAATACAAACCAACAAACATGAAGAGATGGAAGGAGGAAAAAAGAACGTTTTTTCTTTATTACTAGAAAAGACAAGTTTTGTTTTTAAAATGTATTTGTAAGTATCAAAAATGGTTGATAAAGACAGCATGTGTCATTTACTCTGTACAGTAAGACACTATGTGGGGCTTGCTCATTTTCTTCATTTGTCTGCTACGAGATGAGTTTCAGCATCACAGAAAAATTAATTTCACAGGCCGGCAAATATAAAATATGAATTCATAGGTAAGTTTATGTGAAATATTAATATAATAGGGAAGCAAATATGAAATATGAATACTATGCAATATGGGTGAATATGGAAATAAAAATCACTGGTCCAGATGTAGGTGACTGATTAAAGAGCATTTACTATAGGACAAGGACATGAAAGCAAGAGAGTTCTAACTTGGAAAAAGAATTCTAAGTCAGATTTTCCTTCAATCTGAAAAGGCCTGATGCGTCCCAACCAAGACTTGACCAGATAAAAAACACAAAAGCCAACTACTGCATTTTCATTCAGAATTGGGCAAATCTCAACTTGTTTTCATTTCTGAACCCTCTCTTATTCGGGTGATTATACATGTAATATTGAAAAAAAAATTAATGAACGAATACTAGTTCTTTTTCTAAAAAGCCTCAGCTAGTTTGTATGTGTATATATACTACATAAAATATGCAAGATATACATGTATAAACGAAAGCTGTTACGATAACCAATAAGATGTATTACTCAGACTTCTTAAGAAAAAGGTGAACAATTATATAGAAAAGAAAATTGTTCATTGAGCATAATTAATTTTAGTCCCTATTAATTATCTGGAGGGGAAAACGGGAGAGGTATGTACTTACAGAAGAGCATAGATCTTTTCAAGCCAACAACCCAATACCGAAGGTCTACAACGACAACACCGAAGTCCTCTATGGTTTCCTTCTTTGGGACTAAAGCAAACATTGGCCCCGTGCCTGTCTCTCCCTCTCGGGATGCAAAGGCACGGGGAGAAACAGGCAGAGGCAGAGCCGGCCACACCAGGCCAGGCGCCGTGTCCAAGCCCGTTTGCGCCATAGGATTTTCAAATCAGTATGTCACCGGACCACACACAAGTAAGGCGTGTAATCACTTAACAGAGAGAAAATAACTATGTTTAAAACGAAAGTATTATCCACACTGGTCTAAAAGCTGGTAAGACGACACTGAGGGACATTTCAAACTGAAACAGATCAGATGAAGTTTCCAATTCCTTCTCATATATAAGATGTCAAAAATAAAAAAATATGCTACTTCAGCTCAATGCACTGAAGTTTTAAAATGACTAAACCGGCATCTGTCATGAAAATCCGTACAATTTCACAAGAGGATTAAAAGGGCCGTTGCTAACCGGCGTTAGTCATGTTGGTCTTTTGGTAATAATGTCCACATTTTCAAGCCCTGATGGCAAAACCCATGGGAGTGTGACCTTCACGGGACTCTGGGCTGAATGTTTTACTTCACAGCCTTCCTGGTCACCAAATATTGTGGCTGGGTGAGGGTAGTATGTTCCAAAAATACCACTCACAAATTACTGCTAGTCAACTCACATTTGACTGTGAAAGCCACAGTCGGGGAAGAAAATGGTCTAAAATGTCTACGGGAGAAGGCAGAGCGGTTATGTTTTAAAAGCCCTGGCATCTGCGGGTGAGCACAGTATTTTCTAGTGAGTAAGACTGAAATCAGTGAAAATGTTCAGCATTCAAGAGAAAAATAACTTATCTGCTCTCTAACCACGGAGCTCAGTCATCTAAGAAAAGCCTTAATAATTTGTGAAAACTACGTCCAAATCTACAAAAGTGGTCCCATGGCTTCTTGTATAATATTTAAACCTGACTTGATTTGGGGGTTTAACCCAAATAGTCTATGTTCACAGACATGGCAAGGGTCTGGTCTAGGCAACGTTTAGACAGTTTCATTGCTGGAACATTCCATTTAGTGACAGGGGCTGACTTAAATGGGTGAAGTTCTTGACCCTGAAGAGAAAATAAAAGGCTAAAAATAGTAACGAGACTGCTGAATATCTACGCATTCAACCCTAGGACGTGTAATATGTTCATGAAACACACCGGCCAGCGACTTCAATAACTATGACCACATCATCAGACTCCAACTAGAAAGGCAGTTAATGCTGGGAAGCCCAGGCTACTCTCTGGCTATGCTGTAAAAGGGCCTTTAAACACAAAGCTCAACACGAAAACCTTTGCCCCCTCTGGAATGTGTCTCCAGACCTGGGTGAATCCACACACTCTGAAACATAGCCCCATGCTTCCAGAAAAGGTCTAGCCCCAGAGAAGACTTCCTGGAGTGTTTAATGGGTGAGGGCCTATTATGCCCAAAGAGTTTGCTTTTCTCCAGGCACAGAATAACAGAACACAACTTCATTCACTCTCTCCCATTTTTTAACAATAACGACAGTTTTAGTATGGGGCAAGGTCCATGCTGAACCCTGGAACCCCAACCTTCTCTCCTCCCCAGTGTCACACTCCTGTGAGGTGTGAAGTTTCTCTCTTTCTCTTCTGGTTTTTAGCATTGCATTTCACTTGGTGATCAACACGAGCATAAAAAGCCAGGACAGGCAACTGTCTAGGGTTGTGCAGGGGTCAGTCCTAGGCCAGGCTTGCTAGAGCAGGTGAGGGAGGTTAGATGAGGCTTGAGGAGGGGCAGAGGTGAGGCATCCTCTTGCCCCCACCTCCCCAGCGGGGACCCTGGGGACTCGGGACAGAGCCTACCCTGGCGCCCTCTTCAACAGCCGCTGTTTCCTCGACTCTCCCTTCCTGCAACCTGCACTCCTGTTTCCTGCCTGGCACCCTCTGCTGTGGGAAACCCACAGAGGTGGCACCATAGTGCAGGGCAAAAGGCAAAGGCCAGGGGTCCAAAACTCCAGCCCTGGCCCCACAAGCCCAAACACAGAGGTGAGAGGCTTTGGAAGAGATGAAATCCCAGTGCAGTGTTTGAGTGACAAAGAGGTAGCACTGCCCCGTGGTTGATGAGGAGCCCTAAAGAACCAGTCCCCCCCAGGGCTGCTCCTTTCCAGCCCTGGTCGCTCCCAAGGTGGGGAGCTTCCAAACCCTGCGTTTCCCACAGGCTGAGGCTTGCTGAGGTCAGAAGGCCTAGGGAGGTGAGGGTTGCTTTCAAGAGTATCTGTTCTTGACCCGAAATCTTAGAGTGGGTCATGAAACTGAGTGGGTGTTCCTATGGTTATTAAAGTCATTCTTTTTCTTTTTTTTTTCCTTTAAAAAGCATTTCAGATTTTCTTAACAACTCGGTTCAGATGGCAACAGCTCCAGGTTACAACTAATGAAGTGCCCCAAAGATAAACAAAGGGTTGCACATTCCTATTAAACTGTGTGCTCCTGGTTCTTTTACACACACGTGTGCAAACACACACACAATGAGCATTCAAAGGAAATAAAACACTTTTGTGCACTCAATGTGAGGAGTAAAAAGGAAAAGCTATGTTTTCCATTGGAATGACTTTCTTCCACCTCCTTAAAATTCTACAACTTGGTTTAGGACAAGTAAAAAGGAAAATGCTGGAATGTCTGAGCAGGCCCCACTAGACCAGAAGGCGGAGGCCTCGGCAGGAGGCAAGCAGCTGCCTCAGGCTGAGGCAGACCAGCCCCAGCCAGCCGCTTCATTTCTTTATGAACACCACCACCTACAGGGACTGCTCTGAATAGGCTGGTGCAGCCCGGCCTGCAACGCCTTTCAAGAAAAACAACATTCAGAACAATTGCACCACATTTTTTTCAACTTCCTGTTTATTAGTATTTTATCTAAGAGCAGAACAAAAGTCTGTATAAATGGGGGGGAAAGAAAACAAATGAATGCACGGGAATGTTCTACTTGTAACACATACACACATCTTTCCAAATGCTCTTCTGTTGCATTATGATGATTTTTAATTGAACCCACCTCAGGTCTCCATATGTTCCTGACAGTAGAGGTAAGATGAAATAAATACAATCTTTTCTCTTGTAAGAATTATATCTTATTTAAAATAAGTTTAAAAAAATTAATTGGACTTGGTTTCAGTACACCTATATGGCAGTCTTCATGAATACACTGGAAAAGTTCCCATTTTATCAGTAGGGATTTGTATTTTGCTAGAAATACCTGTGAATACAATGAAAATGCAAATGTCCCATGTAATGCTTGGTTGTGTAAGACAAGGATGAGGGTGGGTGGTCAAGGTGAAGGGGTTCCATTGAGATTCCCAAGCCTGAAGGGGGATGAAGAACTAGAGACACCTGAATTTCTTCTCATAGGAACAGGGTCTCCATTAGGGTCTTTCCAGCCAAGACAAAAATTCATTACAGAATCGTCAGTGATTTCTGTGAACTTGGCCTTTCTTCCTTAACTTGACCACTGTGTTGTTCCTTGGTCTCCTTTCCTGTCTACTTTTTAGAAAGTCTGAGGGCCAATGAGACTGCAGGAACAAAGAATGGATGGACAGAGGACTCAAGCTGTTGGCCTCAAAGGCCACATTTCCTCTTGACAAGGTCCTGGACTATGTCTCTCTTTGAGGATATAGGTCCATCAAAGGCCTACGCATTGGCATAGTTGCCTGGGGCCCTTCTTCTTTTATATCTCTTGTTCTAAATACCACTGAGTCTCATTTATTCCAAGAAGATCTAACATCATGTTTTCCCTACTCAGGAAGGACACCTAAAAATTTGGAATGATCAACTCAGGAAATTACCTAAGTTTTTTTGTTTGTTTGTTTTTTGTTTTGTTTTGGATTTTTTTCCCCCCAGTAATCAGGAGATTTGTTATTATTGACTCTCCAGCTCTTGACTAACTATGATGTTAGTGTGTACGGCCTCACTGGTTATACCTGACATCAATGACCCTGTTCACATGGAAACGTGAAGGAATAAATAGACGAGGCCTCCTATGTACGGGGTAGTCAGAAACATATTGGCAGATATGGAAGGCATAAATCAAAACTGAAATGTGAATTTAGCACTGGTCAAGACCAGTTTAATCAGAACCAGACTGTGAATGGTCTTAGCAGAACAAACAGTGTCTTTCTTTTTCTTTTTTTAAGGAGAGATACTTTTGCTATAGGGCACAAGTACTTGCTGCAGAGGCAGAGAGGAATTGCCCCCCAGAGGGAATGGTCATGCAACTATCCCTTCTCCTCTATTCTCCTCTTGAAATTTTGGGTACACATGCACACATGCCCAGAGTGAGTTTTAAGCCACTGGGTCCAAGACTCAAACCATAGTTGACTACTTGGGAGTCCAGTGATGTAACCATTATGCCATCTGCTGGTCCTACATAACAGTGTCTTTCTAAATGGCCGAAAATGCTGGGTAGGACTAAAAGCGAACTGAGTTATCCTAGTACACAGTGCAGTCCAGCAAATATTACAGCAGCCATCATTCGCTTGCTGATGATAATCACTGGGAAGTTACTGCATGGCCTTGACCATGGACACAAACATGAGGTTGTTTTATATTGCCAAATATCCTGGATCAACCCTCTCAGGAGTCAAGTCTAGGAAGGGGGGCCCTTATCAGAGAGAATATCCCTGTGGAATTCTTTATATATATATATATATATATATATATTTAAATTATTTATTTATATATTTTTATTATTACTCATATATATGTGTCATTATACATCATTTAGATTGTGAAGAGACTTGACCCAGCATGATATACACCTCAGTCCAGCCCCGTTGAGACCACCATACACATCTTCGTCAACAGATAAT
Source organism: Tupaia belangeri chinensis (assembly GCF_000334495.1). NCBI lineage: Eukaryota > Metazoa > Chordata > Mammalia > Scandentia > Tupaiidae > Tupaia > Tupaia belangeri. Next base: position 1,270,974 of record NW_006160024.1, read on the forward strand.
AGACCTTATCAGTGCCCCACAAGTGTCTTACCGCTCCATTTTATATATATATTTTTTAAATTGACAAAATTGTATTTATTAATCACATACAACATAATGTTTTGAAATATATACTGTGGAATGGCTCTATTGAGCTAATTCATAAATGCGTCACTTCATATACTTAGCATTTTCATAGTGAAAACATTTAAAATGCACTCTCTTGGCAATTTTTAAGTATGCAATACATTGCTTTTAACTATAGTCACCATGTTGTACAATACGTCGAATTTATTTCTCCTCACCGAAATTCTGCATCCTTTGATCAAGATCTCCCCAAATACAGTACTCCCCTCCACCCCCTTGCCTTTATAATTACCATTCTATTCTCACCCTCTATGGGTTCAACCTTTTTTAGACCCTACAAAGAAGGTAACATTAGGTGGGTATTTGTCTTTCTATATTTGACTTATTAGCATAATGAATGGTTCAACCATGTTGTCACAAATAACAGGATTTCCTTTTTTGCAAAAGCTGAATAGGCCCAGCCAAGATAGTAGACACTGATTCATGGTGTCACTTGGAAAGTTAAGGTCATATGGAAAACCCAGATTTAACTCCTGGCTTAACCTAAAAGCCAGGAAGGGTGAAAAGCCTATAGTCTCGACTACTCAGGAGGAAGGTAGGAGGATCGTGGGCTGGCAGCCAAAATGGGCAACATGGAGAGACCCTATCTGAAGTCAGGCCTGGTGGGACATGGTGGTCCCAGCTGGATGGCTCAGGTAGAAAGGATCTTGCAGGATCCTCCACTGCCCCCATCCCTAAAAAAGGGGGGGAAAATCCCAATTGAAAAGTCAAATAGTTTTCTATTATTTCTTTAAACCACATTTTCTTTATCCACTCATGGATACTTAGGCTGACCTTGTGGTATTCTGGAGGCAAGCATAGATGACACTTCAGGTGCTAACTTCTGCCAAGGGGGAATTGCTCTTGGGCATAAGTGTAGAGGAACATTCATCAGCATCAGAAAGTACTCTGGGAGCCACCCTGATGCTAGCTGAATGATGCATAAAATAAGTCAGAAAGACAAAGTTCATGTGTCTACTTCACTGAAAGACCATGAAAATGCATAAAACAAGAAAGCCCTTTGAAAACACAACAGGCAAATCTGGTTGCCAATAAGGAGAGCTAGACATCAACCAGGAGTGGGGTTGCCAGGCGGATGGTGGACAAGCAACAAGGGCAGGCAGTCCGTGAATCAGAGCTGTCCTGACACCATTTTACACTGAGTTCAGGAATAATGAGTGTGAGGCTTGATTTTTTTTTTTTTAAGAGAGAGATTTTTTTGTTATAGGGCACATACACTAAGAGGCAGAGAGATAGAAACAATAAATCACCCTCCCCCCCCCCCCCCCCCCCGCCCCAGAGGGATGGCCATGCCACAATTCCTTCTCCTCCATTCTCCTCTAAGGATTTTTGGGCATAAATGCACACAAACCTGGCATGAGTTTCAAGCTGCCAGGTCTGGGACTCAAATCACAGTTGGCCATATGGGAGTCCAGTGACATAACCATTATGCCATCTGCTGATCCCATGAGGCTCAATTTTTTTTTTCTTTAAGAGAGGAAGATTTTTGCTATGGGGTGCATACACTCACCAGAGAGACAGAGACAGGCAGAGAGAGAGAAAATGAGAAATCACCCCCCATAGAAGAATGCTATCATCCCTCAGAGGGGATGGCCATGTTACAATCCCTTCTCTTCTGATCTCCTCTTGGGATTTTGGCCATGCACGCACACACCTGATGTGAGTTTCAAGCCTCTGGGTCCAGGACTCAAACCGCAGTCGACTACACAGGAGTCCAGCGCCATAACCTTTACTCCACCTGCTGGTCCTGAGGCTCAATTTTTAATTGGCTACCTTGAAAGCTACTGGCTTTTGTCTTCCAGCCAGCCCACAAAAGGAACAGTCAGTATGACAAATAAGCAGTTAGTGGCTACTTAAAAATCAAGAAATGAATCCTTGCACATCAATACACTTAAATTAAGTGGATCATTTATGCCATTGAGTGAAACCCAGTGGCCCTCTGTGGCTTGCTCCCATAGGGTCCCATTAGCAATCTTCACAGCTCCATTTCCAGGAGAGGAGTGGAGAAATGGTGTGTAGGTCAATTAGCACATCACCTCTACCCTCTATGATTGACTCAAATGATTGGCATGATAAAAGCTGGTCTAATCAGAAGGCACCCCAGGAATTCACTTTTATAGGAATCCTGGGACAGAAGTTCTTCTCTGCTGGAGGCGGACCTGAAAGGACAAATGGCAGCCACACAGAGACCATGAGAATTGAGTTCTATTGAGAACAGGGTTAACACATTAGAACTGAGCCGGGGGCCAGCAGGTGGCATGGTGGTCAGGGCACTGGACTTCCACATGACCAACTGAGGTTTGGGTCCTTAACCTGGCTTCTTGCGTTCTCACTTTCATTCTTTCTCTATCTCTTTCTAGTGAACACACATACCCTGTAGCAAATAAATAATAATAATACATTAAATTAAATGAATAAGTCTTAAAAAAGAAAAAAAAAAGGAGGAAAAAAACTGAGCAAGGAGGAGAAGGAAGAGAAACTAACCATCTCTACTTGCTGCCACCCTTAGTCCTAGCTGTTCACTTACATAAGGTGGTCAGTTCTGCATTTTGCTTAAATCACTATGAGTTGGATTTTCTTTCTTTCTTTTTATTTTTTTGTAGAGGTTTTTGCCTTAGGGTGTATGTGTTTGCTGGAGAGAGACAGAGACAGAGACAGTGAGAGAGAAAGTGAGAAATCACCCCCCCCAGGGAGATAGCCATATCTCAGTTCCTTCTCCTCTCCTCTTCCTGGGATTTCGGGCATACACACACACACACACACACACACACACACACAGTGTGAGTTTCAAGTCACCGGGTCTGGGACTCAAACTGCAGTCAGCCCTGTGAGAGTGTAGCAATGTAACCATTACTCCATCTTCTGGCCCCAAGTTAGGTTTTCTTTTTTTTTTTTTTTTTTAGGTTTTCTTTTAACCAAAAGATTTTTTCAGTTTTTTTATATGCTCTCACCAGAGACCGACGGAGACCATAAGAAGAGGAAAGCACTCTCCAATGGGGTATGGTTGTGTCACAGTCCCTTCTCCTCATGTCCCCATCCTGTCAGCACTTGGGGCATACACATACACATGTACCCAACATACTTTTCAAGGGGCTAGAGCCTAGCCTCAAATCATAGTTGGCCATATGGGATCTGGCTCTCATAACCACTAGGCTGTAGGGCTAGCCACCCCACCACACAGACACCCAAAGGCTTTTAACTACATCAGAAATGCCTCTGCAATTATATACTACCTACCACAAAAGGAGAGTCTATAAGTGTGGAGCTCTCTTCCTTCACAAAAAACCTCACTATTATTGAATAATCCATCATATTTAATTAGACACAGAAATGAATACCGAAAGATCCAGTAAAATCTAGTGGAGAGGCCAGCAGGTGGCATGGTAGTTAAATGCACTGGACTCCTGCATGGCTGACCGTGGTTTGAGTCCCAGACCTGGTAGCTTGCTTTCTTACTTTCCCTCTCTCTCTCTCTCTCTCGCTCTCGCTCTTTTCCTCTCTGGTCAAAATTTAAATGAATAGGTAAATAAAGTAAAATAAAATAATTTAAAAATAAAAACCTAGTTGAAAACACTTCTCTTGCTGCCTCTGTTCCCCAGTCCCGTGAAAAATCTTACTACCAAAATATGAGGGACCACTGATTTCCCTTCATAATCATACAATTATAAAAAGAAACTAAAATGGAAGTTAAAGCACTCAGAAAAACTAGTTGGTGTACAAGACACCTTTATGGCTCCTGAGAACTAGTGATTTTAGGGAAAAAAGAAATGAAGATTTTCTACTTATAATTCAGCCTCCAGCCCACAAACTCGAGTGGTTGGACCTCCCTCAAGCTTTCTCTCTGCCTCTGCCTCTGCCTCTGTCTCTCTCTACCTCTGTCTCTGTCTTCTCAATTTTTTTTGGTAATTTTTCCCTTTTAAAATTGTTTAAGGTAAAGCATTTTCTCGGCTTTCAGCTCCTCCTTTCCCTTTATCTTGTTAAAAATCCCCTCTCCTCCTCCCAACCCAGGAAAGGCAAGGGAGCAGGCCTCCAGAAGACACCTTTATGGCACCTAAGATCTAGTGATTTCCTGCGGTATGCTTGCGTGCCGTGTGGTTTTCTAATTTTTTGCTTTTTTTAAGAAAAATTAATTTTTTTTAGTTTTCTCTTTTTTAGTTTTTTCCTTCTCTTTTTCTCTGTTTTTTGGTTGTTTTTGTTGCTGTTGTTTCTCTCCCTCTGTTTCCTTTTCTGCATGCTTCTGGACGCTCAGATTGCACTTCAAGTTTGGGGAGAAATACACCATCCATCAGATGACTAGAAATCACTGCAGGACCACAAGAAATATGGGAAAGCAAGAAAATACCTTTCCTCCAAGGGGAAAGAACAACAACTGTTCATCCACAGACAGTTCAATGGAAATCATGGAAATGTCTGATAAAGAATTTAGAACATTCATAATGGCGAAACTAACAGAGATGAAAGAGGAGAGAGACAATGAATTGCAGAAGAGAAAGGGGAAAGGAGCTGACGAGTTCCGGGAGGGGAGGAAATTCTTGCAAGATCTAAAAGAGGAATTATACACTTGACAAAAGAATCAAATGGAACTGTTAGAGATGAAGGCTATAATACAGAAAGTCAAAGTCTCCCGTGAAAATATTAAAAGCAGACTAGATCATACAGAAAATAGACTCTCAGACATAGAAGAGAAAATTGCTGGCCTAGAAAAATCCACCATGAAGACTGAGAAAATTGCCCAAAAAATGAGAATAATATACGAGAAATACTAGAAACCATCAAATGTCCAAACATCCGGATAATTGGCATCCCAGAAGGTGAAGAGACTCATAAGGGCATTGATAATCTATTCCATGGAATTCTGCAAAAAAACTTTCCAAACCAAGAGAGGCACTCAAAGATCTAGACCCAAGAAATACAAAGGACCTCAAATAGAATCAACCCCAGAAGATCTTCTCCAAAATACTTTATAGCCAGACTGACCAAAACCACAGACAAAGACAAGATACTAAGATTGGTAAGAGAGAAACAGCAAGTTGCCTACAAAGGATATCCCATCAGACAAACAGCAGACTTCTCATTGGAAAAAATGCAAGCGAGGAAAGAATGGGAAAATATATTCAAAGTGTTAAGGGAAAAGCAATTTCAACCAAGAATACTGTACCCGGCAAGATTATCCTTCATATGGGAAGAAAAGACAAGAACCTTCTCAGATAAACAAAACCTGAAAGAATTTACCAGCACCAGACCAGATCTCCAAGAAGTTCTCAAGGGAGTGCTATGTCAGAAAAAGTAAATGCAGACACACAGAAATAAGAGTTCAAAAATTAAGAAAATGGCCAACTTAATCATAGGAACAAGTCTGGTGTTGAATATTATATCCCAGAATTCAATTGGGAAGATCAAATCACAACAGAAGATAGATGAAGTACATGAGACTGAACTGGTGAAATAGCATTCTGTGACTTTTGACTACTTTTCTTCTAGGCTTTGTTGTCCAGTTTTAAGAGTTTTTGTACTATCTTGAGCTGTCAATAGCTTCATGTACCTACTATTTGAACAGAATCCTAACCTGTTGCCTGGCTTTAAGTTTTCATCAAAGATCTCTTAGCATTTCTTTGATTTTGATTTTTTTAAAGCTAAAACTGCTTTTCTTGACATTAAAAAATAAATTTTAAAATACCTATTTGATGACCATAGTAAGCTATATAGCATCAGCTAGATGCTACTTGATAGTATATTTACTCTACTCAGAGTTTCACGTCTAAAGTCAGACATGTATTTACAGATATGTATCAGCAGAACTTGCTACTGAAAGTAGTTAGATTATTTAAGAAATTATGTGATCAATAAAATGTGTGTGGGGGGGAAGGAATGGAAGACTACTGTAGACACCAGAGATAGTGTAAGAAGAGGGTGGAAAAGGGCAGAGGGTTAGACATAGGGGTAAATATAAATAAATAAATTATATATATGTATAAAATCAGTAGAACTAACCACAAAATAAAATAAAATAAAATAAAATAAAATAAAATAAAATAAAA
>NW_006160024.1:1277147-1296007 GCF_000334495.1 Tupaia belangeri chinensis
TGCCTCCTCGCTTCCTGTCTCTCTGTCTCTCTGTCTTTTGGCGAGAGCAATGTAATGTATAAAATCAGTAGAACTAACCACAAAATAAAATAAAATAAAATAAAATAAAATAAAATAAAATAAAAAACTAGTTGGTGTAAACATTTGTTAAAAACAGAAGAGTAAGTAATGGCGGAAGACCACATGATGTAAGCATCAGGCCCCTTCCATTTTCAACATTATTTCTCATTCAGCTATTTTATACACAAATTGCCTTCACTCCAGGAATGTTATTTTCTTTTAGGTTCAGTGTTCTTTGCTGTAGAATCTGACCACATAGGATAGATTAATCCTCTTGATTTTTATGTTAAAGCAAATACTCTGCACAGACTTTTGGGCATTATTGGTTTTTCACTGGGATTCCAAATAGATCAGCATAATTGAGGCCTTTAAAAGGTGTTCCAACAGACTACACTTATAAAGACACATGAATCCAACTTTGATCACAGTGTACTTCTAAAACGGTTTTTGATACTCTAACTTTGATTTGCTTCACAGAAACAACTCTAACTATAAGGGCCTCTGCTGAGGTTTGACATTTGATCTGCCCTGAACTGTCACTCATTCATCATTATGCAGCAACGAGTACTAACTACCAAGGCCATGTCACTGAGCTTAGCGCTTAATGAGGAACCACAGTTCACTCAGGCTAAGGACCCAGAATGTCAGCTACTCTCCCATTGGCAGTAGAGGGGGAGCTGACGAAAGCTGGGGGCCGAGTGAGGTCAGGGAGCTCCTTGAGTCCAACACTGACCATGAGCTTCACTGTTCTGGGCCTCTTTGGTCTATAGATTATGGTCATGGGGGCCCCAATCCAGCCTCCTTTTATTTCCCTGAAAGATATCCGGGGTGCTACAGTCTCTTGGTTTAAAAAGAATTAAAAAAAAAAAAAAAATCTCTCTGGGACCAGCCAGTGGTGTGGTGGTTGGGGCAGCTGGATCCCACCTGGCTGAGTATGCTGTTTGAGTCCTGGACCTGATGGCTTAAGAAATATGCTGGGGGAACCAGCAGTTAGCGTAATGGCTATGTCGCTGGACTCCCACGTAGTCGATCGCGGTTCACGTCCCGGACCCGGTGGCTTAAAACTCACGCGGGGCGCGTGTGCGTGCGTGCCCAAGATCCCGAGAGGAGAATGGAGGAGAAGGGATTGCGGCGTGACCATCCCCCCTGGGGGGTGATTTCTCGCTTTCTGTCTCTCTGTTTCTCTCTGTCTGTCTGGCGAGCGCACGCGCCCTATAGTGAAAACCTCTCCAAAAAAAAAAAAAAAAGAAAGAAATATGCTGGGCACATGTGTGTACATGCCTGGTATCTTGAGAGGAGAGTGGAGGAGAGAAGACTGCAGTGTGGCGATCCCCCAGGAGGTCTTTTCTCACCTTCCCTGTCTCTCTCCAGCAAATGTACGTACCCTATAGCAAACAAACAAACAAAAACACACACACAAAAACCCTCTGATATCAGGGACACTCCTGGTCCCCATAAAATACCCCCTGCTCTGTGGAACTCCATAGGTGTGCATTTCTGAATTAAATATCTGCTTTCTCACTCCTTTAATAAGTGAGGTGAGATAACCAGTCAGATCAGAACCTCCACGGACTTGTCTCCCAAGAAGAATTCTGATTTCTGGTCCATCAGAGGTCCTCATCTCCCTCCAGGAGAGAAAAATGACATAAAGGCAAGGAAAGAAAGCCCTCCATTTTCCAGTGCCCATCAGTTATCCACTAGCCCCCGATCAAGCCTTCTCTCCTTCCTGATCATGGTTCTCAGAGCTTGCACAGAGTTCCAGAGCCTTAACAACCCAAACTTCCAAAAACACTGCTTTTGGCAACGGGATTCCCCTACTCAAAGACCTGCAGAGCTCTCCACCGCCTCCACCAAGGAATGTAAACTCTCTGCCCAGGCTGAGAGAGAGCTCTATGGTTTGCTCTGCCCTGGCTTTGCAACATTGCCTTTTCCTAGCTGTCTCCTTACGCTTTCATTCAACAAAAGTACGTCAAGCACTGCCTTAGTTTGCTAGGGCTGCAGCAACAAGGCTCCACAGACTGGAGGCTTAAATAACAGAAACACACTGTCCCACTGTTCTGGAGGCAGAGGTCTAAGGAAAAGGTGTCGGCAGGGTTGGCTTTCCGAGGCCTCTGTCCTTGGCTCGCAGGTGGCTGACTATATGCTGTGTCCTCATATGATCTTTCTTCTGTGTGTGTCTTCATCTCCTCTAATGTGGACACCAGTCACATTGAGTTAGGACCTATGTATCTGACCTCATTTTACCTCAATTACCTCTGCAAAGAGCCTATCTCCAAATACTGTCATAATCTGAGGTGTTGGGTGTTAAGGTTTCATCATGTGGATTTGAGGTGAGATACAATTCAGTCCATAATAAGAAACAATATGTTGTCATGGGATGGGGCCAGTAGGTGGTATAGCAGTTAAGGTGCTAGACTCCTACATGGCCAACTGAGGTTCAAGTCCCGGACCTAGCAGCTTAAAAATCACACCAGGTGCATGTGTGTGCATGCCCAAAATCCCAGAAGGAGAATGGATTATGGCGTGGCCATCCCCTGAGGGATGATTCTCACTGTCTTTCTCACTGTTTTTCTACCTTTCTCTGGCAAGAACATGCATCCTATGGCAAAGACCTAAAAAAAATGAAAAAGATCCCAGGGGAAGAGGGATGCAAGAGAGGAAGGGACAAGGAAGGGCACAAAGATAAAATGTGGTCACTGCTCTTGAGCACAGAAAACTCCTCTGTTCATGGAGGAGGCTGCCTTTCTCCCTGCTCACAGCAGCACTGGCTCCTGCTTCCATTCAGTGGCTCTAAGCTCCCTCTCCAATCTCTCCCCTCACCCCCCCTCACCTCCCGTCCCCCAAGTAAGTAGCTTTGTCAAGGCACTTTCCTTTCCTTGAAGCCTCTGCCTGCCTTTTCTTCCCAGAGTTCCCTGCTGAGCTCCCAGAGGCCTGAGCCTCTCCTTCCCTCGCTGCCCTTCACTGGCCCGTGAGCCTCTCCAGGAAACAAATGCTCAAGAGATCCAGGGCAGGGCTGGGCATGGAAGGCTCCAAATAAATATTACATCCCCTCAGGATAAAACATCTCTTTCCTGTTCTGCTTTCCAATTGGGAAACACCGCTGAAGGACAGTCGAGGGCACCTGGCTTCTCCATCTGCTTCGGCACATTTCAGGCAGGTATTACCTATTTCCTCATGCTCCAAAATGCAAAGGCTTTCCTGCCTCAGCAAGTGAAATCTTCAGCCAGCAAAGCCTGATGAAGAATTTTGACTCACTTTATGCCCAGAATTACACATGAGAATTTTACTAGGTGGGCCAGGCGTGCCGTCCTCACCAGCATTATCTACATAACTAACTGGAATGAGAGCTCAGAAGATGGAACACACACAGGTTCATTCTGCTCAAATTTAATGTACCTTCAGTTGTAAGTCAACGGCCCATTTTTAATTTTTCTTCTACTCTCATTAGCGGCAAATGCCTGCTTCTTTGTGTATCTAACACAGGTGCCCTCGTCCTTCTGGCTGAGCTAAACATTAGCTCTTCTTCGAACAGTCCTAGTCTCCCACAGACAGAATCCTCAGAGGTCTTCTCTGTGCTCCCAGAATACTTCACTCATAGTATGGTTAAGTGGCATGGTAACTAAGAATATGCACTTTGGGGATCTTATTGTCTGGCTTCAAATATGGAATATGCCACCTACTTGCTGTGTGACCTTGGGCAAGTTACTTACACTCTCTGTGCCTCATTTTCTTAATCTATATAGTACCTCTCTCATGGATTGTGAAAGGTCAAACTGAGGTAATTCATACAATGAACCTGCCCCAGGTCCTGGAACATACTGGACCCTTGAGAAATATGAGCGTTGATATCACATTGTCTTTCACAACGATCTGCCCTTCCAAACTGTGAACTTCCCCAGGGCAAGGCTGCTATTCTTTAGGACAGCATGGTGCCTAGGCTGTAACAATCGCACAGGCCATGTCTGTGGAAGTAAGCATATGGAATAACTTGATTCTAGTTTTAAAGCTGGTTTTGCCTCCTTATTCCAAAATCTAACAACAGAAGTAACCCAGAGTGATGAAAAATTGTAAGTTAACTAATAAAGCCCCTCTGGTCCCATCTTTTATATCCACTCACATGTTTTCAATGACAATACCCCACCTGTGCCTAATACAATGGCACAACTGCAGATTATCTTCCTTTCTCTTTCTCTCTTTAAATTTGCTGTAGAGTGCATGCACTTGCCAGAAAGAGAGAGAGAGAGAGTGAGAAAGCACTCCCCAGGGAGGATAGCTATGTCATATTCCCTTCGGCTCCATTCCCTTTTCAGGATTTTGGGCATGCACGTATATGCGCCAGATGTGTTTTTCAAGGGGTCGAGTACCGGACTCGAACCATGCATGTGGTATCCGGCTGCCATAATCACCATAGCACTGGCTGGACCAGCCCGTCTTTCCAGTGTTCCCATAAATACAAATACTTTCCAAATACAAAGTTGACAATGAAAAGCTGTACTTGTTATGGAAGGATGAAAAGCAGTACCATGATATTCATCATGGGACCGAATGGTCAGTGACCAAAATTGCTGGAAAATACCTTTGTGAGCAGTTTTCCTGAAGAGTGTCAAAGCCAGTGTCGGGGCTACGATGCTGATCCTCTGAGCCTGTGTTACCACTCCCCACACACCATGAGCATTGATACATATTTTTTTTCATCATTTAATTTTACTTACTATTATTAATTTTTTAATTGGCTATAGGGAACATGCACTTACTAGTGAAAGAGAGAGAGAAGGAAAGTGAGAAAACAAGCTGCCAGATCTGGGACTCGAACCACAGTTGGCCATGTGAGAGTCCAGTGGCATAATCACTACGCCACCTGCTGGCTCTGAATTGTTATATTTTTATTACCTGATTATCATATTACTAGAAAAACCGTAATGTAAATTTAATTATGCATATAAAAGGATATTACTTATATCAAAAGAGCCCCATATATTATAAGATATATGAATGCCAGAGCCATTAACTAATCCATAATTTAGAATAGCTAACAAGCAGGTGGATTTCAGAACTCCTGAGAACATCACAGGAACCTAGGTCTCTGGGGTGAGAACATTCTCCCTCTGTCTACCAGCTAGGATACAGGCCACCTGCTGGCTGGAGACACATGGAGCAAAAAGAAACAGGGCTATGGGCACCAGCAGATGGGGTAATGGTTTCGTTGCTGGAGTCCCACATAGTTGACCGTGGTTTGAGTCCCAGAACCTACAGCTTAAAACTCACACCGGGCACGTGTGTGTGTGCCCAAAGTCCTAAGAAGAGAATGAAGGAGAAAGGAGTGTGGCGTGGCCATCCCCCCTGGCGTGTGTGTGTGTCAGATTTTTCACTTTTTGTCTCTCTGTCCCTTTCTATCTCTCCAGTAAAGCGCATGTGCCCTATAGCAAAAATCTCTCTACAAAAAAAGAAAAAAGAAAAGCAGAAACATGGCTATGAACAATTTCTACCCTTGCAGCCCCAAATGGAATATATATTTTGCAATAAAATCTAGTTGGTCTTTAGAGCAAATTAGTTCTGTATCAAAAATATCCTAGTATGATATTGTCCAGGAAAAAAAAAAATCCCTCTCCTGCTTAGAAATATTAGCTAAGCAAAGATGGTGGACAATAGGAGATGACATAATTTCCAGCCTACTACTAACGAAAAATGCCCAGCAGCACTTCAGATCAAGGAGCACTCTTCCCGACCCCTGAACACTGAGACACCTTCCACGTAAACAGAGGGCCTTACAGGACACTGACACCCGCCCCCATCCCCATCAGGCTCTGGAAGACACTCACCAACTCAGAAAATGACTATCAGATTTGGGGGCAGGGGCAGAAGTGGGAGAAGCAGCTCTTTAGAAATTATTTACCCCATTTGTCACAAGATGAGACCCCATGGATAGCTTCAAATATGCATCAGGAATAAAAAAAGGAACACTGCTTCTTCAGGGGTGAGAGCAGGGAACTCACAGCCGGCCTGAGCCCCAGGTGTTTAATCTGGTTTCACACTGGTGCCCCCAGCCCCTGCGCCTGGCCATCCCCCTGCTTCTGTGGGCGGCTGGAGGATGCCATGCGTTGGTGGGGGCATTCGTGGGCAACAGCACTGACGTTAGGAAACCAGGCCCCACCCACACAGCTTGGGTTTCAGTTTCAGCGGGGAGCACACACCATTATGCAAATTATTTTCCTTGCCCACCCCACCCCCACCACAGTCTTACATATTCATTCTTCCCTCCAAAGTTAATGTACACAGGAGGCTAACTGAGCATTTGCATCGTATTTACTTTAAAATGCCCAGGTGCAATTTTGAAACAAGATTCTCCTTTCAGAAGGGCAATCACGAATATAAAGTAGAGAATTAGTACCAGTGTCAAGAAGAAAGCCCCAGGCGAAATCCAAACTTCAACATAAATGGAGCGTTGAAATGCACGTGCCAGGAATTATACCAACTGAAGGAGGGAGGTTGACTGGGGGGTGTGTTCCAACTCATTGTGTTCCTGCAAGGGGAGCAGGCCCAGGAGAGCAGACCAAACGCCGAGGGCCCTGCCGACCCAGACTGCACAGGGCTACAGTCCTTGGGTCTCTTGAGGTTTAGGAAAACAAATAACTAGTTCGCATTCAAGTCGTGTTTTAGAAATTGGGGCGTGTAGTCATTTTATCTGCATTATGTGGGATTCCTCTGCAGTTTAACTCAAGCGATTTGAGGTAACAGTCACTCCATACAAAAATTCTCAGCCTAGAAATGGTGTTAGTGAAATCAGGGAGGGGAGTTGCACGAAGACATGCCTTCTTCCTTTACTGTCATGTTAAATAAATTATTGAGGGATGTTTTCATATGAGTTTTAAGATCAGAATAATTCTATCCAGCTGAAATCATCTTCATTTTATTTATGAGATTCAGACAATCCTAGGGAATGATTTTGCATATTTTTTTTTTTCCTAAAAGCTGTCAGCAGACACCCAGGAGGAACTATTTTCAGGATAGTAATTTCTATTTCCCTCAAAGACATTCTTCCTTGGTCCCCAGCTATACTCAGTTTCGTTTTCAAGGTGCATTTGCAGGGCTCATATAAAGCTCACAGCTGCAATGAAGTGACTATAAATTACCCTGAGTGCAAAGAAAATCTAGATTATCTATGAAAAAGTCTTTAAAATCATTGTAAACTAAAGTGCAGGTCGGAAACCTTTGCAGGACAAAAATTACAGACACCCCATATAGTAAGAAAACCCTGAATAGTGAGAAACGACACCAATTGATCCTTTAGTGACATGTGACTTAAAACTGGCCTGTATGGGGTCGGATGGCACCCAGCTTTCACTGTACGGCCAACTCAGATGAAAGTCAACAAGTCCATATTTCCTTGCAAGGGATACGGAGCAGACTCAGAGGCTATTTCCACCTTTGTGAAAGGCCATGGTCGTAAGGCCAGGTTGAAGAAACTGCACAGCTAAAGGACACCTGCGCCGGTCGCTAATCACCTGCCAGGCACTGGCTGAGTGCCACGGCTGCATTATGTGCAAAACCATGAGATAGATTCTGTCTCCAATTATACGGGGGACTTCAAAAAGTTCATGGAAAGTGGCATTAATGCGTTCATTTTGGTGCCAAAAGAAATGGAAATCCATGCCTAGTTTTCTTGTAATACAGATTTTTAAAATAAACATTTTGAAGCCTCCTTGTACATGACAAAACCAAGGCTTCAGCGAGGTTAAGTAACTTGCCCTATGGAAAAGCTATGAAAACATTTGCTTTTGACCTCTGTGTTCCATTGTGTCTATGGTAGAACAACGCTATCGTCTTGCCCAATTTCTAAACATCATTTACTCAAGAACGATTTCCTTTGCCTGCCGTGCAGAGGCAGGCCTGTGGGTGCCCAGTCCTTCCTGGCCTGTGCTAACATATGACCCGTCCTAGGGTGCTGGGTTAGGGATCTCATTGATTCCACACACCAAAACCATGCTCTCTGACAATTGTCAATAAAACTAGCTGACAGCTGAAAAGCAAGACTTTTTTCTTGGTTCAGGACTCTCTCCAATGCCCCAGCCTGCAGAGAACCCCTGGCCCTTCCTCCCCTCTAGACAGAAATCTGAGAATGTGTGTCTCCTTCCCACTAGTGTACAGGTCTCTTGTCCTCTCTTGTTTCCTGAGGTGCTTTGAGATTGTTGCTCCACAGCTGTGGACTGATATGAGAAAAGGAGAAGGGTCTTTTGCATCCTCAGGGTACCTTAAATGCCTCCTCATAGCATCAAGTGGAATGTATATAGCACTTGAAATGATGGGACTGTCAGTCCTGCTAGTCTGAGTCCCCCAGGGAGGGTAAACGGGCTTTTTCTGGACACCCAGGAACCTTCCCTAGGACCTGCACTCTGTGGGTATGAATGAAGTCTAAACCAATAGCTTATCCCCAGACCTGGTCAGCAACCTGCTCTCAAGGTGGGAAACACTGTTACAAGGACTCACATCAACTCATCATGTCAGTGTAATCTGGAGTAGAGGTTGAAACCACTGAATGGCTCAGGTGCACTTAGGAAATGACTGTGTTTTACTGTCATCACTGCTACTGACCCAACAAAGATCAAGTCCCGTCAAACAGATAGAACTTCATGATTTGGGATAGGAAAGACAGTTCAGAATCCAATGACAATGATTTCCAGAAAAAAAAAAGTCTATCATCTAAGACATTAAAAATTAAATTGAGCAGGACCAGCAGATGGTGTAATTGTTACATTACTGGACTCCCACATCGTCGATCATGGTTCAAGTCCCAGACCTGGCGGCTTAAAATTCACACAGGGCACATGTGTGTGCTAGCCCAAAATCCCAAGAGGAGAATGGAGGAGAAAGGACTGTGGGATGGCCTTCCTCCCTGGGGGTGATTTCTCGCTTTCTGTCTCTCTGTCTCTGTCTGTCTGTCCGGCAAGCACATGCACCCTATAGCAAAAAAAAAAAAATTTAATTAAATTGAGAGGCTACCAGATGGTGTAGTGGTTATGTTGCTGGACTCCCACATGGCCGACTGAGGTTCAAGTCCCAGACCCAATGGCTTGAATGTCATGCTGGGTGGATGTGTGTGCGTGCCCAAGATCCCAGGAGGAGAATGGAGGAGAAAGAAATGCAGTGCAGCTATCCTCCCTAGGGGTGGTGGTGATTTCTCACATTCCCACTGTCTCTGTCTCTCTGGTGAGTGTAAAAACCTCTTTTTAAAAAATTAAATTGAGTTATAGAAAATGTCCATTATTCAGCCCTTCCAGGGAAAGTGGACTTTAAAGATGCTATGGGGAACTATTCGTAGGTTTTAAGGGTGTAATCAAAGTTGAGGCAAAGCAACGAAGCTGCAATTACCAACCACCTAAGAGAGAGGAGAGAGGCCAAGACGGCAGGTCCTGGAGTCCAGGTGAAGGGGGAAGAGACACTACTGAGGAGAAGCTACTGAGGGAGGTCTTGGGGAGGTAGCAGGAGATGAGGCTGCCTCAGGGAGAGGAAGCACAGGAGGGGAGAAGTGGTTGAAGAGAGTTTTCACAGAAGGACATCTGGGCCAGGTGTCAGGGCACATCCTCCACTAGGTCAGTATTCTGCAAAAACTGTTCTCCTGTGTGCTGGGGAGCTTAGAATTCAGCCCAGGAATAACTAAGCACTTTTATGTAGTTCCCCCACCTGAACACCACTTTGTAGCGACAGTCAGCATGAGTAGATTGGGCAATTTCTCCACATGCCCCAAATTCCTACCTTTAAAAGGACTTAGGGCCACCCAGTGGTGTGGTGGTTAAGACGATTGGATCCCACATGGCCAACTGCATGGTTTAAATGCCAGACCAACAGCTTGAAAAATACTCCAGGCACGTGTGTATGCATGCTCAAAAATCCCAAAACGAGGGGTATGGGAGAGAAGGGATTGCAGTGTGACTGTGCTCTCATATTCCCCCTCTCTTTGTCTCCAGTGAGTGCACATGCCCTGTGACATAAAATTGTCTTTAAAAAGGATGTTAAACTAGAGAATTTTTAAAAAGTGTTCCCAAACACATCTTTAGGAACTTAAGTACATTTATATACATGCATATAAGTATGCTTACACTTAACTCTCATAAATATATTCATGTAAATATTGGGTCCTTGGAAAAGTTATGACATATTTTTCTGTTTTTCCATGCAAAATGTCATGACTTTTCCGACAACCCAATAATATGAATATAAGTTCTATTTATATATACTACAAATTTAATGATGCTATTGGTTCCATAACTTTAGATATTAGACATTAGGGAATGTGGGGCCAGATGACTCTCTGTCTCTCTCATTCATTAAATAAATATAGAATAAGAGAGATTAGGAAGCATGTCAGTAAGGACAGTCAGGAAGAAGGGGGAAATGCTTAAAGAAATGGGCAAAGCCACGTGGTAGAGTTCTCGTAGAAATGGCACAAGTGAAATATGGAAAGAGAGTACATAAGGGAGAAAGTGTCCACCAGCCTGCTGCAGCCAGCACCCAGCACATAGCAGGTGCTCAATATAAGCTTTTAAGTGAAGTTCAATGGGGCCCTGATACAGTAATCTCAGGAAGGCACAAATCCAGATGAACTAAAGGGAGGATGCAGGAGAGCTTCATTGTGAGACAAAACAGAACTTCTCTACTGCTATTTTATCTATCTTTTCTGTCAAAGAAAACAACAAATACTGTGATGAGAATTGTATTAGTCAGGGTTCTCTAGAGAAACAGAACCAATAGAATGTGAATGCATATGAGAGAGAGATACTGAGGGAGGTCTTGGGGAGGTAGCAGGAGATGAGGCTGCCTCAGGGAGAGGAAGCACAGGAGGGGAGAAGTGGTTGAAGAGAGTTTTCACAGAAGGACATCTGGGCCAGGTGTCAGGGCACATCCTCCACTAGGTCAGTATTCTGCAAAAACTGTTCTCCTGTGTGCTGGGGAGCTTAGAATTCAGCCCAGGAATAACTAAGCACTTTTATGTAGTTCCCCCACCTGAACACCACTTTGTAGCGACAGTCAGCATGAGTAGATTGGGCAATTTCTCCACATGCCCCAAATTCCTACCTTTAAAAGGACTTAGGGCCACCCAGTGGTGTGGTGGTTAAGACGATTGGATCCCACATGGCCAACTGCATGGTTTAAATGCCAGACCAACAGCTTGAAAAATACTCCAGGCACGTGTGTATGCATGCTCAAAAATCCCAAAACGAGGGGTATGGGAGAGAAGGGATTGCAGTGTGACTGTGCTCTCATATTCCCCCTCTCTTTGTCTCCAGTGAGTGCACATGCCCTGTGACATAAAATTGTCTTTAAAAAGGATGTTAAACTAGAGAATTTTTAAAAAGTGTTCCCAAACACATCTTTAGGAACTTAAGTACATTTATATACATGCATATAAGTATGCTTACACTTAACTCTCATAAATATATTCATGTAAATATTGGGTCCTTGGAAAAGTTATGACATATTTTTCTGTTTTTCCATGCAAAATGTCATGACTTTTCCGACAACCCAATAATATGAATATAAGTTCTATTTATATATACTACAAATTTAATGATGCTATTGGTTCCATAACTTTAGATATTAGACATTAGGGAATGTGGGGCCAGATGACTCTCTGTCTCTCTCATTCATTAAATAAATATAGAATAAGAGAGATTAGGAAGCATGTCAGTAAGGACAGTCAGGAAGAAGGGGGAAATGCTTAAAGAAATGGGCAAAGCCACGTGGTAGAGTTCTCGTAGAAATGGCACAAGTGAAATATGGAAAGAGAGTACATAAGGGAGAAAGTGTCCACCAGCCTGCTGCAGCCAGCACCCAGCACATAGCAGGTGCTCAATATAAGCTTTTAAGTGAAGTTCAATGGGGCCCTGATACAGTAATCTCAGGAAGGCACAAATCCAGATGAACTAAAGGGAGGATGCAGGAGAGCTTCATTGTGAGACAAAACAGAACTTCTCTACTGCTATTTTATCTATCTTTTCTGTCAAAGAAAACAACAAATACTGTGATGAGAATTGTATTAGTCAGGGTTCTCTAGAGAAACAGAACCAATAGAATGTGAATGCATATGAGAGAGAGAGAAATTGATTTGCTCTAAAGAATTGACTCACTTAATTGGGAGGGCTGGCAAGTCTAAAATCTGCAGAAGACACTGGTAGGCTAGAGACCTAGAGAACAGTTGTTGCATTCAAGTCTGTGGGCAGTATTCCCTTCTCTTTATGGGAAGTCAGTTTCTTTCTATTAAAGCCATATGGCCCACCCACATTATGAAAGGTAATTAATATGCTTTACTTCAAGTCTCCTGATTTAAATGCTAATTTTATCTTTAAAAATTTCACAGAAATATCTAGAATAACGTTTGACCAAATAGCTGATTACCATGGCCTACCAAAGCTGACACATAAAATTAACCATCACAAGGTCCACAGACAGCATGTGAGGCAACTGAAACCAGGATGGGGGTGGAGATTATGAAAAGGAACCAGGATCATGAGAACTGGCCTCTGTCTCTGCTTCATTGACCTACAGACCTGAAGATCTGCAGCCCTGCAGCCAGGAGCCAAGGTCTCAAAACCACTACAGCAAGCTTCTCAGACACACTTAAGACATGGGCGATTCAACTGCCCCAAAAGGAAAAGAAGGTGATTTCCTAAACCCTGAATCTTATATTTATCTTCGACAAGATTCTAGAATGAATTACCAGCAATAATGCTTCAAGAGACTTTATAAAAGGAAGTGGTAAGTTCCAGAAGGCCAAAGTTAATAAGACAGGTCACACCAGCTAATGTCCTTTTTTGAGGCAGAATCCCAAGATCAGAAAGTCAAGGACATCTGGCATAAGCCTATCTAAATGCCAGCAAGTTACTGACAAGGAAATCCTGAAGGTTAGAATGGACAACTATGTTCAGCAACAAGTTTAATGATTTTGCAGACCCAAGATTGCTGGCATCACCTGGTGGGGCCATCTCCCTTCGTCACAATCCAGACTTCCATCATCAGCCTTGTCCTGTGACTTGGTAACAATATAAACGGTATATTTATCAGATCTGCTGATGACCCAAAACCTGGAGAAACAAGGAATACATTGACTTATAAGCAGGATACCAGAAGGCTTTGATAGGCTAGGATCGAGGCATAACTATTCCAAAATACAGTTTAATAAAGTAGTATTCAATTATGTAATTGTATATTTAAAAAAAAAATCTAGCAAAATCCCTCTAGCTCCATAACTTTAAAATGTAGGAGACACATGTTCTGTAGCAGAAAGTAAAGGGGAAAATATGTTACAGATTCCATTATTAACAGAAGTCTAAGATGGCCACCAGCTAAGCAAAGTGTTCCAGGATGTGCTGATAGAGTCCTTTAAGACAGGAGGTGATGGGGCTAACAGATGGCATGGAGGATAAAATGGCTGGATCCCACATGACTAACAGCAGTTCAAGTCCCAGACCTGGCAGCTTGAAAATCACTCTGGGTACATGTGCATGTGTTCCCAAAACCCAAGAGGAGAAAGGAGGAGAGGGAATTACAGTATGGCCATCTCCTCAGAGGGTGATTTCTCACTTTCTCTCTGTTTCTCACTAGTATGCCCTAGAGCAAAACTAAAATAGAAAAAAAAAATACTGCTACTAATAAAAGATAAGAGGTGGTGACTCCTTTCATTTCTGAACTGGTCAAATCTCACCTGAAACATCTTATTTCACTCTAGGGTCTACAGGTTTAGAAAGATGGAAGCAGCTAAGAATAAGGGGAGAGTAACCAAACAGTGAGGGGACTTGTTAGGCATAAGGCAGTTAGAAGAACTATGGGCCTGGCAATATTTGGTTGAGGCATGAAAGGAAGTGAATGGATCGAACCATCTATATCAAGGTGCCGAGTGTGGGTCAGAGGCTGGCAGATTTCTGGTGTTCCGTAAAAACCAGGATTTTCCAGTCAGCACAAGATGGCCTGTGCTGCTGGCCATTGAAGCTGCTGGTCATTGGAGGGGACTGTGTAGAGGAGAGTGGAGGGGACTCTACAAGAGGTGCTCATGGAGTCCTTTCTAGCTTTGGGGATGAGTCATGGAAAGGGATAATAATAGCTTTGCAAAACACACAGCAAGTGCAACAAAGTCAAAATAATGATACAGCTGTCACCCCTCTGCACCTGCTCTGTGTCTACCTCTGTATTAAGTGTTTCACACTTGACACTGGTCGTGGCCTCTGAGATAGGAATCATAACATGCCTTCATCTTACCAAGGAGGACATCGGGACTTAGGATATTAAACAAATTGCGTAAAGACACATGACTAGTAAGTAATGGGCTGGAAGTTTCCAAATGTCTTTTGTAGAACTCCAGTGATAAAGGAAAAGCAGCCTCAAGGGAAAGGTCAACAGGGTATATTTAAGAGAAAAAACAACAACAACAAACAGAATAAAAAGTCTGGGAGAAACCTAAGTTGTTTATTTATTATTGACAGTCTTTGTCTCTATCTGCCCTCACCTTAGTAGATTTCACATGACTGGAACATGTGGATGAAATTAAGATAAAAAATTGCAAAGTATCAATAATATAAATGAAACCCATAAATTCAGAGCAGAATTCATGCCTAAACTCCACCAAAGACAGCCAACCTTTTGGAGGATAATCATATATAATTTAGACTTGAAAGTTCATGAAAAAACTATACAAGTTGCATGGAAAGAATTGTGAAAAATGGGCCAGGTGAATACCTTCTGTGACTCTGACATTTCAGCCTGGGGGAATGAGTTCAGGTCTACAGAAGGATACGTCTCAGTGAGGAGAGCTAGAACTGTCCTAGCAGACCCCAGGAGCTGTGACAGAGGTGTCAGAGGAACCAGACAGGTCAAGCACTGGACTGGTGATGCAGTCCTTATGACAGGAATACAGGCTCCTGTCTAGAAAACTAGGGGTCCCTTTGCTCCCAAATGAGAATCATATTTTCATAGCTGCCAGATTTAAAGCACAGAAGCTGGCCATGAAGAACGCAAAGGTGAACACGCTGTGTGTGCACTGACCATGATCCCATTAATTGGCCAGATATTTCACCTAGCCATTTGCTGCATAATTCACCCATGGGTGAGGCAAATGAATGCAAGTGGGTCTTTTAAATAGATTGATGAAAACAAAGTGTTATGGCTGAAATGCGCCCCTCCCCAATTCATATATTGATGCCCTAGTTCCTAGTACCTCAAAATGTGACTGTATTTGGAGATCAGATCCTGAAAAAGGTAATGAGGGTAAAATGAGGTCACTAGGGTAGGCCCTCATCCAATCTGACTGTGTCCTTATAGGACACAGACGTGAGCACATACAGAAGAAAGGCCATGTGGGGACACAGGGAGAAGGCGGCCATCTGCTAGCCAAGGAGAGAGGCCTCAGGAGAAACCAATCCCGCTGACACCTTGACCTTGGACTTCTAACTTCTGCAATGACAAGAAAATAAATTCTTATTCTTCAAACCACTTCATATGTACATACACTTGGATTTCATACAACTTAGTAATGTCCTCCCAATGAGATCTGAATAATAAGGAAAATGATACAGAGCCAAGACTCTAACATCAGCAACACAGGATCACACAGATACATGCACACAGCATGGAGCTGGCTGGGAGTAACTGGGGGCAAAGCAACAGAGCTCACACTGAGAACTGTGGCAAGCCCGTGATGGTAGAAAGAAGTGCCTAGCATCATTAAAAGAAAGGGCACATCCCAGTATGTACTTTGGAGTCCTGTTAGTGCCGTAAAATGCAATGAAGAAAGAACATTCCAGATGGATCTGGCTCTTTAAAACAAGGGAAATTTCTTACTGTTTGGAACCAACAAAACCCACTGCTCATTGAACTGCCTGTCTGGAATCTTGCAAATTTGCACGTTGAGGTTGTTAATAAAGGACTAAGTCGATAATTCAAACAAACCCTGTGGTTTGGAAGTCACAGTTTTTGCTACTTAATGTTCGATGTTCAAGCTTTTCTTTCAGTGCATTCTATGGATGCTTAATAGAGTGACAAATTCCATGTAAGAGACTTTAGAAACTGTCAGGTGAAAAGAGCCAGGTGGGGAATCTGGCTGGGTCACAGCTGAAGCAAAAGATCTCTTTCCACTGTGCTTCCACAGGCTCTCAGGTTAATCCCTCTAAAGGAATTTCGGCCATGTTTTGAGCAATGACAGTCATGGCAGAGGTGTGTGCTATACTGAGGGCTCTGTTGTGAGGGGCCACACTTATGTGTGTGTGTGCATGCGTGTGTGTGTGTGTGTGTGTGTGTGTGTGCACATAGCTATAGCATATACAGGCTCACCAGAGAGAAAAAGAGAGAGAGGGAAAATAAGAATTCCCCCCCCCCCAGGAGGCATAGCCACAGTCAATCCCTTCTCCTCCGGTCTCCTCTCAGGATTTTGGGCAATCACGCACATGCACCTGGCATGGTTTTCAAGCTGCTGGGTCTGTGACTCGAACTGTGTAGTCAGCTATGTGGGATCCAGTGCCTTAACCTCCACGCTACCTGCTAGTCTTACATTTGTATATTTGTGTCATCGATGTCCTGATCAAACAAACTGACTTATCCCACTGAGTTAGGCACCTCTACCCCTGTGCACTCATTGGCCAGTCGAGTAAGTAACACACAACACCCTCCCTAGTGTGCCTGCCGGCCAGCTAAACAGTGCACCAGGCCCACTCTTGTAGGTAGCCGTGACTTGCCCCCCTCTAGGCCTTTACACAGCATTTTCCTTCCCTCCTTTACACCCGCATTGCTTAGGTCTTTCTTCTCCAACGGGACAAATTCCTTTCTGATTAACCTCTGCATCCTTGCCAGTACCTGCCCTTTGGTACTAATGATTCAGTTAACTTTGGTACTTGGGTTCTTTTCACTGTATTTGGATCTTATTATGAGTATCCTTTATCTGAAATGCTTAGAACAGAAGTGTTTTCGATTTCATATATATTTTTCTGAGTTTACAGTATTTGCACACACATAATAAGCTATCTTGGGGATGAGACCTCTGCCCAAACAGGAAGTTCTCGTAGGTCTTATATCCACTTCATACACATAGCCTGAAGATAATTTTATATAGCATTTGTGTATTGCAGAATTTTGAGTGGGACCCATCACAGGAAGTCAGGTGTGGAAGTTTTCATGATGGTATCACATTGGAGCTCAAAAAATTTTGGATTTTGGAGCAAGTTAGGGATGTTCAACCTGCACTCTCTAACTGTAAAGTAGAAATATTTCTAAGAGCATATTCCCAAGTAAAGTGGCTTTTGAAGTTCTTGGCAATGGACAGTGATGATCAAATTTGCCTTCTAAGTGCTAAAGATCTTCCATCCATCTGCCATGGTTACATGCCTTAATCGAGGAAGCTTAAAGTTTCATGCAACAAATGCCTGCACATGAGGGCACACTCGAGTGTGTGTGTCTACATGGAAATGCGAACATACGGAATGTGTGCATGGGATGAGGCAGTGAGCTGGGAATGGTGCCGAGAGCAGAGGCCGCTGGGATGTCTTGGGAAGACGGCTGCAGCACAAAGCCTTGATCTAAGAAGTGATCATCCTCAGATGCTCTTGGTCTCAGGCGTGAGCACTATGCAGCCAGCCTATGACTTCCAAACCACAGAGCTTGTCTGAATTAACCACTCAGTCCTTTATTAACAGCTTCAATGTGCAACTTCATGAGGTCCCAGGACATGCAATTCTATGACAGTGGATTTCAGTTGTGCTAACTTGTGAGAAATGTCCTTGTTTTTTAAAACAGCCAGATTCAACCACATATTCTTTATTAGTTATATAATACCTATTACTATTTGGGATTGTGGTCATTGAGCAGCAATGCTAAGTGGCCTGTAACAGCAAGGGGACCTGCCTGTGTCTCCCATGGGCCCTGGTCACTCATGCAGGCTCCACAACCAGCCCACAAAGGTGCTGGCCTTGCTGTGGTGGTCAGCAGGGGCGCTCTTGGTAAGCAGGTGTCTCCATTTGTCATTGGTGGTTGCTCAGCCAAGATACACTTGGGAGGAAGAGGGACAGTCCCCTAAGGATGCTTCACTGACTCCGTAACAATAATTCTACTCTATGATACTCTCAATGCTCGGGCGAGAGAGATTGCTTCCACACCTTGCCCACCCTTCACACGTGTCAGCGTCTCCTGACCCATCTGCACATTCAGAGGCCCAGGTGTTGCCATCTGTTCTGAGTTCTCGAAATGTCAGTGTGACGTGGACAGCCTGGAGTTTCACCATTCAGCCTGTCCTCTGTCCTACCAGTTTTGTGAGTGTCCATTCCACTGTCAGGCTTTTGCGCTGAGAGTGAATTCCGGGGGAAACAGACTCTCCCGCGTGTCTTCACTTCCATTCTTCCCACAGAGTCATTATAAAGTTGGACGTCCATCGTTCTGTTAAAAACTTAAAAGCACTGCATATGCATGCATGCACACACAAACACACAGCCTGCAGGCGAAAGACCTGGCACCAGGATGTGGCAATTAAGGTTCTGTAGAAACCTCAGGCATCTTCTGCCACCCTAACCTGCCTGAGCAGAGGGAGCCCTAGGTGTGCCCCAGGCCACTGCTCTCTGCCTCACACCATGCTGCTTCTCCCATATGGAATTTTTCCATCTTTTAAAAAATTTCAATCCAATTGCCCTTAGTAACTTATTACCTCAAATCCTCTATAACTTTCTTGTTTCATCCTAAATTGTGTTTAGAATTCTGATTCTTTGAAATTCCCCGAAGGGGTAAAAAAAAAAAAAAAAAAAAAAAAAAAAAGAAAAAAGGCCTAATTTGAGAAT